>NC_039366.1:192891297-193210874 GCF_003573695.1 Papaver somniferum | reverse complement strand
TTTTAACATGAACTATTTTCTTTAGACATTTCCAAAAGAAAATTTGAATTCTATGTGGAACTTTGAACTTCCACGAGTTTTTCTAGACATCAGTAGGAATAGAGCTACCTGAGAAGAGTCTCTGATACAACCATTCATAGGCACAAAATCTGACTTAACCATTGGCTTAACGGAATGGGAAGGTTCAGATAAAACACTAATGGAGGCAGCAGGCTCTTTTAAGTGGATTTTCTTTTTTGGGGTGGTACTGGTAAACAAAAATTTTCCGAATATTTATTTTCATTTTATTTGGCTAGTTGAATTTTGTTTATTTTGAAGCATGATATTTATTGATAATTACATTGAAATTACACGTTTGAACGTTGTACTTATGGAGCAGGATTAATACGCGACAATGTTTTATGTTCCTAAATTGGTGTACAGAGATTTCTAGTTAGCTATCGTTAGCCGCTCGGTTTGGCAGTCTGTCCATTACTTGATTTCCTTTCCTGTAGATGTGTTCTATGGTGCAATATGGGATTCTTGCCAATCTAATTTTGATTTCGGCTCATATCAGAAACATCATTAAATTTTCCAAGTCCATTTCAATTTGTACCTTTGGTCATCCTCATTCTATTGCATTTTAGATGTGATTAGTATGGCCCAAGTTCCAGCTTTGAGAGTACTAGTTATGCCCGGTGATTGGGTAATCGCTAAGATTGTGATAGGTTCATCATTTCTGTATATAATACTCGTTCCTGCTATTGCACAGTGTACTCTTGCTGCCAAATATGTGTTGATTTTGATCCATCCCACTAAGATGGTAGTTGCCTTTAAATTTTATGCGCATGTTCATAGATAATTGTGTTTCAAGTGACACCATGAGGGGGTAAGTGGGGCGGGTGTGGTATCAGGGCCTATTCCTGCTGAAGTTTGGTGATGATTTTCATTATGCTGACGAATTTGGTTGCCTTCGGTTATATATAAATTGGTTACTGGTTATCCATAGGTTGTGACCTCTTCATGGATTTTTTTTTAATAAACCGGGAGTTATAATTGTTTGAGGGTTTAGGGAGTGACTCTTTGAATTGATTTTGAGTAATACTAATTCATCTTGAACTCAGCTCTAATTAATTCACCCACATCAATTTACCTTTATTCGTATTTGTCTCCCTCCTTAATCTCTTTAATTTGACTTCATGTTTTTACTCTGCTCCCCATACGACTTATAACAGAATATTTAAATGACCCCACATTTGTTGATACAGACCTGAAAATATAATATTTTTAGGTTTTGTTGGCTGTATATGAGCACCAAATGTGAGTGATAAAATCTATAAATCTTAGATATTTATAATGGGTGTAATAAGATGCGCATAATTATATTATATCTTCAACGAGGAGAAGAAGAAGCAATGTGAACCAGTGGGATACCCGAAGAGTTATGGCTTGAAATCCTGATCAGATTACCAGTGAAATCCATATTCAAATGTAAGTGTGTTTCCACATCTTGGTGTTGTAATGGCCTGGTTCTGCTTCAGCATACTGATATTGAGAATTATGAATTTGGTAATGATCCCGGTGGTGACGTCTTCTTCATGAGTGTTTGGAACCCAGCCACCGGGGAATACAAGAAGATGCCTCCCTCGCGTGATGCATATGATTTATGGGGTCTCTGGATACATGGTCTATGGTATGATGGTAAGAATGAAGATTACAAGTTTGTAATTGGGAAGCGACTTGGTGGAACTGAGGTCACTACTTATGTGGAAGTCTTTTATTTAAGATCAAATTCATGGGAAACTATTGATACACCTTGTCGGTTTAGAGCAGGAAACTGGGGTAATTGTTAATGGAGATCTTCATTGGTTAGCCAAAGCGAAACATGGAGTTTGCATAGTATATTTGGAAAGCAGTGGTGATATGCCATCATCATTCAAAGAGATTCAACGACCTTTAATACCTAATTTGAAATTTGTATAACACGGGCAGTTACGGGTTATGTTATCTCCAATGGGACGTCAACACAGGCAGTTGAGAATGGAAAGTCCACCATGAAGATTGTGTGGTCTTTTAAGGCTGGGAATATTGTATTGGATTGTGTTGTATGATCTGAAGCATGGAAGTGCTACCGAAAGAGAATTGGAGAGATTTGAGGGCTTTGAATCAGTAGTTAGCTATGTAGAAAGCTTAGTTTCTATCCATACTATTACGTCCGGGACAGAACGAGTAGAGTCAGACGAAGGCAAATCAACTGAAGACTAAACAGAAGACGAATCAACTTAAGACGAATCAACAGAAAAAACCTTAAGAAAACCATCTTCTGTGATATTGCAATAGGCCTTCTTGATAGAGCATCAGCTACAACATTGTCAGCTCCCTTTTTGTATTCAATGTTGTAATCAAAACCCAAGAGCTTGATCAACCATCTTTGATGTAAGGGAGTAGTTATCTTTTGCTCAAGAAAATATTTCAAGCTTTGATGATATGTTCTGATGATGAATTTGGTCCCTTTTAAATATTGTCTCCATCTTTGCACAACCATTACAATTGCAAGAAATTATTTCTCATAAGTAGAAAGTGCTTGAGCTCTTGGACCTAAAGGTTTGCTGAAAAAAGCAGTTGGTCTGCCTTCTTGGAGAAGTACTGCACAGAAACATGTGTCACTTGCATCACTTTAAACAATAAAAGGTTTACTGAAGTCTGGCATGGCCAAAATTGGAGTAGTGGTCATTGCTTGTTTGAGTTTTTCAAAAGCAGTAGTTGTAGCTGGACTCCACATGAAAGAGTTCTTCTTGAGTAGAGAGGTTAATGGTTTACTAATCAAACCATATCCTTGAACAATTTCCTATAGTACCCAGTAAGTCCCAGAAGCCCTCTCAACTCCTTAATGGTTTTTGGTATTGGCCAATTCTGCATACAGGCAATCTTAGAGGGATCAGCATACACACCATTAGCTGAAATTATATGACCAAGGTATTCCAAGGAAGGTTGGCCAAAGCAGCACTTGTACATCTTAGCAAAAAGTTTGTGTTGTCTAAGGAGGGAAAAAAAATCTTCAAGTGTTCCAAATGCACCTCCATACTTTGTCTGTAAATAAGGAAGTCATCAAAGAAAACAAGAACAAATTTTCTCAAATAAGGCTGAAGATTTCATTCATTAAAGCCTGAAAGGTAGCAGGTGCATTTGTCAAGCAAAAGGGCATGACTTTGAACTCATAATGCCCTTAAATATATCTAAATCATGAACTTTAATCTGATGATAGCCAGCTCTAAGATCAATCTTAGTGAAGATAATTGCACCTTTCAACTCATCCAATAGCTCCTCTACAAGTGGAATGGGGAATTTATCTTTAATGGTGATGTTGTTGAGTTTTCTGTAATCAACACAGAACCTCCAGGAATTATCTTTCTTTTTAACCAATAGAATTGGAGAGGCAAAAAGACTGCGCTAGGTTGAATTATTCCAGAATGGAGCATTTCTTTCACAAGTTTCTCAACTGTGGCTTTTTGAATATATGGGCATTCTTAAGCTCTTTGGTTAGCTGGTGTTGAAAGTGGTTGCAATGGAATTTTGTGATCCAAACTTGTTTGAGGTGGAAGTTTGGTTGGTTCCTTAAATATGTCATTGAACTCTTGTAATAATGGTGAAATGGGTGCAGGGGGTAGGAGGTGTAGAAGTTGTAGAGATAGAGAAGAAGTGACCTAAAACTCCATGAGTAGTTTTGGAGATGAACTTCTTTACAACTGAGCCACTCATCATGAGTACTGAAGAGGTTGGTGGAGCACCCTGCAGTGTAATCTTCTTGTGATGGTGTTTGAAGGAAATACTCAACTTTGAGAAGTTAAAAAGCCCATCACCCAATTTTCTGAGCCAATCAGCTCCAAGCACAATATCACGACCCCTTAGAGGTAAGATTCTTAGATCCTCAGTAAATTTATGGCCTTGCATACTCTAGTGCAGTTGTGGGCATACACCAGTACTTACAGTTTTATTACCATTGGCAACAATCACCATCATGGGAGCAGTTTGACTGATAGTGCAGTGAATATTAGCGACTAAGGCACTATCTATGAAGCTAGTTGTGCTACCTGAATCAATTAAGATTGACGCTTTGTGTTTGTGGAGAATGCCAGGAATCCTGATTGTGTCCCCTGTAACAGTGCTTGTTAAAGCACACAGTGAAATCTCCATGTCAGAGTGAACTGGTGATTCCACAGCCTCTTCAAACACATCATCCTCAGTCTCTTGAGAATCAGAAGGCTCTATTTGAAGCACGAATATCTTTTGTTTCCCTTTGCAAAGGTGGCTTGGTTTATAAACCACATCACAATTGTAGCAAAGTCCTAAATCTCTTCTTATTTGCATCTCCTCAGGGGTTAGTCTCTTAATTGTGGGACTTGTAGTGGTAGGTTTATTCTGAGTGTTGAAAAAAGATTTTAGTGTTGGAGGTGTGGACTTTGGGGAAGTTAAAATGGGTTTAAGAGGGAAGGAGGGTGATGAATATTATCTATTAGAAGAATATGAGTGATTGAAAGACCTATTAAGTGGTTTGTGGTTTGTAGCTGCTAAGTTGAATTTCTGCTCTTGTAGTCGAGCCAGTGAAAAAGCTTCAGTAAGTGTGTCTGGTTGAAACATGGACACAGATTTACCAATTTCTTCCTTAAGTCCGCTCAGAAAACTTATAACAAAATAATCTTCAGTCAGGGAGGAATTCATGTTCAACATTAATGCTCTTAAAGACTCAAATGTTTCATAATAATCATCCACGGTGGAGAGTTGCACCAACTTATTAAAGCTACCCACGGAATTTTCTCCAATTGGATTTTCAAATCTAGCAATTAAATGAGTAGCTAAGTCTGTCCATGTAATACGATTTCGATTTACTTGAAAATTTAAAAACCATTTCTCAGCTTTACTTTCTAAATAAATAGCAGCAATATTTACCTTCAGATGGTCTTCAATCCCATTGAGCTTGAAATATCTTTCACTCTTTTGGATCCATCCGCGTGGGTTGTCACCATCAAATCGGGGAAAATCGAGTTTAGGAATTCGGTATTGAGGAATAGTGTATGATGGTGGTGTAAATGCGTGAGTCTCATTAGCTTCTGAGTGAGATCCATCATCTTTCTCAGGGATGTTCGGTGATTTCTCTAGGAATTTGAGGAGGGTATCGAACTGGTTTGATAGTTTATCGACGGCACCACGAACATCAGACACCTCTGTAACAAGTTTGTCATAAGATCCTTTGAGTTTTTCAACCTCTGATTCAACTTCCTTCAAGGTCATGATGAAAAAAAAATTGTGGGTTGATTTGAGTGAATTAGAACGACTCTGATGCCAAATGTTGTATAGTTACAACAATTTGTCAAACAGATAGAGAAATTTTGGATAGATTGGTGATAATTCACCTCTTGAATCGAGACTCGGGCCAATTCTATGCCCAAGAAGCACAACCAAAGAAGTATAACTTCATTTAAGTTTCAGATAGATAGAGGAGGAATTCTACAGGGCTTTTAATACCAATCACTAACCCTAGCTAAGACTCAATGGATGCAACACACGTGTCGACATCCGATACATCCAATCAATAATGATTAAGGCACAGAAGAATTACTAACAGCAGACTAGAGTAACTACTTAATTAATGAACCGAAGTACACTAATTGTCACACTGTAACAAAAATTTACTGAAGGGCAACAGATCTCAAATGACATGGAAATATCATTTTGCAATGAAAAAAGAAGAAGGTGTCGATGTATAAACTGTTAACGGATTGGAACCCCTTGATGTTCATGGTGCTTCTTCCCATTATTTACAAGGCTAGCTATACACTATATTCAAAGCTTAAATTACTCACCACTATAACACTAGTAAACTTTGATCCTCTAAAGAGTATTTTTACATGTTGCTTTGTACCATCAAAGGAAGTAGTATTATCTAAGATATTCAACTGTCAACTGTTCATGCTATGAATTAGAGCTTCCTTGTGAATGGCGAAACTTAAAAATGCATTTATGATTCTGAGAAATCTCGCCATCATTATTGAGGATAGTAAGTCGTCACTTCTTCTGACGAGAAAATGTATAGCAGAGACCTTGATGTGGAGTAGGATTGAGCAAAAGGTTTTTACACGTAATAGATCATGCCAACTTCAAGTAGAGATGTATAAGGCACATTTAGAACAACATCTGGTCCCCTGCAATTCTTGCTCAGGAAAGCAAAGACAAAATTGATGGAAAATCTCTTGAAAAATGATGATGATTTCTTTGCCTTTGCATAAGAATGCCCAAGGATATAAGCCACTCCAGATTCCTTAGCTCTCATTATCTGCAGTGATTCCTCCTTGAAGAAACGATTCTCTGAAAGATCATCTTCGGGTCTGACCACTTGAATATCGGATAAAGACTGCACCATATTCTCTTCGCGGTTTTGATGAGATAACATGAGCTTTGAAACATCGCAGGAATCAATATTGGAGATTGCATTGTTGATACATGATTTTCCTATTGGAGCGGACGTACATTGTTCATCTTCCATCTCAACAAACTGTATTATAACAGATACTAGCCTATTTTCGAAATCATAGTTCTCTTGTTGTAAATCTTTGTACCCATACCTGACAATACACCGGAACATGCCATGCTCTTTTGTGCCTACCCTGTCTACAACAAAACGTTCCCTTTCACTAACATATGGAACTTGTACCGATTTAACACACACAAATACTAACACCTGATGGAAAGCTGGCAAATTTGTCACAAAATGTCCGAAAACGGCCGGTACCCCAGTTGCCAGATCGGTGTAAACAAGTCCAATGCCTGGGACTCGAACCATGCCTAGGCTAGGTCCTAAAGCCACGATTCTTTTCATTGAAACCTTGTTCTCCATGTCGAATTGGTGTTTCTTCAATGTTCCATAGTTCCAAACATACATTATTCCCATACAGACGAAAGACAGAGAGAGTGGGATCCACCCACCTTCTGGGACCTTAATGATGCATGATGAGATGTATAAGAGCTCAATTGAACCGAACAATATCAGAAACGCGATAGCAGTGGTTATCCGTTGCTTCCATACGATTATTATAACCAAACACATCAAGCAAGTAGTCACAAACATCACAGTCGTCACAGCGAGGCCTACAAAGTCATCAAAAGAAATAACAAATGTTTCATGAATACAAAACGGAGAGGAAAGACAAGTAACATGGCACGCTTACGAAACAAATTCAGGGGTGTACCATAAGCATGACCCATCATGTTTGTGTCCCTTAATCCAATAGTGACCGCTAAACACAGGCACATCAGAATCCAGTTGATCTCTGGAATATATATCTGCCCGTGTATCGTACTTGAAGTATGAACAATCTTCACCCGAGGAAAGCAATTTAGTGCACAGCACTGGCTAACCATGGAGAAAGTAGCAGATATAACAGCCTGACTTCCCACTATAGCTGCAAACGTGGCCACTATGAAGACTGGCCAAAACACTGGCTCTGAAGATTGAAGAGGGAAAATAACATGAGGGAGCAGTTTTGAAGAATGAAATGAAGAACAACGTTTAAACAACAGTGTCGGAGCAGAGGGTCTGGCTCATACGAAGTGTTTAATTATCATTACCTGGTATTGCTTTATAGAAACTTCTCTGTATATCATCATGGTTTCTGGAAAGAAATGCGGCTTCCCCCATATAAGCAAGAACCAAGCAGGGATACACTAGAAATGAGAAAGCAACCTAGCATTTTGGATAAAAGTATAGGACATTAGTTTGCTTTCTTTTACTTGCTGGCTTGTTGATTAGAAATACAATTCGTTTTACCTTGACGGATAGAGGGGAAAAATGTCCTAAATCAGCAAACATGGTCTCGGAACCTGAAGAGTGGGGAGAGAGCTTTTTAGATGTCAGACTAGTACTATTCGCAGATGTGGTTATTTGCAAAGAATTACACAACAAGATGAAAAACATATAAGCGTGAAAGGCTACCTGTAATAGAGAGAACAACTCCCCCTAGCGACACCCAGCCTTCAATTCCAGTGGTTCTGAGGAATTTAAACATGTAAACTGGAGAAAGTGCATGGTATATTTTTGGGTTCCACCGGTAAATATTATATATGCCAATACCACTGATACATAGAAGCCATGCAGTAACAATGGGTGCAAATATAAAAGAAACTCTGTGTGTTCCATGATGCTGAAGGGAGAAAAGAACCACTAAAATCACACAAGAGATCACCACAATGTAATCTGGCAAAGACGAAATTGAAGAAGTTAGTTTTAACAAATTAGGTAGGATTCAATAGGTTGAACTATGAAGGTGGTATTCAAAAGCAAGGAACTTACTCTCGTGAAGTTTTGTCGTTTTAACTGAAATTCCTGAAACAGCCGAAAGAACTGAAAAGAAACCATCCAAGTCATTTTAGAGTGATACTTCACCGATAAAATTAGCGTTAAAAATCTAACTGCACCATAGAGTGGGACTACCAAAAAGGGAATTTCAATTTGCTCAATTGCGTTTGAAGCACCTATATATTTTTTTTTGGCAAACCTCAGTTTCCACATGAACAGGTCTGTTTAGCTCTAGTACTGACAGAGAAGAGAAATAGACAAGACTAAAGAGGATGATATGCTAATACATAGAAATTAACACACCTGAGATTGCTGGTGTAAGTACACCATCACCAATTGCCATACAGGTCCCCAAAAGTACAAAGATCAAGAGTACATTACGGAACTTTGGATGCTTTGCAAAGAATGATTTCAGCATAGCGCTCTGCCATGTGTCAGCTGAACCATCCATCCCATATGATGCCAATCTCTCATCTGCTTCTTGGTGGTTGGGTAGAATCCCAAGTCTCCCATGTCTGCAGAGGAGGGAGTACAGCGCGAAGGTACCACCTGCACTATGATCAATTAGTTGACAAGGCCTTTTTTTGTTTTCTTCCCTAATTTGTTAGGTCCCGTACTCATAATCTCCAAAGTAAAGCAACGGTTTTCATCAATTTTGATAGATATCATTGGATTTTCAACCCAAGTTCCAGCTAAAAGTTACTAACTTAGTTCAACAGAATTTACAATCAGGGAAAGGACAAAAGTTTACCTTCACCGTTGTCATCGGCCGACAGCACAAAGAATATGTACTTGAAAAGAGGTATGAGAGTTAAGGTCCAAAAAATAAATGATAGTACTCCATAAACCTCCTCATCATTCTCATGTAGGCTCAATTTCCCAGAGAAGGTGGTTTTGTACACATAGAGAGGAGATGTACTGAGATCACCATAAACCACTCCGAGACTCTGGTAAGCGAGCGTGAGCACCGTTTTGATTGGAACCCTCTTCAATTTCTGGTTCAAGACACCAAATCTTAACATGGATAACAAAAAAAAATTGAATAAAATGAGCTCTTCCAAATGCACACAAGAAAATTCAATGCCAACCAATTCATAACCTTACATATTCAGTCAACACAGTTTTCATTTCTAAGCTCAATCCTTGAATTCAACTAATAACAACAACAAATCTCACATTCATGTTGATACAATTAAAAATTCTTCAGAAAATCAACCACAAAATGACCAATCAACCACATGAATGCAGAAACTATGATACTCAAATCTAAATCTAACATCTTTCAATTGATACACAACAAACATTTCATCCAGAAGCAAAAACTGAACAAAAGTACTCATGCAAAAAGAAAAGGAGAAAAAAAGAATACCTGTTCAAAAGACCCATTTTCTACAGTTTCTACAGAAGCAGCTCTTGCATTCATGGCTGCTGGAAGATTTAAATCAGCAAAGAAGAAGAAGATGAAGAAATGTACAAAAACTTTAAAGAGAGAATGAAGTTTTTCAGGGTTCTTTAGTCTACCAGAGAGAGTATTGTTTATTATTTATGGGTTTCATTTTTAAAGATTGTTTGTTCAGAGAGAATATTGGAGGAAGTGGGTAGTAACTGAGTAGTAGTTAAGTAAGTCGTGAGCAGGAAAAGTGTGTGTGGGTGATTTACAGAGAAGAAGCTTATCAAATGCATCAGGAGTTTTTATAGGGAAACCCAAAACCCAGAAGGAAAGAAAAAAATCATTTTAATTTTTTACAAAGCACCTTAAAATATGGACCCATCAGCATTAATATGGGTGGACCACTTCAGTTGGTCCTGCAGTAGCAATATATGCATGTCCCAAACTCATCCACACTTACCTGGCTGGCATTTGAATGTGACATCATCAAGTCAATCAATCACATTTTTAAGCCCTTGCTGCCTTGCTAGAGTAATAATAGTATCATTGGTGTGTTTGCAAAACCTGGTTTGACTGGGGTGGTTCCAGATTAATATATTTAATGAGACAAAAGTTATGTCATTTGGAAGTAAAAGACGCCACCCCTTAACCATGTATTTTTTAAATGACTGATATATCCTTGTTAAAAAATTTGATTAGCTTAATTAGTTGAGTTTAGATGGATTAATTGAGTAGATTAAAACTTGTATCCCATGAGTTCAATCAACACCAGTTCTGAATTTTGTGAAAAGTCGGCCGGCAAGGTCTACGGATGAAGGACATGCCGACTATATCTGGCCAGCAGGGTCTACGGATGAATAACATGCCGACCATATCCGGTAGGCAAGGTCGGTGAATGAAGAAGATGCCGACTTTATTATTTTTGACACACAGGAGACTGTTGTAAATGTTTCACTAATCGGCATCTTATTGATTTTTTACCTTGCGAGCTACCTTATAGTCGGCAAGGTCGACAAAAAATACCTTGTCGACTATAGGATTTTTGACATACAGAGAAAGGTGTTACAAATGCATGATTAGTCGGCAAGGTATTAATTTCATAACCTGCCGACTAAACTATATTCGGCAAGGTATAAGGATGAATACCGTGCCGACCCTGTAAATGCAAATAGAGATGAAAAGTCGGTACAATATTTAACCTAGGAAGATGCCGACTTGGTCGGCAAAAAGAAACCATGCCGACTGTTGATAAAAATTTGGATCATACCGGATTTGAGATTGGGTATGATTTTGTACCCAATCTCAAAACCCGTATAACCCAATTTTTTTCTTTTTCTCAAAACTCAAGAGAGTAATTTTTCTTAAGCGGATGATTTTCAAACTCAGATCATCGATATCATCACTCAATTATACTGGCTTGAATAGTTACACATTAGATATTTTATTTGGGTTAAACACCAATTCGATGGAAAATATTTTGATCTAGCAGTGCTAGATCATAAAGTATCTAGCAGCATCTCTACCGTCTATTTAGTTAGATATGACATCATTGAACCCGAGAATTTAACCATGGTTATCGGAATGTTTTCACTATTTTTTGTCGCATGATCTTCAAATCTACTGTAATTTCTTATGGAACATTATCACTTCCAGTTACATGTTCGTTATTGTATCACGAAATATATATCGTTTGGTTACCTTGAATGGAGAAGATAACCGTGGTTACCTTTGTGTTAGCTGATGTCATATCTAACTAAATAGACGGCAGAGATGCTGCTAAATACTTTATGATCTGCTAGATCAAAATACTTCCCCAATTGGATCGGGTCGGAGTATATATACTCGGATGCGCACAATGTGTAACATACCTCTTTGGTCAAAAGGTGGATCCAACCGGCAAAAAGATTCAAAACAAACCAAAAATAAAAGTACATGAAGATTAGAAAAGGTTTTAGATTAGCTAATCAAAGTGTTAAAAAAAGATTAAATGAGTTCGGCAGAGGCTTTTCGTATGCATCTTGATGTCTTTTTTCTCAAAGAGGTCCGTTTAGTTTGGTGATAGTCCTTAATTATTTTTCAAAGACTTTATTTAGTAGATGGTTGTTTTGCATTAAAGACAAAGATCTCTCAGTAATGACATCATTCATTTCATTATTTTTTTTAGTTTATAGATAAATTTGATTTGATTTGATTTGATTTGATTCCTACCACAAAACCAAAATAGAAAAATTTGTGACATTCAAAGATATCATTGTTTGGTTGAAACAGTAGTCAACCTAAATGAATGAAGTTTTGAGAGAGTTAGGTTGATTGACTCATTATGCAACTACCAGTTGATACGAAATCCTAATTTTTCTTGAATGTTATGGGTGTGAGGAGTAAGGACAAAACAGCTCCCTACTACACATCCCATCGTATATTATTGTTGGATGGATGTGTGTAAAGTCCCTACAAATAAAGTTGTTTAGTCTCATCCGTGCATGTATATAGTCCATTTTGCTTAAAAAGAAAAAGAAAAAAAAAATATATAGTCCATTTCACCGCAAATCCATTTATGTTTATAGCTTGTTTGGATGGTACATCTGAAATAGTTTTTCGACTTTTAAAATCGGCCAGTTTGGATGTTGAATTTTAGAACGATTTTTAGAAATCGAAAAAGTAATTTTTTGTGAAGTAAAATTGGGTTGCTTCTGACTTCTACTTCTGGAGAAGCATAAGTCAGAAGCAGAGTTGTATACAAATGCGGTGTTATTTTTTTGTGAGATATTTTATGATGGGTTTGGATGTAGAATTTGAAAGGCGGGATTTATGGGTTCTGGAGTTTAGTGGAATTACTTTTCTCTCAGTACGTTTGGTTGCCCCAATCCCTGGAATCACGTTTCTTGCGGGAATCATTTTTCCAGCAAATCCTTCATATGGAGTCCGACCCCTCCCCCTAAGATTTGATGGGAAACTTATTAAGGGATTTGTGGACCCACTTTTTTTTTAACTCTAAATCCTATGTACATTTTTAAGATCCTTAGGGTAATCCAAACACTACATAGATTCTAAAGCAAGAAAATTCTAAAAATCCTAGGAAGTTTAACTGAGTTACCAAACATACGAAGGATTTACATGAATCCCGGAATTTGTAATACTAACAGCTTATAAATTTTTGGAAATTGTGAATTCTGCAAATAAATCCACCATTATTTTATTTTTCCGTAAGAGAAGATTTAGTTATTATTAATATCTAAGTCGTACATAACCCTAGTGAGTTTAGTCCCATCATTGTTTGTAAAATTACTTCCAAAATCTTATAAACTCCTGGAAATTGTAAATTCCGCAAACAATCCCACCATTATTTTATTTTTCGTAAGAGAAGATTCAGTTATTATTAATATCCAAGTCGGGATAACCCTAGTGAGTTTAGTCCCATCACTGCTTGTAACATTACTTCCAAATCCTAATAAATTGGCTTAGGCCAGTTTTAGTTAAGATTATCACTCCAATGCAGTCTGCTTATGCCAAATGGAAAGATTGTTGATAATAAATTTATATCCCAAGAAGTAATTCACACAATGAAGAAAGATCGAAAGAATGGTGGTTCTATAGGGCTGAAATTAGGTATGAGAAAAACTTTTGATATGGCCAATTGGTCCTACCTTCTACAAGCAATGATAGAATAATGTTTTAGTACTACGTTTATAGTACTGCTTTATAATGGGGTTTAGGGGAAAAAATTCACCCCTACTAAGGACCTTAGACAGGGAGATCCCTTATCCTCTATATGTTTCTTATATGTATGGAAGGTCTGTCCAGATTGCTTAAGAAAGCTTAGATTTCAAATAAAATTAGAGGTGTAAAGGCAACGTAAGACAGTGTAGCCACTTTCTCTTCGTTGATGATCATCAACTATTAACCAAAGCCTCTCTTAGTGAGGTTAGGAATCTGCCAGAAGCTATTCACATTTTCAGTAACGTCACCAGACAAATGATTAACTTTTAAAAGTCTAGTTTTTTTTTCAACGTCATATGCCTAACAAATTCAGCAAAATGATCTTGACAATCCTGAAAGTTCAGAAATTTTTAATGATTGGTAACTATTTAGGAACTCCTCTCTTCATTGTTCGTACCAAAGTGAAGTGCTTCAAATCTGTGAGATTCAAAATCCGACTTCAAAATTGGTCTAGGAGAACTTTCTCTCAGGCAGCTAGGGTATTGGCTGTCAAATCAACCCTATAATCATTTTATATTTACCATATGGGATGGTATGTGATTCCCAAGGCCGTAACCAGCCAACTTGCTTCCATCCAAAGAGACTTCTGGTTGAGAAGAAGGAAGGCACCAAAAGTAATAAATATTTAAAGGCTTGAACAAGCATTAATAAACCTATACTGAATGGTGGACTAGGACGCAACATCGCTTCTAACAATCTTGCTCAACTAGAGAGACTACCATGGGATCTTCTCTCTAATTCTGATGCTATGTGGGATGTTGCGCTACAAGACAGATATTTCAGTAAATGTTGCCACCCTCTAGAACCTAGAATGTCGAAGAACTTTTCTTGGAACTGTAAATGTATCCAAGAAGGTATGTTGTTAGAACACTGCTCGGTCGAACTCGCAAGCGTTGTTATCTCAAGCTTGTTTGTCAAGTTTAGTTGTCAAAACTATAAGTCTTGATTTCTAGTATACTTATAGCTATGTCTCGTATTAGGATAGGATGTATAGTTGATCTTTAGACTTCACGGCATTCATCGATTGAAGATGAAAAACTACTAAGGGGACCTTGTGGAACTTCATTAACAAAATTTATGTGGAGACTTGAACTCATCTATCACTCAGAAGTATATTTTTATTCTATCTCCTATTGAGACAAAAGTCGTATAGCTATATAGACTTTACATTATACACATTTGATATTTCGAGCTGAGTCTAAATCGCTTATATCTTTATCGAAATATGTGTTGGAAAGCTTTTTGCTTTAACCACGTTCATCATTATTCTTGATGAAAGTCAAAAGATGATCATGTGAAAAACACTTGGTAACATCTTACATGATTTGTGTGAGACGGTCATTTGATGTAGGCTTGGAATGTTTCGTATTGATCATTTGGTTACTTGAAAATTGCTTTTAAGCTAATAGTTTGTGTGAGACGGATATTTACATCTTCTAAGAATGTTTCAATGATTGAAATGAGAGTTAAGAGTTAAAACCCATGTATGGATACATTACGGTTTGTGTACTTAGTGTACGAACTGTTTTGTCGGAATTCACGACCGGAAGTTTGCATACCCATTCGCAAACTTATTCAATTGTTTAAGTCAGGGTACTTAAGTTTGAATACCCGCTCGCTAACTGATTTAACTGTTAAATTCAGGGAACCAAGTTTCCGTACCCGTTCGCAAACGGTCTTAACTGAGTTCGGTCCGGAGCTAAAGTTTGCGTACCCATTTGCAAACTGTCGGCTTGTGACCAATGTCCGGAACTTAAGTTCTTGTACTCATTCTCAAACTTAAGTGGTTCAAGTTCTTAAATTGGTTAAGTATGATTTCATACTCATGAACAAATACATTTATAAATTAAGGAATATACAATCTTTGCAAACCGTGGGTAAAATATTCATGAACTGATTCTTTTAAATCAAACCGATTTTGCTTCAATTATATCTTGTATACTTCTATGAGAATATAAAAAATGAACAAGTATATGAGTAACACAATTAGATTCATTTGATTACCTATTGATCTATAAGTGTTAAGATGAACAAGATTAAGAGAAAAATGTTCATATGGCTAACTTAGGTTAACTGTTATTAAGCCAACTCAATATACACTTTTAGGTACGGTTACCCATATCTAAATGAAAGTATATTTCATTTGTGTATGACAAGCTAAGACAATCTAACGGTTGAAAGATATTAGCTTGAATCTTAAATCAGGTTCCATCTAATGGTGAATATTGATTACTTTGTTCCAAAGTTATCAAACCCTGATTTTAAGACTATATAAGGGAGAAATCTAGAAACTGGGAACCCTAATCCCCACACCTCATGTGTGATACTAGTTGCGACTAGATTCGATTCTCCTTTAACCTAGGTTTTTCCTAAAACCATTATAGGTTAACGACTTAAAGACTTCATTGGGATTCTTAAGTGAGACCCAACTATTTTCTCTGTAGTTGCATGTTCTGATCTTAATTTATTCTATCGTATTGAGTACTATGTTCTCTAATATTTGCTCGAGATTTGTCTCTGATAGGTAAGATATAAAAAGTAATCATAAAGCTCTTCGTCTCATTCTTTGTGATTCAGCAATAACTTGTTCTACTACCGTATAGTTAAGTTATTGTGAGGTGATTGATATTACTAGGCTGTTCTTTGGGAATATAAGATTGGTGTATCAATTGGTTCCTATTCACCATAATTTATCAAAAGACGGAACAAAAACTCGTAAGTATTTCTGTGGGAGACAGATTTATCTATTCAATACAATTTACTGTGTGATACAATTTTTTTTATCAAGTCTTCGACTTTTTGTCGTATCAACTCTTAGTTGTGGGTGAGATCTGCTAAGGGAATCAAGTGCGCAGAGTTCTGTTGTGATTCAGAGGCGTATGGAACGCGACTGTACCTTAATCAGTGTGAGATTGGTTAGGGCTCAACTAAATTCCAGTCCGAAGTTAACTTGTAGTAGGCTAGAGTCTGTAGTGGCTTAATACAGTGGTGTTCAAATCTGGACTAGGTCCCGGGGTTTTTCTGCATTTGCGGTTTCCTCGTTAACAAAAAAATTGGTTTCCGTGTTATTTCTTTTTTGTATTATATTTTCTATATAATTGAAATATCACAGGTTGTACGTGTTCAATCAATTGGTAAATCCAACCTTTGGTTGTTGATTGAAAATTTATTGACACCTGAACCTTGGACTTTGGGTCCGTTCAAGTTTTTTCTCATATTAATTAGGCTCGCCGATTTCTATCTGTTTGATTTGCTGATTACATTGAGTAACATAGATATAATTCTTGGACGTATTTTCCTTGGTTGAGTCTGACTGTCTAGTTGATTCTCTTGGAAATATTTTGGATTTAGTCCATACAGATTTCCGAAACTAAATATTGGGTGTGGTTGTTAGACCCCCGCTTTTTCAATTGATAACATTCTCTATAATGTGACATTTGACACTTTGTCAGAAGCTGAAATGGCACTCATCAGAACTTTAAAAAAATCAGCTGAGGTTATTGATTTTCAAGATTCTAAAATAAAGTCTCTTGAAGAAAAACATGCTAAGCTCATTTATGAACTTGTGAAGTCTCTTGATCGAGAACGGGAACTCTACGTATAGTTGAGTCCTTCTCTGACAATATTGAAAAACTTATTCAATAAACTACTATACAACGTGAAAAGATTGGTGTTCTTGAAGATATTGTTAGAGAAAAACGTTTGATCGAGACACATTCATCAGATCTGAACAATTTCTGCTAAACCAGGAACAGTGCAAATCCTTGGAAAAGGAAAACTCTGTTTTAATGAGCAAACCTTCTTCTGTGCCAATCTTTAATTCTCATATGGGATTTCAGTACGTGAAGCAAATTAATCCAAAGGAAGAGTCTGCTAATAAATGTTTAGATAACTTGCAATTTTCTAATAGGGCTACGAATCTAAAACAGGTTCCTTCCGATGTTTCTCTTCCACGAACATGTTCCTTCTGCGGGAAAAGAATTATTATGATTCACATTGTTTTACTAAAAGAAACAGAATTCTGATTTTCAAAATCTATTTTTTTTACCATCGACATAGTGAATAGTCGGATGACATCTACGATGGATTTCATTCCTACAGAAAACCAGAATTCTCATGCACAAGGTTTCCAAAGTCACCCATCTAGAAATCGCTACAGAAATCGTATCTGAAAATGCGGGGGTCTAACAACCACACCCAACAATTCACTTGACAATCTGAGAGGACTTACTCCAATATACTTTCTAGAGAATCAAATAGTCAGTCAGACTCAATCTAGAATAAAGTATATCAAAGAGTTTAATATCTCTAACTCTTAATTCAATCTGCAATCAGCAAATAGAAATCTGCGAGCCCGATTGAATATAAGAGGAATTACTTGAATGGTACCAAAGACGAATTTTCAAATGTCAATCAATGTAAATCAACAACCAAAGGTTGGATATTCTAATTTATTGATCTTAACGCACAACCTGTGGTATTTCAATTATATAACAAAATATAATGTGGAAAAGAAATAACACAGACACCAAAATTTTGTTAACGAGGAAACCGCAAATGCAGAAAAACCCCGGGACCTAGTCCAAATTGAACACCATACTGTATTAAGCCGCTACAGACACTATCCTACTACCAATTAACTTCGGACTGAACTGTAGTTGAACCCTAATCAATCTCACACTGATTCAAGGTATAGTTGCGCTCCTTTTGTCTCTGATCCCAGCAAGATACTACGAGCTTGATTCCCTTAGCTGATCTCACCCACAACTAAGAGTTGCTACGACCCGAAGTCTAAGACTTGATAAACAAATCTGTCTCACACAAAAAACTGTATAGGATTGAATAAATCTTTCTCCCACAGAAATACCCAATATTTTTTGTTCCTTCTTTTGATAAATCAAGGTGAACAAGAACCAATTGATAAACCGAACTTATATTCCCGAAGAACAGCCTAGTATTATCAATCACCTCACAATAAACTTAATCGACTAGCGAAACAAGTTATTGTGGAATCATAAACGATGAGACGAAGGTGTTTGTGATTACTTTTCTATATTGCCTATTGGAGATATAAATCTCAAGCCAATTTTACAATTGCACTCAATCACGATAGAAACAACAAGATCAGATCACGCAACTACAAAGAGAATAGTTGGGTCTGGCTTCACAATCCCAATGAAGTCTTCAAGTCATTAACCTACAGGGTCTGAGAAGAAACCTAAGGTTAAAGGAGAATCGCCTCTAGTTATGCAACTAGTAACACACATGAGGTGTAGGGATTAGTTTTCCCAGTTACTAGAGTTCTCATTTATATAGTTTTCAAATCAAGGTTTGCAATACAAGTTACCTTGGTAACAGAGCATTCAAAATATTCACCGTTAGATGAAAAACTTGATTCAACCAAGCTAGTATCTTTCAACCGTTAGATCGAACTTAGCTTGTTACACACAAATGAAATGTAACCTCATTTAGGTTTATGTAACCGCACCCAAACGTGTACACCATGTTGGTTCACAAATAGTTAACCGAGGTTAGCCATATGATTACTCTCATATCAACCTTATTCATCTTAATTATAACTAGTTCAAATGACTCAAATGAAACTAGTTAAAGAGTTGTTCAATTGCTATATTCTCATGGATTTATACAAGAACGCAATTGAAGCAAAATCTATTTTAATCACTCGAATCGATACATAAACATTATAGCCACGGTTTGCAAATATTGCATTCCTTATTGATAAATGTTTTAGGTTCATGTACAACCGATTTTAGAATTATTAACCACTTAGGTATGCGCACGCGTACTTAAACAAATGGATTTAAGTTTGTTTTAGTTTTCAAACTCAGCAAAAATTCACGGACGTGAACTTTCCGCCAGTATGTGTACGGGTACGCGTACTTTAGGCAACCGGATGAGTTTGGTTTTGGTTTTCAAACTCAACAGAAAATCACGGATGTGAACTTCTGCCAGTATGCGTACGGGTACGCATACTTACCCAATCCCCTACAACCTTTTTTATACACACAAGTATGCATACTTTAGGCTCCCGGTTTTGGACTTATAACACTAATGTGCGAACGCACTATGCTTATATCCAAAGATGGTTACATGATTCTAAACTCTTTATTTCAATCACTGAAACATTTTTTAATAATGACAATAGCCGTTTTCACACACTATTAGCATCAAAGCAATTTTCAAGATATTGAAATAATCATTATCGAAACATTCCAAGTCTTAAACCAAATGATTGTATCATACAAACCATGTAAGATGTTACTCGGCAATTTTCTCATGATATAAGATGAACTTGGTCGAAGCGAAAGCATACCAACACATATTTCGAGAAATATGTAAGCGAGATATACTCAGCTCGAAATCTCAAATGTGTATAGAGAAAACTATACCGTAACACGACTTATGTCTCAATACAGGAGATATAGTAGAAATAGACTTTCCAAGTGATAGATGAGTTTAAGTCTCCATATACCTTTTTTCGATGGAGTTCCACAAGATCTCCTTAGTAGTTCTTCGTCTTCAAGTGATAAAGCGTCGTGAGGTCTAAGCTCAACTACACAAACTATGTCCTAGTCCGAGACATCTATAAATAGGGTAGAAATCAAGACTTACATTTTTGATCACTAACATTGACAAACATGCTTGAGATAGCAATGCATGCGAGTTCGATCGAGCAGTGCTCTAACAATCTCCCCCTTTGTCAGTTTTAGTGACAAACTATCAATACATGTGGATTACAAAATAAATAAAAATTATAGCTTCTCATCCAAATGCTTGATCTCCTTGCATCTTCAACGCGACTCGAAATCTTCCTCACTTCCAAGTAATCCATGATCCTAAAGGTTGTAAGTTCAACATCATAGTTGTTGAAGATCCGTAACGATAACAATGAGAAAACAAATGCTCTCATTCATTTTTATACAGTGTCATAGTATTATTACACAACATCAAAGTTCAATTGTATCATAACTTTGACAACAATACTATGGTGATATGTATCACTCCCCCTTAGTGAATACTTCATCTCGACATAAAAACCACTCCCCCTTACATAATGATCCGTAAACCATATGTATTTGTAGTATCACACTACACATTAATTTTCCCTCTTTTTTTCAATATAAATTGGCAAAGGTACGAAAACTAGTGGGATCCTCATGAAATTTTAACAGAGATACTTCATGACCAAAAGAGAATGTCATATCAACTTATTTAGATGCCATCATAAAGCCGAAGCTAAATGCATTCATCAAGGAGTTTATAAAGATACAAGATAACCCCTATAATATTCCACAACCACACTCCCCACGAAGATTTGGCGATTAAGCACAAGTTCAAAAATAACTCTCCCCCATAAAATGTCATTCCCGAAAGAACAACAAAGGCGACCTTACTTTCACAAAAAAAGAAGGATTTCTTTGGACATAACCAAATCACATGAAAACATGCATTTGAGTCCAAAGTATTCAATTGAATTATTCACAAGAGAATTCATGATTAATCCAATCGAAGTGCACAATTAAATCAATCATAAGAAAACTCATAATTAATTCAATTGGAATTACACAACGAAATTAACCACAAGAAAGTGATCAATTCAATTGGCCATGCTCGTCATAAGAGAACTTACGGAGCAACAACTAAACTGACCACAATAGAATTATCAATTCAATTGGTTATGCTTAAACATAAGAAAACTTATGGAGCAACACGGTATATGCACAAAAATGTGGATCGCAGATCGACTAATACTGCGGAATAGACAAGGATTTTCTATTTTTTCATCACTATTTGCACAATGACATGTAATAGACTTAATCCTTGTAAACAAAAGTTTTATCCTTTCTTCTATCAAACAATGACATAAAAGGCTTTAACTTTTGTAATGTCAAAAGTTCATTCTATCTTCTATCAATACTTTCATACCGACATAATAGAGATAACTTTTGAACAAGTATGGGACAGTCACAGGTTCATGGACGTAAACAACATATCCCATAACAATTTGCAATATATAAAATCATAAAGATTAAGATTGCAAAAAAAAAATCATCTTCCAAATAACTTAGAATTTAAATAAATAAATCTAAAAACATTGAAGATGAAGATCGTTGGACATAGCTATGTGTACTCACAATAATGGCTATTCCAAACCCTAGTTATTCTTCTAAAAACATAAAAAGAAGATTTACTAGACACAAAGAACAAATATGAAAATCAAAAACACTTCTCAGGCAGAGATCAGATTTCAGGTACGGAGGCTTTACTGGTACCTAGACCTTCAAGTTTTTGACTGACAGAGTTGACAGCATCTTCAGACACGGCATTGAGGCGATCCTTAAGTTGTGTCCTCATAAGAGCAATTTCAGAGTTGACATTTATCAACTCGGTTCTTAACACATCAAGATCTTTGAGAGTGTTAACAAGTAACTTCTTTGCATCATTAAACTGATTAATAAAGTTTCGAACAATTTCATTAGAAATCTCTTCATCATCCTCAAAATCTGAGAAGTTACCAGGAGATTGAGAAGATGTGTCATCAACTTCCACTAGAGAATTTTCCTTCTTCTCTTCGAGACAAAAAAACCTTATCAAGAAATCCTCTTGGAAAAATACAAGTTCCCGACGGAGAAGCCATTCTTGATGAAAACGCAGCCTGAGTATGCGTACTTTTTAAACAGGGTTTGGTATTTAAAAGATTTCACAGGAACTAGGAGATTAGGGTTTATAAAGTCGGTATGTATTATGTAACAAGGATACCCATACGAACACAAACTTGGCCTGTTATCCATAAACAACTCAAGAAGGGAAGAGCTCAAAAACAACTTTTCAACAAAGAATGGTTGCCTATGTGAGAAGTTTCACAGATCTTCGCTCAATAAATTTTGTATACTCATATGAGAGAAAATTTAGAGCATAAGAGTAGCAATTTTTGATACACAAAATGTAGGATCAGAATCTCGCAACGATAATGTTTCAGCGAAATTACCAATGACAAAGCACAACAGCATCGCAGAACAATTTCGGAAATGATAAAATAAATGACGTCAGCTGAGATCACGAGAAAGATATGATAGTCC
Organism: Papaver somniferum; assembly: GCF_003573695.1. Lineage (NCBI taxonomy): Eukaryota > Viridiplantae > Streptophyta > Magnoliopsida > Ranunculales > Papaveraceae > Papaver > Papaver somniferum. The sequence continues at coordinate 193,188,337 of NC_039366.1, read as the reverse complement.
TGCGAAAATTAGAGAGTTTGCGAAATTAACATTTGTAAGGTTGCGAGAATGTCGCAGACTATACCCGAAAATAAAGGACAAATTAGTTGTCATCCATCATGTATTTCCCTATAAATAGTTGTTCGAGTTGTAAAGAGAGGGAGAGATCTTTTTTGAGTAAGAAACAAGTAAATAGGAGAGAGAAGTTTAGAGCAAAGGTCATTCTTGATTTCTTTATCTTTTCTTGTAAGAACATTCAGAGATTGATAAATAAAATTAAGAGTGTAAACCTAAAAATGAGTTGATTAATAGTGAGATCTTCAGAGATTGATAAATAAAATTAAGAGTGTAAACCTAAAAATGAGTTGATTAATAGTGAGATCATATGAGGGGTGTAGTGTAGGATTTCCTGCAACTACATAATGGTGCTAGAAACAGGGAGGTTTTGAAGATTATTTTAGAAAAAACTGAAGATTGATATTGAGATTTGTGAAAATTTAGAGTGATTGATTAAGAATTTTCCATAATTTCTTGCAATATTGTTAACATTGAAGAAATGGCTAGAAGAAGAAATACATCCGAACAACCGACTACTGTTAGAACAAGCAAAAGAATTGCTGGAAGAGAAAGAAGTGAAATGGGAGAATCTACTAGAATGAGAAGTAATAGAGAAAATCAAATTCAACCACCAATTCAACAAACACTAATTCAAGGGAGGAATACAGATTATGATAGGGTAAGCATACACACTTGGCAATCAAATTCGGCAGAAGAAGTAGAAGAAGAGCAACAAAACAGAAATTATAGACATGAAGAGAGAAATAAAGAAGCAGATGAAGGAATAATTCATGGAGATGAGGAAATTTGAGCATTAGAAACGTTGAGACGAAGAATACATGAAGAAAGAAGAGCAGAGGCAGAAGAACGTGCAAATTTAACAAGGAAAAATCACGAATTAAGGATGGAGAATATAAGACTACAGAATAGAAGATCGAGAAGTATTACAAAATCATATTCAAGATCGACTATAAGAGAAATGAGGCGAAACTCACCCACAATCAATGTTGGAAACAATTTTCAAGAAGAAATATCAAATCCTAATGAAGAATTTCGCGAAAATAGAGAAAGAGTTGATGATCTCTACGTTCCACAAAATGAAACTTTTGATGATGGGCAAAATGGTGGAAATCAAGAGAACGAACAACATCAGGGACGAAATGACCAAGATGGCGAAGGAAATCGAGAGGAAGGAAGAAGAATTTTACATGTGAGAGAAACTCAAAGAAATCAACAGACAATTGAAGAAGAAATTTAAAGACATTATGCTGAACAAGCACGTTTAATTTGCGAACGTGAAAGATTGAGAGCGGAAATGGAAGAACAAGAGCTTCAGGAGACAATTCTCCAGAACAATCATGACAATCGAGAAAGAAGACGTACACAAAACCGGAATAACGGTAATCTCAATGAAGAGTATGATAGAGTAAAGAGGATGGCTGAAAGACAGCGAGTTGAATTGATAAGAAATGAACAAAATCATGGAGGGGGAAATGAAAGGCATCATCATATGCGAATTCAAGATAGAGAGGAGGAAGAGAATCGCAGAAGAAAACGAGATGAGGATAATGAAGAAGAAATGCAAAATTTCGCGAGAGAAGATAGACATGAACGCAGAAGAAGAGAGGCGAAACTAAAGAGACCAATGGGTCAAGATTCAGGTGTAAATAAACAAATCTTGAAATAATTAGAAGAAATGATAGGAATTCTAAATAATAGAGGAGAAGTAGGTAGAAGACAATTGGATGAAGCAATAGAAGAAGCTGCGAAAACTCCATTTACAAGGGAAGTACAATTAGGAGGAATACCACCGAAATGCAATTTGCCCGCATTAACCAGCACTTTTGATGGAACAACTTGTGCAATTCAACACATTAAAGCCTATGTGAGGTGCATATTACAATGGGAAAATCATGATTCCGTATTGTGCAAATATTTCGCATCCAGCTTAACAGGAGAGGCGTTAAAATGGTTTGAAGGTCTACCAAAGAACACAATAACCTCCTTCAATCATTTGCAGACTACATTCTTGGGGGCGTATATAAGTAATAATTCCTCGTGACCTGGTATAGAAGTTGTGTTTGGATGAAAACAAAGGATTGGCGAAAGTTTGAAACACCTGACTAAAAGATGGAGAACTATGTGTAGAGAAATGGCTGGCCGTGTAGATGAGAGATATCTTATATTATCATTTATCAATGCTATGTTCGCAACAAACCTATTGTATATCCAAATTTTCAGAGTCAAGAATACGATCACAATGACTGAGTTGCGGAAACTTCAAGAAGAATACATTGCTCTAGAGGAAAGACAAAATGAAATGGAATCATATCCAGTTGCGAACACCAGCTCACAAACAACGAATGCAAGCTTATTACCCAAGCTAATAAACACAATGGTGAATACTTCGCAAGTACAACAAGAGAAGGTGACAAGTAACAATCAACAGAAACTGGTAGCTATGAGAAGCTGAGATCAAGAAAAGTATGAAAGAGAAAGAAATTTCTACAATCGTGGAGGAAATAACAAGATTCAAAGACTCGATCAACCGCAAGAAACTTATGGAGGTCAAAGACAAAACTATAATAGAGGACAAGGAGGTCACAAGGTAGTATGGGAAGAAATCAAGATGCCACCTCTAAATGCAAGTGTAGAGAAGATATGGGAAGCTATAATCTTGATGGAGAATATACCAACACCTTGGAACATGGGAATGGAACCACCTCCAAACCACAGAAGTCATGAGTTTTGTTCTTATCATCATTTTCATGGACATACCACAAATGATTGCAGAAATGTTAAAAGAATCATTTTGAGAATGATAGATCAAGGAAAACTAAACGACTTTCTGGTAGGGCATCCACAATCTCAACCACTGCCACCACCACCAGAACATAACAAAATGAATACGATGAAAAAGAAAGAAACATTCTTCAAAGAAGTTGGTGCAAAAGCAAAAAATCTATTCTGTCACTCTATCGTACATTCATATAAGACAATTGAATATTTTCATGATAATGTTTTGAGTAGAGTGTTCGCAAGAGATAATGATGGAAGAGAAATTATGAATATTGCGAAAATCTCGCCACTAGAGGAATGACAGATACAGATCATTTCTTTTACCGTAGAAGAAATTCCCGAAGGAGAAGAGGTGCATGACAATCCATTGGTAGTGAAATTAGAAATTAATCCAAAACCGAAAGAAGATGAGGATGATGAAGCTGAAGATTCATGGGCAATCAATAGAATTCTAATTGATACTGGAAGCTCTGTGAACATCTTATTTTATCATACTTATAAAACCATGGGTGGAAGAGATGATGATCTTATACCATCAACATATAAGATATATGGTTTTAATGGTACTGCTAACAAGCCTAAAGGGGAGTTTTCTATGCGAATTCCATTGAAGGGAATATCTTCTGAAATCTTATTCTGTGTCGTTGATGTAGAATCACCCTACAATGCTGTAATTGGTCGACCTTGGCTACATGGGATTCTAGGTGTAGCTTCAACTTTTCACCAGTGCATCAAATTCCCTCACCCCAGTGGTGTAGGAATCATAAAGGGAGATAGGGTTGAAGAAAAGAGGTGTTACGAAACTGAGATAGAATCTTGCGAAGGAAGAGAAAACAAGAAGGAAAATTGGCGACACAAAATCAAAGATACACAAAGAAGTGAGAGGTTGATGGTGGATACAATTGAAAGGAAGGGATGAGAGATGTTGCGAAATTCAGATATGACATGATGATTTGCGAAACTCTCGCAGAGATAATGAATTTTACAGAAAATAATCAGAGAAAAATGACAAAAGAGAAAGAGCTGAATCTTTATGGCGTACACCCTAGTTCGCGAATACAATTTCGCAAGAGGCAAATGTAAGACCTAAAGTACGTCATATAAGGGGGTACCTGTTGCATGGCTTAGGGAAAGGCTACACCGCCACCGGAACCTGAGTCATGGAGATTTGGGGTCAATAAAGCCCATCCGGGAGAGGCACCTTGGATTCTCAACTTAAGCATATGACTTAGGTTGGGCGACTTAGGTAATAAGGACTCTACCAAGGAGTGCATATCTGATCAAGGCGCCGAGGTACACGGTTGAGTCAAGAGTGCCAGAGACGTTTGAAGCGTACTTTGCCATTCTTGACAAGTATTGGATTATACTGCACTCGGCCTGAAGAAAACCCCACTTAGGGTGCAGTCTCGTAACCATAAACCCTATAGGTAAAAGGGATAAGAGGCTGCGAAAACAACTGGTTATTTTTAAGACTGGATGGGAGGAGCCAACCTTGTATGGTAGAAGTACGCCTCCTTGAAGGGGCAACCAGGGGGGATATAAGGGCGGCACCCTCCATTAGGGAGCTGATAAGTGTCTTAAGACGCAAATATCATGAGGCTTTTTATTCGCAAGGATATTAAGTCTTGTCATAGTTGTGCAACAATCGTGAAGAGGCAATAATACAAAAGAAAAGGATAAGACGAGATCAATGGGTTTTCGCATGAAAGTGCGAAGACGTCCTGCGATTTCGTCGCAAGACAATGTCATGGGGCTTCATTCGCAAGAATATTTAGGTCATGTAGGCTATGTCGCAACATTCCTGAAGAGGCCATAATACAAAGAAAAAGTTAAGGCAAGATCAATGGGTTTTTGCATGAAAGTGCAAGGACGTCCTGCGATTTTGTCGCAATGACAAGAGGTGGCATAATAAGACCTTTAATTAGGAAGGCAAAATAAGACCACACAGGAATGAGATTTTGAAAAGAAACAAAATTCACTTCGCATAAGATTGCGAAGTTATACAATAAGAATTTTTTTATGAAATCTCCATTTGGATTCAAATAACAGAGGCAAGTATGGGAATGTATGAAATTAGAAAATGTTATTTGTCTCCATATGAGAGATTTACTCAAAGATTCAAGAATTAATGATTATATTGATTAACTGTATTGCAAAGAAGAATTGTTTTAATTAATGCAGGTCAAAATGAAAGAAACACAAATATACAGAAAGAAGAAATAAATGTACAAGTATTACAAAGAATCAAGAAAGAAGTAAATACTATTTCTTAGTTAATCCTTCATTATCTTCATCAGACTTGTTCCTTCTTCGTCTGCGTCAGAATCTTCATCACCATCAGAACTTCCATCACTATCAGATTCTTCATCGTCAGCTTCGCTATCAGGATAATCAAACTGGGAGTATTCTGTGGGATTTCTTCCAAGAGACAAGGATAATCAGAATGTGGGATATTATGATCGTCACAAACCATTTGGATAGTTTGATTGCGAAAATGCATAGCATCATTCTTAAAATTCGCAACAGTGATCTTGATTTGATTCTTTAATCTAGAATACTTGTCGTTGCGAGAAGAAAGATTCTTTGCGAGTTCCTCCTTTTCAGCTTCAGTTCTTCAATCTTTTCACGATATCTATTTTCAGAATCTGCGAACAAAAGACAATCAATTATTAACTTGATGAGAATTCATAAGAAGCAAAAGATTAGTAAAGAAGAGCAGTTAGTAACCTTCTCTGTCAGAAATCATATCTCTAATCAAGGATGATGCTCAACTTGGAGACTAACATTTACACCTAAATCTTTTCTAGCATCATCTAATTTTCGCAGCCCAAACAAATTCATCCTCACTACTTATGAAGACGAGAACGAATTTGATTTTCCCTTTCGCAGAGTTCGATATTCTTGCGGTTAGCTTCATCTCGTTCAAGTTGAACTTCAAGAAGAGCCTCTTGGAATTTCGCCAAAGCCTTGGCACCTTGATCAGAGATGCGATCCTTATCATCTATGAGACCGCTAATTTTGGTTCTTAACTCATTGGTTTTCTCTTTAGAATCAAGAAGGAGACGCTTAAATCGGTTGGCTAAGCCTAAACTAGATCTATGATCAATTTCTAAGAGGCGAAATTTAGATCTAAGCTCATTTAGAGAAAGAGGAAATTCTATCATTTGAGAAGCTATTTAAGGAATTGTTAAGACGTCAAGAAGGGTATCATTATCCAAGGCATTAGGAAATGAACGAAGAAGGGTAGCTTCATCAGAAAGACCATAAATGTCTGCAAAAAGGATCATTTAAATAAGATAAAAACAGGATGAATGAATAAAAAAAAAAAGTAACATACCGTAAAGCTGATTATTAGCTTGCTGAAGACTAGAATTTTGTTCTTATACGAAGAAGAATCAATTTCTAATTGTCTATTTTTCTCGCGAAGACCTTTAACTTCAGCTTCCAATTCTTCATTCTTTTGCGAAATTGAAGATTCTTCTTTTCAAGATTTTCACGTCTTCTCTCTAGATCTGAGGCAACAAAAAGAAGCTTTTCCAGCCTGCGAAAAATATAAAAATATTAATATAGAAAGAAATTTTGAGTTATAACAATGAAGAAGTAAAAGGATAAAAGTATACCAGACTATTGAGAGAATGCAAGAAGTCGGGAGTCACTGATCTAGAAACTCCACGAAGAGAGCTATCACCATCCAGTAAAGGGACATCGCAAAGGGTAGCGAGAGCTAGTATTTGCGAATTGGCTATCTCCCATTCCTTGTAGAGAATCAGAAAAGAGGCCAGAAGCTTAGCCATAGAAGATTCAGGTGGAGAATCTTCACTTGCAGCAAGATCATCGTTGTCCTCATCACCCTTGTCACTTTCGGAATTTTCGTGAGGAGGAATATTTGAAGGAGAAGAAGAACGAACTTTCCTTTTCTTTGGAGGAGGACCAGTTGATTTTTCCCTGCGAAGAGCACCTTTACCTTTATCACCAACTTCGCAACATCGGCAGATTCTTCTACTTCAGCAATAATCTTCACACACAGATAGAAATAAGAAATGGAAGCATGGAAGTAACAATATATTGTTTAAAATCATAAGAGAAAATTTCTTACCTCATCTGTGTATGAGCGAAGAGCTAACAGAGTACTAGATTTCCCAGTGTTATAACTATCTTTCAGTTTTTGGATCTGCGGAATGTCGCAAGAGTTAGCGAACAGAATCAATAAAGAAATATAAAGTGAGTTAAATGGGAAGAAACATACCTCTTTCTCTTCTCGGGCCAAGAGAAAACCCAAGGTTGATAAGCAGCGAGATTCGCAGGAAGAACATTTGACCCAGCAATGTAGGGTCCTTTTAGCATTAAAGGAAAAACACACCATTTATCATCTTTGGATTGGCGAGGAGTTGTGTTTTTACCAGAATGCCAGTCAATATCTTGCATGAAATTTTGGCTTCATCATGTTATCTTTCTTTTTAAGCGAATACCCCAGCGAGTATTCTCTTTCTTCATGGAGATAAGTTCATAGTTCTCAAAGAAATTCGCTACTGTATATTTCTCAGCAACTATCTCTAGGTTTGCGAATTTAGGATCCCTAAGTTCTTTGGAGTACAAAGATCCTCTACCAGCACCACGATTAGCGAACTCTAGCATCAGACGGATGCAGTCCCCACTCAGTTGGAAGATAGCTCGCGAAAATCCCGAGTGAGCGAGAATTTCATAAAATAAAGGAAGTTGGGTTATAAAGAGGAATAGGGAGACCTGCGAGAATCTGACCTAGCGAAATTATGATTGATTGATCATCACAATACTGATCAGAGAAAAGTTTGACAGAAAGAATTGATTTGGCATTTTCACCAGGAATGGTGAGAGTGTGAAACCTTTCAGCAAGATCTTTTTGGACATCTTGTAAATTCTTCTCATATCTATGACCACTTGGAGCCATGTTTGAATATAGAGTATGGGAATGAATAAAAAAAGAGATTGAAGGGGAAAAATTACAGCAGCAGAATTGCAGAAGAATAACAGAGTTGCAGAGATGAGAGAATAAAAAGAGAAGAAAGTAAAAAAAAGTGGAAGAAGAGTAAGAAGAGTATATAAAGGAGATTTTTTTACTCGAAGAAATAAACACCATTAAGACGAAGAGACGTGAGCGGTTGAAAAGTAGCGGTTACAAAACGTGTCAAGAAATAAATGGAAGAAGATACGTGTGATAAATGCAAATATGAAAAGATGAACAGTGCGGCATTTCTCACATCATTCTCTACTTTGCAGAAAGATATGAGAAGAGGCAAGATGTAGGATCAGAATCTCGCAACGAATGTTTCAGCGAAATTACAATGACACACAACTCGCAGAACAATTTCAGAAATGATAAAATAAATGACGTCAGCTAGATCACGAGAAAGATGATAGTCCTGCGAAAATTAGAGAGTTTGCGAAATTAACATTTGTAAGGTTGCGAGAATGTCGCAGACCATACCCGAAAATAAAGGACAGATTAGCTGTCATCCACTATGTATTTCCTATAAATAGTCGTTCGAGTTGTAAAGAGAGGGAGAGATCTTTTTTGAGTAAGAAACAAGTAAATAGGAGAGAGAAGTTGAGCAAGATCATTCTTGATTTCTTTATCTTTTCTTGTAAGAACATTCAAGATTGATCAATAAAATTAAGAGTGTAAACCTAAAAATGAGTTGATTAATAGTGAGATCTTCAGAGATTGATAAATAAAATTAAGAGTGTAAACCTAAAAATGAGTTGATTAATAGTGAGATCATATGAGGGGTGTAGTGTCGGATTTCCTGCAACTACACAAAATTTCAAACAGAAATTAAGAGATTAAAAGCTTGAAAAGACAAACACAAATACTTATGAAAAAATGTTTGTGATTGATAATCCAGATAAGAGCGATAAGCAAATAGCTAGAGAGTCACAAAACACTTTGTCATCACGTATACCTGACTATATCTCACTCAACCAGGATTTTTGTGAGTGAAATTTCAACCTTGTGATTAATTAGCACAAGTATGAGCCTTGAGCTCATTAAATGAATGTTGTTTCTGGTTAAACCTCTTTTTCCTGATCTTTGGAGGAAAACCATCATGATGTGAAAAGTTATCATAAAAATTGCTATCATCAAAATATGACACATATTGCTTATTCTTACCTGAAGAATTTTGCCCATAGGGAGTAGACAGCCTGTTGATAATTTCTTTATATCCTTCAATTATCCTTTTTAAGTTGTCTTCCATACTTCCATTTTTGCTTCCTTCTCTGGTACCTTTTTCACATCATGTACACCATTATTTCCCTTTTTGAAAGAAGAAAAACCATGAGTTCTTCTTTATCGAACAACATTGGGGAGTCTCTTAAATTCTTGAACATTTGAAGAACACCTCGAACTAACTTTCCCGGTAGAATACACAGGGTAAGTATTAAACCCAATTGGTTTAGACATACGAATGTCAGTTACACCTTTGAGAATTAAGTCTAAGGTGTGTTGAAGACGACTGAAAGAATTGTCATTCAACCTAGATTTCTTCTTTCGTTCACCATGACCTTTTGAATCACAAAAGAGACATACTTTATGATCACTTGAGTGATTAGAAAGAGCAGACTCAACATTATTGTTGGGAGACTTCTTCCTTCCAAGTGATGTGGACATTCTTTGATTGGAGGAAGATACAACCACATTATTTCCAACATGAAGTGATTTTTGTTTTGCTTCTGAGACAGAGACTTTTACAGTTTTATCAGAAGCAGTTGGTATTGTGGACTCTTTGGAACATCTTGAACAGAGAGTTTACTCAAAAGATGTTCAATTTCCAAAGCATCCTTTTTGAGGTTTTTCTCAATGAATGAGGTGTTTTCCTCTCGAAAGACCTTTAGAAGAGAGTCATGCTTATCAGCCATACCAACAAGGACATTGAATTTGTGTTTCAATTGATTGACGTTATCAGCCTGGATCCTAAAAATTTTTAGGATCGTTGAACTCTGTTTGGCTGCATTCCTTTCAACTTCTAAGTCAGACTCGTCAGTAAGGTATTCATGGAAACAGTTTTCAATGTACGTCTGTTTCATTGGAACATTAGATTCATCTATATTCGAGATTGGAAAATCTTTCTCTTTAATAGACTTCATAGAAACGTAACTTTTATTTCCGGTGATGCGTTTATCAGAGACAATATCGTCCATCCTCAGATTGCTACAAACACAGACTTATAAGGTCTTTAACGTGTTTGCATGCTCTGATACCAATTGAAAATGTGGGGGTCTAAAAACCACACCCAACAATTCGTTTGGGAATCTGAGAGGACTTACTCCAATACACTTTCTAGAGAATCAACTAGACAGTCAGACTCAATCTAGAATAAAATATATCAAAGAGTTTAACATCTCTAACTCTTAATTCAATCCGCAATCAGCAAATAGAAATCTGCGAGCCCGATTGAATATAAGAGGAATTACTTGAATGGTACCAAAGACCAATGTTCAAATGTAAATCAATGTAAATCAACAACCAAAGGTTGTATATTCTAATTGATTGATCTTAACGCACAACCTATGATATTTCAATTATATAACAAAATATAATGCGGAAAAGAAATAACACAGACACCAAAATTTTGTTAAAGAGGAAACCGCAATTGCAGAAAAACCCCGGGACCTAGTCCAGGTTGAACACCACATTGTATTAAGCCTCTACAGACACTAGCCTACTACCAATTAACTTCGGACTGGACTGTAGTTGAACCCTAATAAATCTCACACTGATTCAAGGTATAGTTGTGTTCCTTAGTCTTTGATCCCAGCAAGATACTACACACTTGATTCCCTTAGCTGATCTCACCCACAACTAAGAGTTGCTACGACCCAAAGTCGAAGACTTGATAAACAAATCTGTCTCACACAGAAAAGTCTAAAGGAATGAATAAATCTGTCTCCCACAGAAATACCAAGAGTTTTTGTTCCGTCTTTTGATAAATCAAGGTGAACAAGAATCAATGGATAAACTGGATTTATATTCCCGAAGAACAGACTAGTATTATCAATCACCTTACAATAAACTTAATCGACTAGTGAAACAAGTTATTGTGGGATCACAAACGATGAGACGAAGGTGTTTGTGATTACTTTTCTATCTTGCCTATCGAAGATATAAATCTCAAGCCAATTATACAATTGCACTTAATCACGATAGAAAGAACAAGATCAGATCACGCAACTACAAAGAGAACAGTTGGGTCTGGCTTCACAATCCCAATAAAGTATTCAAGTCGTTAACCTACAGGGTCTCGAGAAAAACCTAAGGTTATAGGAGAATCGACTCTAATTATGCAACTAGTAACACACAAGAGGTGTGGGGATTAGATTTCCCAGTTGCTAGAGTTCTCCTTTATATAGTTTTCAAATCAAGGTTTGCAATCCAAGTTACCTTGGTAACAAAGCATTCAATATTCACCGTTAGATGAAAACCTGATTTAGCCAAGCTAATATCTTTCAACCGTTAGATCGAACTTAACTTATTACACATAAATGAAATGTATCCGCATTTAGGTTTATGTAACCGTACCCAAACGTGTACACCATGTTGGTTCACAAATAGTTAACTGAGGTTAGCCATATGATTACTCTCGTATCAACCTTATTCATCTTAACCATAACTAGTTAAAATGAAACTAGTTAAAGAGTTGTTCAGTTGCTATATTCTCATGGATTTATACAAGAACACAATTGAAGCAAAATCGTTTTGGTTCACTCGAATAGATACGTGAACATTATAGCCACGGTTTGTAAAGATTGCATTCCTTATTGATAAATGTTTTAGTTTCATGTACAACCGATTTTAGAATTAGTAACCACTTAGTATGTGTACGCGTACTTAAGCAACCGGATTTAAGTTTGTTTTAGTTTTCAAACTCAGCAGAAATTCACGGACGTGAACTTTCCTCCAGTATGCGTATGGGTACGCGTACTTTAGGCAACCGGATGAGTTTGGTTTTGGTTTTCAAACTCAACAGAAATTCACGGACGTGAACTTCCGCCAATATGCGTACGGGTACGCATACTTGCCCTGCCTCCTACAACCTTTTTGTATACACACAAGTATGCATACTTTAGGCTCCCGGTTTTGGACTTACACACTAATGTGCGAACACACTATGCTCATATCCAAAGATGGTTACAGGATTATAAACTCTTTATTTCAATCATTGAAATATTATTTTATAATTACAATAGCCGTTTTCACACACTATTAGCATCAAAGCAATTTTCAAGATATTGAAATAATCATTATCGAAATATTCCAAGTCTTACACCAAATGATTGTATCACACAAACCGTGTAAGATGTTACTCGGCAATTTTCTCATGATATAAGATGAACTTGGTTGAAGCGAAAGCTTAACAACACATATTTCGAGAAATATGTAAGCAATATATACTCAGCTCGAAATCTCAAATGTGTATAGAGAAAACTATACCGTAACACGACTTATGTCTCAATACAAGAGATAGAGTAGAAATAGACTTTCCAAGTGATAGATGAGTTTAATTCTCCACATACCTTTTGTCGATGAAGTTCCACAAGCTCTCCTTAGTAGTTCTTCGTCTTCAAGTGATAAGCGCCGTGAGGTCTAAGCTCAACTACACAAACTATGTCCTGGTCCAAGATATCTATAAATAGGCTAGAAATCAAGACTTATAGTTTTGATCACTAACATTGACAAACATGCTTGAGATAACCACGCTTGCGAGTTCGACCGATCAGTGCTCTAACAGTATCCCTCTTAATGGTGCTAATTTTCGCGCTACAAATGTACACATTCCCAGTGCTAATGAGAATAAGTCGGGTAGACTTAAGTTTAGGAGATGGAATTTTCTCAGTTCTGACCCTCTGGAACCAATCTTTAGAGGTCCTATATTTAGTCCTCAGAAAAATCCTTCTGATGGATACTCAAAAAGGTTTATGTCTTATTTCTCTGGGATAATAAATAATCGAAGAAAGGTAAGGAATACAAGGCTCAAACATTCAGATGGTATTTACAAATCATCTCTCAACATTCATGGTGGGATTACATCTCACCATGCTACCTAGATCTAGATAATTTCATCCTTGTATCTAACTTCAGAGTTACAAGGATGATATTTGCGAGATGCTCAAGTTTACTATAGGTTCCCATTTGTCTTGTGTTTGAAATAATTGTTTTCTTCTTTTGTGAATGTTGAGTCATATCTTGACTCCTAGTAACGTATCTATCTTTTTTCATATGCTCTGATTTAAAAGTAAACCTTTTTGTCATTGAGCTATGAAAATATAAGATATTTGAAAACAAAGTGTATTTACTTATTATTGGATCCCTTATGATCCATTAACCTTCCATAACTGGTCCATGAACGTTCGTGTCTTATTCTTGGGAGTTTATAGGGTTTCCATGACAAGGGTGTTCTTCTCTTGTTCGTAAACATATATATATATATGTTATATTGTTTCTTCCATCCCTATTTTAAATAAATAAAAAAATGGAGGACTCCTCAAGACCTCGGGAAGTGGTGAATCTTAAGATGGAAGAATACATTAAAGGATACGATTCAGTTCAAGAACTTGTCCTGAAAAAGATGATTGCAAGGAAAGAGTACAACTCTTGGATTGGTGAATCTGTCAAGGATTTAATTCTTTTTCAAAATGACTCAAGGGTCGAATTTGCAAATCTTCAACTGCAAATAAATCATCTTATTGATGATCAGACCAATTAAAAATCAAAAGATCTTGATTAGGAATCAGAAAAAACTCATTGTGGACTGCGTCGAAGCTAGGCAGCTTTCCCACATTGTTGATCGAAATGTTAATGTTCTAACTCATGAACATGGAGTCTCTGCGGTCAAAAGAATCAAGGATATCAGTGATACCTTTTATGATGGAGTCTTTCAAAGGTATGAAGTTATCGAAGAAACTTGATTTTTTTAATGTCTATGAAACTTCTTATGAGAATTTATTCTGGTGTTTTAAGAAGGATAACTAGGGTTTGGAATAGCCTATATTGTGATTGCACATAGATATTGTCAACGATTTTTATCTTACAATGTTTTTAGATTTATTTATTTAAATTCTAAGTTATTTGGAAGATGATTTTGCAGTATTAATTTTTATTGGTTTTATATATTGCAAGTAATATTATGGGATATGTGTGTTTACGTCCGTGAACTATGATTATCCCATATGTGTCAAAATTTAAGTCTATTATGTCATTATGCAAATATTGATGGAAAATAGAATGAACTTTTGATTTATATGTCAAATATTAAGTCTATATGCAAATATTGATGAAAAATAGAATGAGTCTTTGAATATTCCGCAGCATTGATCTTTCTCTGATCCACTTCTATGTGAAAGTACTGTATGGCTCCGTAAGTTTCCTTATGTTGAGCATTTCCGATTAAATTAATTATTAAGATTCCTCGTGGTTAATTTAATTGAGTTTACCGGATACAAATTCATGTTTCATGTGATTTGTTAATGTCCAAAGAAATCCTTCTTTTCTTGTAAAAGTAAGGTCGCACTTGTTGTTCTTTCGAGAATGACATTTTACGGGGAAGAATTCTTTATTGAACTTTTGCTTAATGGTCAAATCTTTGTGGGGAGTGTGGATGTGGACTATTGTAGGAGTTATCTTGTATCTTTATAAACTCGTTGATGAACACACTAAGTTTCGACTATGTGAAATCATCGAAAAAAAGTTGATATGCTCTCTTTTAGTCATGAAGTATCTCTTTGAGAATTTCATTATGATCCCGCTAGTTTTCGTACCTTTGCCAATTTATATTGACAAAAAGGGGGAGAATTATTTTGTAGTTCACACTACGTATACATATGGTTTACGGATCATTATGTAAGGGGAAGTGGTTTTCATTGTGAGATAAATTATTGGCTAAGGGGGAGTGATACATATCACCTTAGTATTATTGTCAAAGTTGTGATACAATCGAACTTGGATGTTGTGTGATAATACTATGATATTGTATAACAATAACTGAGAACATTTATTTTCTTATTGTTATGGCTACGGATCTTCAACAACTATGATGCTGAGTTGAACATGTTTAGAATCACTGAAGTACTTGGAGTGACGAAGAATTCAAGGAATGTTAAAGAACTAAGGAAATCTAGCATTTGGATGAGAATCTACAAACTTTATTTATTTTGTAATCCATATCTATTGATAGTTTTGTCACTAAAATTGACAAAGGGGGTGATTGTTAGAGCAGTAATTGTTATAGCACTGCTCGGTCGAACTCGCAAGCGTTGCTATCTCAAGCTTGTTTGTCAAGTTTAGTTGTCAAAACTATAAGTCTTGATTTCTAGTCTCGGATTAGGATAAAATGTGTAGTTGAGCTTTGGACTTCACGACGTTCATCGATTGAAGACGAAGAACTACTAAGGAAGCTTGTGGAACTTCATCAACAAAAGGTATGTGGAGACTTGAACTCATCTATCACTCAGAAGTCTATTTCTATTTTGTCTCCTATTGAGACAAGAGTCGTATAGACTTTACATTAACAACATTTGATATTTCGAGCTGAGTTTAACTCGCTTATATCTTTCTCGAAATATGTATTGGAAAGCTTTTTGCTTTAACCACGTTCATCATTATTCTTGACAAAAGTCAAAACATGATCATGTGAAAATCAGCTGGTAACATATTACCTGATTTGTGTGAGACAGTCATTTGATGTAGGCTCGGAATATTTCGTATTGATCATTCGATTACTTGAAAATTGCTTTTAAGCCAATAGTTTGTGTGAGACAACTATTCCCGTCTTATAAGAATGTTTCAATGATTGAAATGGGAGTTAAGAGCTAAAACCCATGTTTGGATACATTAAGGTTTGTGTACTTAGTGTACGAACTGTTTTGTTGGAATTCAGGACCGCAAGTTTGCATACACGTTCGCAAACTTATTCAACTGTTTAAGTCACGGTATTAAGTTTGCATACTCGTTCGCAAACTGATTTAACTGTTGAAGTCCGGGAACCAAGTTTGCGTACCCGTTCGCAAACGGTTTTAACTGAGTTCGATCCGGAGCTACAGTTTGCATACCCCTTTGCAAACTGTCTGCTTGTGACCAATGTCCGGAACTTAAGTTCGCGTACCCGTTCGCAAACTTAAGTGGTTCAAGTTATTAAATCGGTGGTATGATTTCATTCTCATGAACAAATACAATTATAAATTAAGGAATGCAATCTTTGCAAACCGTGGCTAAAATGTTCATGAACTGATTATTTTGAATCAAACCGATTTTGCTTCAATTGTGTCTTGTATACTTCTACGAGAATATAAAAAATTGAACAAATCTATGAGTAACACAATTAGATTCATTTGATTATCAATTGATCTAGAAGTGTTAAGATGAACAGGGATAAGAGAAAAGTGTTCATATGGGTAACTTCGGTTAACTGTTATTGAGCCAACTCAATATATACGTTTAGGTACGGTCACCCATATATAAATAAAAGTATATTTCATTTGTGTGTAACAAGCAAAGAAAATCTGACGGTTTAAAGATATTATCTTGAATCTTAAATCAGGTTTCATCTAACAATGAAGTTTCAAAGTTATCAAACCCTGATTTGAAGACTATATAAGGGAGAACTCTAGCAACTGGGAAACCTAATACCCACACCTCATGTGTGATACTAGTTGCGACTAGAGTCGATTCTCCTTTAACCTAGGTTTTTCCTAAAACCATTATAGGTTAACGACTTAAAGACTTCATTGGGATTCTGAAGCCAGACCCAACTATTTTCTCTGTAGTTGTGTGTTCTGATCTTACTTTGTTCTATCGTATTGGGTACTATCTTCTCTAATATTTGCTCGAGATTTATCTCTGATAGGTAAGATATGAAAAGTAATCACAAAGCTCTTCGTGTCATTTTTTGTGATTTCGCAATAACTTGTTCTACTATTATATATTTAAGTTATTGTGAGGTGATTGATATTACTAGTCTTTTCTTCGGGAGTATAAGACCGGTGTATCAATTGGTTCCTGTTCACCCTGATTTATCAAAAGACTGAACAAAAACTCATAGGTATTTCTGTAGGAGACAGTTTTATCTATTCAATAAAATTTTCTATGTGAGACAGATTTGTTTATCAAGTCTTCGACTTTGGGTCGTAGCAACTCTTAGTTGTGAGCGAGATCAGCTAAGGGAATCAAGTGCGTAGAGTCCTTTTAGGATTCAGAGGCGCAAGGAACGTGATTGTACCTTAATCAGTGTGAGAATGGTTAGGGCTCAACTACATTCCAGTCCGAAGTTAACTTGTAGCAGGATATAGTCTATAACAGCTTAATACAGTGTGGTGTTAAAATCTGGACTAGGTCCTGAGGTTTTTCTGCATTTTCGTTTTCTCGTTAACATAAATTCTGGTATCCGTGTTATTTCTTTTCCGTATTATATTTTCTATATAATTGAAATATCACAGGTTGTGTGTGTTCAATCAATTGGTAAATCCAACCTTTGGTTGTCGATTAAATTTGATTGACACTTAAACCTTGGTATTTGGGACCGTTCAAGTTTTTTCTCATATTAATCAGGCTCGTCGATTTCTATCTGTTTGATTTGCTGATTACATTGAGTAACAGATATATAGCTCTTGGATGTATTTTCCTTGGTTGAGTCTGACTGTCTAGTTGATTCTCTTGGAAATATATTGGAGTTAGTCCATACAGATTGTCGAAGCGAAATATTGGATGTGGTTTTTAGACCCCCGCTTTTTCATCTGCATCAAATCAGACCCCATTGTATATAGGAAATAAAATCTGGTGGAACAATCCATATTTGAGAGGATAGATGGATTCCTTCCCCTTTCACACACCATTTTCGACAAAAATCAGTCGCGATAATAACTATTATCCGTATCAATCATAGTGGTAAGGACATTCCTGGGTGGAGCCTAAATAATAATGGGATGTTCTCGTCGATATCTATTTACAACTTCATTCATGGAAACAATAATTCAGCAACCTCCTCTAAGATCTCTTAGACTGAAGTATGGGACATTGAAACGTCTCCAAGGATCAAACTTTTCATTTTCAAATGTATTCAAGATATATGATACCCACCACGACTAAACTGTCTCAATATTTTAAAGTCCGGAATATTTTTCCCTTGTGCTCTCATTATAATGAAACTCTTGAGAATCTATTTTTTTCTTTCCCATTTGCGATAAACGTGTGGTTTATCTCACACCACATCACATTTCCCCTTGGCTCTTTTTTTCCATATGTTAAACAATGGATGCTTGAATGGACCACTAACCCAACAGGTTGGGATACTAGTCAAGGCTAACAGAAAGATATATGTGCTAACATAATATGGAGGGCACGTCGTGATAAACTGTTCAAGGGAATTATCTCTCACCCAAAACACATCCTTACAATCGTGCAAATGGAACGGAGCCTCTATAAACAACTTTCTCGAGAAACCTATTCTAGAAATGCTTCTAATGATATTACTATCCAGGACATCTGGACTTTTCCACCTACGGGATTTGGAGATAAACTTCGCAGGTATGTAATTAATTGTTGTAAGGAAGCCAACAAGGCGGTTGTTGCATTAGATAACAAGGCAAATGCAGTGGCAACCTTGGATGACTCTGGATATTCTCTTATCTTTCTTTTTGAAACTCCTTCTATGGACATATTCTTAGCCTTGAACTCTACTTCAAGGACAAATGAGATATATTGAAACTCTATCTAATCAATATATTTTTATGTCAAAAAAGAAAAAGAAAAAGTCGTACATAACCGATACATGCCTAAATTGGCTACAGTCTCGAGAATTATACCACACCTAATGTTAACAATGTTGATGTTTGATTTTTTTTTTTTATTCTCTCAAAGTATGCTGGTACTCCTTTTTGACATATATTGGATATATGAAGTATCCTCTTTGTGTCCTATCCTTGATGAAACTTTTGGCGTGCTAACTTGCATTCCATTACCCATTCCATATTGTTTTCCTATTATGTCTTCACTATAAGTGTCGACATCCTTGAAATACTCATGTTCCTCTCATACTATCCTATCATTACCAATTTTCTTGAAAACATCTTCTCCGTATGAAGTATTACTAAAGTCTTCTGCTTTGTGTTAGAAATCGGATATAAAACTTGCTTTCGTCTTCGATTGTTGATATAATCAACTAAAGGCATCCAACCAACTCCTTATTTTTTTGGTTATTTT
Organism: Papaver somniferum; assembly: GCF_003573695.1. NCBI lineage: Eukaryota > Viridiplantae > Streptophyta > Magnoliopsida > Ranunculales > Papaveraceae > Papaver > Papaver somniferum. Next base: position 193,169,277 of record NC_039366.1, on the reverse strand, counting down.
TGAACTATTAAATTATCGTTTTTCCCCTTAAAACTCAGAATAATGTTAGATTTATCGAGAAAATTTTATATCGTTTACATTTAAAATGCTTTTATGAAAGTCTTAAATCTAGACAGTGAAATCCATGATCTGAAAAATTCCGAAAATTGAAAAAAAAATCCACATCACACGATAAATAATAGCACATGATATATCTATGTTTAAATAGTAGTTATATATCACGTTAAAAAATAACTTTCAAAAATATGTTTAAAAACCAAACTTTAAAATGACTTATAAAACCAAATTTCATCAAAACTCCGATAAATCATGTTTATCATCTTTTTACCGTACTTTTTTATTGGAAATTAAGATTACGTTGTCATGTTCATCTATAAACATTTTTATTTCTTCCATAAATAAAATAAAATATAATAAAAGACCCTTTTAAGAAGCTTTAAATTTAGACTCTGAAATCAATGGAGTTCTGATAGTTGAGGGAGGGGTTCGAACACCTAAATGCCAAATCGATTTCAATTTTGAAGAGTTTGGATGTAATCTAGGAACCAATGTACCCTATAAAAAAAAGTTAAGTAGAGCCAAGAGTTCTCTTCGGTGGATCAAACAAAAGATCTTTTTATAATTTACTTTTCTAACCCCACGAAATACAAAAGTTTCAGCATTATCATCCATATTAACTCCCACAAATGACTAAAATTCTCAAAAACGTAAATAAAATTATACTGAGATTGAAAAATAAGTGAGGTCTAGTGCTTCCACCAATGTGGTTCCGCCACCGCTAAAAACCAGATTCCAGTGAGCTCGAAAAAGTTTAGTGTCCCACCCTTTTAGCGTAGATCCCAGCCAGCATGATCTTAAAATTACTATAAAATTTTAATATATACTCATCAAAAATGATTATCGCATCGAATTTTTCACAACGGATTGCACCATGTGAGAGGGGGTGGGACCCACTTCCGCCCCACTCCCTCCAGATATTAAGCCCGCTCCATCTCGGACCGTTCATTCCACTCACGGTGCATTGCGCGGTGCAATTACTCGGTGTGTCCATCATTGCTCCATACTCATACGAACTTACGTGAATACCAATCCAGAATCCAACAACGAGGATTATTTTATTACGCAGCCCGCTAGTAAGGGTACACGCCTCTAGCAATCATGTGAGTTTGGGTGATGCTAAACTAGACGGAAGTCGAATTGAAAAAGCAGTTCACTTGAACAACAGTGTCTTGCTAATTGAGATATGATTTAAGTGTGGATATTTATTTGTATCTGGTAATGTGCAGGGACAAAAACTATACACGTGCAGTGATTGAAGAAATAATTGATACTATATATTAAACAAATCACATCACCATCTATCTATCAATTCTAATCATTTATGGCTGAAAGAAACTAATCCATCCGTAAACATGACTATGACTATGACTCCTACTAAAGTTTGAATATGGAATGATTTGTTTTCTTTCGTACCCATAGGGTCCATTTTTAAGTCGGCCATTCTACTGTAATGTAAGATGAATGCCAATGGCTTATCCGTTGCTTTTCCAATTTTGACCATGCGTTAAGACTGTTGCTGATATTTGTTGGCGTATGTCATAAGTAAATTGTACTATTAGTAATGTATTTTCTTTGGGAGTAAAATAGTGGCAAAGGCAGTTAAAACCAAGACGGGAGCATTATTTTACTACCCTCTCTTTCATTTTCCAGGGTAGAAACATCATTGAAGAGCATACTTTAGTGAAATCTAACTGATATGAAATTATTCAATGACCTTCTTGGCATCAGGGGCGGAGCCAGGCCTTGAGGAACGGGTGTGCCGTGTGCAAGCCATCTACGGGGTACTAAATAGACTATAGTGGCCAAAAATTGTCTTATGTAGGCAAATTGGACTTCGGAGCCAGCTTGATGCATGGATACGTAACTGAAAATATTGTTACAGAGGTGCAAGTTCTTTTTTTTTTTGGAATAAAAATTTATTTATTTATTAATGAAAATATAAACAATTATTTTATTTGAATTACTCGATAGTTCCGTACAAAACTTTGGTTGGTAAAAAGAATTATATTAGGCAAACATCAGTTGTTACAAAAGAGACAAGGATGGAAAACATGATCTTTTTGCTCGGTAAAAAGAATTATATTGGGCAAAACATCAGTTGTTACAGAAGAGACAAGGATGGAAAACAGAGGTGCAAGTTTACCCATCTAATCGTTTAATAAAATTTGGTTCAATAATGTAAGAATTACGTATTTCCCACCATCCACCATGTTGAGTTGTTAACTCCTGTTCAATGTATGATTTGCTAGTCCATCGACAGCTTGATTTGTTGATTTTTTTCTGATAAATAAAACCGAGTGTAAGTTGGTAAAGTGGTAACTTCACCTGTCCGGATACCAAGGTAGTGTACACTCTTGCTCTATGCTGTAAAAGACGCTTGGCGAAGCGAGGCGCCAAGCCCATCGCCTGGCCTGGCCTAGGGCTTAAGCGCTCCCTAGGCACTCAGAAAAAAATAATCTTTTTTTTGGTCATATCGCCTTGCATTGGCGTCTTTTTTTGCTAAGCGCTGGTCCTACGCCTAGTGGGCCTTTGGGGCTTAAGCGTCAAAGGCGCACGCCTTTTACAACATAGCTTGCTACTGATAAAATGTACTAGATCGTTTGAAATTTGAATCCCATTCAAAGCATAATAGGGACTAAATATGGACCAACAAACACCAATGAATCCAACCATTCGTTCCTCGCGTAAAAAGCCCACCCCTCTCAATCACTATTTAGTACACTCATTTGGTCAACTTCCAGCAAGATCGAAAGATATTGTGCCAGCTGATGTATCAGTTGTTGCTTGTAAGAATGAAAGAGGTTTTTTTGAGCCGAACAGAAAGAGATTTGCATATACTGTATACTAAAAAACTGAGCGAAAGTTGCCCATTTGTTTTTTGTTTGTTCCCGTTGGAATACCATGACTTCCCCCTCAGTTCTTGCCACCATTTTTCAAATTTTATAATCAAGTTCTTTGTTTGTCACCAACCAAAATAAGTGCTATGTGTCTTGACTTGAGCAAGGCAACCAGCACATCTAGAAAACAATTTTTTTATTTTTGGTAGTTAAAAAGATCAGTCAATAATGAAATACTTTATCTACTTTGAGATTTTTATTAATTTTATTTCTAAAAAAGAAAATGAAATTAGAAACAGCCATATGATGATTTTTGATATACATTATGGTCTTAGGGATTTTGTCTGTTTGGCATTGAGAGGCAGGAACCGTACAAATAATTGTGGGACGGCAATGCATGGAGGGGAGGGATGATTAGACCTTGGAAGAGAAATTCAAAGTGGTGGGCTGAGGATCTTGTTTGGATGATTCAGTTAGGTAGGCTATCAGTAGGAGGAGGAGGGAGTAAGAGAAGTTTCATTTATAGCAACCGTGCACCATCCATTCCCAATCTTAATCCAGTCTGTTTGATTGTTTGATAGTGGACTGCTAATGGGGGTACCGTTTTGCTTGGGGGTGTACCAATCCAAAGGCAATTGTTTTTTTTGTCTTTTATATATATTGGTACATCCTCAAGCAAAATGGTACCCCCATTGGCATCCTTGGATTATTTCGGCATACTAATCTCTTATTTTAGATGGACTATTTTATTAGAGAAACATCTACTGCAAGTAGTCAAAATACATCGTAAAACGACAATCAAGCTACAACTAGTAATGAAGTTCATCTTAAGCCCACCATGAATAAAACCTCTTTCAGTGTTGTTTTCTGTTTCTTTTCGGTCAGAGTGTCGCTGTAATTTAGTATGTTTCAGGACCTATCCTATTATTTGTGTACAAGTTAGCTAAATAAGCTAGAGTCTTCGTGTATTTTCTTTATAAAAGTTTGCAAAATCATGTTAAATGTGTTATTCCGTAGCAAATAGACTTGGATTGCGTCCTGAACATTCCTGTGTAATTTTTTTTCCTTCAATGCCGTAAAGATACTGACCCATCACATTTAGTCCGGGATCACCATTCCAGATATATGGTTTCGAATGTGCATTTTCAACTGCTATTTGGAATTTACCTCCAATGCAATCTCAGGGAGTTCCTCTTAACTCTAATCCTGTTAATACTTCTGCAAATAGTTCTGCTCATAAATCCTTCTTATATCAGTATAATGAATGGAAAACAGGGAACATACACTCTATTTCCATGGCCTTGGCAGCAACCAAGTGTTGGTTTATATGGAAAGAGAGGTACCTCAAAATTTTTGAAAATAAAAAAAGAACCCCAGAACAATTAGCTACAAATATAACTACGACACTTTGCTTATTAGCATCCTGATTGCAGAAATCTGAACACAATGAGCAGTATAGTAAAATTCACAAAGATAATATGGTCTCTACCTGCTATTAATACTTATAAAATAAAATGTGATGCCTCTTAGATATCTGAATTAGCTAACTCTGGTTTTGGTTTCATCTTACGCAACTGGACAAGGACATTCAAAGCAGCAGCAATGGGATGCAGCAGGACCTTCTCATCAGAAGAGGCAGAAGCTGTAGCTCTCCTCAGTGCAACTCAATGGGCAGTCACAAACAACATACAACAATTGGTGATTGAAGGAGACAACCAGGCAACAATCAAGTATCTTCAAGGCAGAGAATCAACAGTCCAATGGCAATGTATAGCCATCATAGATGAAGTTAAATTATTAGCTAAGAATTTAGTCTCTTTTCTAGGTTTTCAATGTGTAGATAGGAGAGCTAACAAGGTGGCAGACTTGTTAGCAAAGAAGGGAAGAAGTTCTGATAATACAACTTCCTGGAATGAAGAACCTCCTAGCTTATTAATTCCTTCAATTGCTTTTGACACTGTCAAAGCATATGAATCCTGTAACTTAAACAACATTCCCCCTATAACTGCTATTGCTGATGTTAATCTTAAAAATTCAGCCATTGGAAGAGCCATTCCTCACGAAATGGTCTCTGAAGAGTCTAAATCCGCAGATTAACAGAAGTCTTCCGATACAAATCTTATTTTCAAAAAAAAAAAAAAAAAAAAAAAGATATGGTTTATATTGGTTCAGCAAACGATTAAAGATTAACTAGCTAGCCGAAATGCTAATAGCATGGTTGAGTGATGAAAGAATTTGTACAAATTGCATGTCAAGTGCTTCTTGTTCTTGATCCCTATAGTCATACAAACAACTGGCGGTCAACAGATTCCAAATCCAAGAGTAATAAATAAATACTACTCCACAAAATCTTTTAATTTAATTTGTTTGCACAAAATCATTTTTTCATATGTACTGCCTAATATTGAATTACATGAGCTGTCATGAAAAGCCTTCTCAGGTTCTCCTCCCCCAATAATCTCTTCAAGTTAACACCTCCTCAACATTCTCCAACTATGCCATTGGCACCGTGCAAGCCACGTGATCCCTTCTTATTCTATTTGCATACCACCAATTAGGTGTCACCCAGTGTCCTATTTCCTTCACCCCTTTTGTTTGTCCAACTAGAAAATATACATCCGTCTGGTAGGGGGATAAGAAGAAAGACTAGAGAGACCATACAACACGCCTTCAGATCACTATTTGGTAGATAGTGGTCTCCTTCAGATCACTATTTGGTAGATAGTGGTCTCTAAGGTGCATACTCCACAGATCATGATATTTACCCCAACAGATTGGAGAATTCAAAGCACCGAGTTCTCCTAAATTTGAGAGCAACTAGCTAACAAGGTTATTGTATGGGCTAGGATCAAGATTAGAGTACAAAAATCCAAAGCCAAGCCCTCAATTAAGCACAGTAAATGGCTCACTACTAAGAGTCGATTGACAAAAGAATGGACTGCATAATGCATGAATGGTTTTTTGGACTATGAACATTGCAACTTATTTCACTACAGTACGCCACTTCACATTCAGATACGAGAGAACAGATCAACAAACCAGGTGCTACACAAAGTTCGAGTTCGCCTGCTTTAGCAAGTCTTCGGCCTTTTTGCCGATTAGTTATTCCAACTAGAGAGGTGCATATGTTTGGAAAAGAAAACAGGTAGCTCATATGCTAATGTCACCTCATCTTGTACTGCTGAGGTGCATAAAATTAGACTTACAATTGAGATATGGTGGGAGCAAAATCTGTACATTCAGAGAAGTATGTATGTCTTGCCCGAAACAGAAAGTTGGCCTTAATGCATATAGTTTACACAAAATCTGGGGAGATGTAATAAGATGATGCTTTACATGTACCTGAAAGGCTGAAAGGAAGTAGGGATTCTTCGTTTTCCCATCTATGCTTGAAGGCAGCTTGTTTGGATAACAAAGATGCAGCTCACCTGCACCTGAATTAGTATTCACTAGCTAGTCATTAAAATGGATGGCTCCAACTTTCCACACGACAAAAGCCGTTGCAAACATCAGTGTGCCAATGAAGGTTGCCGAGAATATGATGAAGAACAGTTCATTACCACCAGGAAGATCCCAGGTCAGTCCTTGCTTTGGCATCCCTCGTCTGCTATCATCAAGCATATTTGAAGGAGCTTCAGGAAGACCCATTCTTTTTTTCCCACTCTCACGATCACTTTCTCTCAAAGCATCTAAAACCTTGCTCCCTAGTACTGATTTTTTGGATGGCTTGGAATCTGTGTTATTTCGACTTAAAACACGAGCTGCTCTAAGCTTCTCCCTCGCTGTCAATGATGATCTTTTTGGTGATTTAGAAGAAGGTGTCGTCTCCTTTGCTGCGTCAGTTGTAACTGGCGACCCATTAGACGATCCTGTTGTTTGAGGACCCTGTTCAGCTTTGGCACTAGACTTGAGCTGTATATTCTCAGCAAGTGAACTGGCTGCTAACAATTGCTCATTTGCAACATTTTTTGCTGAACCACTCGAACCTTTATCTGCAGTGTCAGCAGCAACTTGATTACTATTGGAAGCCGAAAGTATAAGGCTGAATCTTCCGTACTTTATACCCTTTCTGGAACCAAAACAAAGCCCCGAGGAAGCTGTGACATACTCAGCCTTTGAAGTAGACCCTCCTCCATAAGGTCTTGCGAGAGTCCAATGTTTTGCTTGCAACTGCTGTTAAGTTAAAGCCGGTTAGTTAGTTCAAAACACAACATAGTGATGAACATGATCCTAAAGTAGTAGAATGATGGTAATTTCTGAACAGAGGTGCAGAATATCCAATGGTCAACCTCTCACACAGGCAAGTAGCATAAGAACCATTTAACAAGCAACAAAAGAAATACCGACAGGTTCCTTAATTCAAGTGTGAGTTTGAAACTAGTGCTCCTGACAGCGTTAATTTCAAGGACTACAGTCGGCGTGAACCGGTAAGCACAACAAAAAAAAAATTGATTTTGAATCTGCACCTCATTCTCCAGCACAAAGTTGCTGAACAGATAAGACTAACCACTGAAATACAACCACACATCCGACTCAATCAGCTAAGCAACAATAAATTACAGTCATAAAGAATTTCTACTCCTAACAGTAATCCAAACCACGTAAAAGACATAATCTACAAGCAAAGACATGAATCAATCATAAGGTTCCCAAACACATATCAAAAACATAAGAATTCTAACTAAAAACGAAAAAAGAAAGATAGATACCTTGGAAGAGTTGAAACCAGTAGCAACTGAATTGAAGGACATAGTCATCTAGAGATCCTTCAACCCAACCATATAATATGAAGAGAATGAAACGAATTCTTCAGTGTGTTTTATGACCACCGAACTCTCAGAGTAAAAGAAGTCCCTGGATTAGTATATTCTAAACGATAAGGGAAATCCACTACTTCAGTTCACTATACATCATAGTTGAGCACCCCATCAAAGACTTTGATGTTTCATCCTATCTGTTCAATACAGTCAATCTTGACCAGTTGACCATTTACCGGAATGGATAAAAACACCCCAAGGTCTAGTGGTCTGAATTTTGCCACTTCTCAGTTTTTTCATACAAGTTGGGCTCAATTTACTATTCAACTACTCCAGCCAGCTACAGCTGGGAGTGCACATAGCATAGTTAGAGTTTAAGGACCATTCTGATTAATTCTGTTTTAATTTACAACTGCAGCCCCCTTGTCTCAAAAACAAGGGCTGCAAAATTTCATTATTTTAGACGAGAACATCTCACTCTCATATATACACAAGTTAGGAGAGAAACTCAACTGGTAAAGGGAACTGAAGGAGTATCCAATTCAGAAGCACGCGCACAAACAACTGACGACTAACAAAATTTGTACGTAACTGTAACTACATCTCGCTAGATATACATCAACTGCTTTCTATTCTCACTTGAGGACGGGTTTCTGTAATGTCTTGGAAAAATTGATATCCCCGTTAAGAACAGAACCAATGAACCTCTCCACTTCCTCCATTGTAATTTCATTTGTGAAGGCTGCAAATTTCTGTTTCTTAGGCTTGTAAGCTACTAGAAATTTGTCCATAGACTTGAAACCTTTCTTGTCAAAAGAATTCAGAAATGAAGCTTGCTTGTTTGCATCCAACAACGCGTATGAAATAGAAACACCGGAACTAGAAATTTGGTTTTGTTGCCTCATCAATGACTTTTTGGAGACCTGCAAAAATGAAACATAACATATTGAACTCTGGATCAATGTCACAACCAAAGAAAAGAATGTCCCAGCGAAGCTTTACACTCACATTGGAGAGAACTGATTCTAGCTTCTCCTGTGCTTTTGATGAACGGAAAACACCAATAATGCACAAGGGAGTATTGTCTCCACAAAGGGAACCCAAATTTGAAGCCATAAGCAAAGGCAGCTGTTTTCCTTCTGAATCATTCCCTTGTGGATTTTTCCCCTGGCGAGCTGATCTTGCCTTCTTATTCTTTTTCTCAAAACTATCAAGTAACAAACTCAGCTCGTCAACTGCAGATTTTAACTTCTTCACGGTTATCCCTGTTTTCAGTACATGTTTCTCCCCATTTGAAAGCCAACCGACAACTGCCGGTAGTGCATCCACTCCTAGCTTTTTCACTGCTGGATCAGAAATGCCACCAACCTGCATAGTGATGAAACTTAATACAACCTTGACTACAATGGCAGGCCGCGCTATCAAAGTGGCCTGAGGCTAAAACACCTACATATGTATCATCAAAATCTAGTGGAAGCATTTCTAACCTAAAGAACACGGCAACAGTTAGATGTTCTGACACTGCCCAGATCAACTGGATTGGTTTATTCAGTCAACCAATGGAATTGTCAAAGGGTGCCAATATATAAGAACTCTGATGAGTTTTGAGGAATGTTGAGTCATACATACCTCTACATCATAAAAGGTGAAGCGCTTGCGGTACGAGCCACTGAGAGCACGCCAGATTACAGGAGTATCCTTCTTATTTGAGAGTAACATCACTCGAAGTAGGTTTTCAGTGCTCGATGGAAAATCAATACGGCTTAAGTCCACCCGTTTTGAAAACCTTGGCAAATGATTTTGGCAGAAGACTTTTAGACTTCTTGAATCCATATCACCATTGTACTCCGTCAGGGAAGCTTTGTCTATTGCTTCGTATGTATAAGCAAATACCCGAGCTGAATGAGATGGTGTTATACCAAGTTCCTTACATAAGGACTTCTCATCTTGGCAATTAATGCTACCAACCTGCAATAGTAACATATACCGTAAGAATTATTCAATGGATAAAGAATAGCGGTTCAGAGGATATATCTACAAAGAGCAAACACTTACCTTTATAGCTCCTTCTAACAAGCTGCCAACTTCACCTATCATTGACTCTAGTACATGATGTCCCTTTGACGTGGGAGTGTAAGACAATATAAGCCAAGTGACTCCTTTCTCTGCTATTTCATTCTTGAAACTCTTCGAAGTGATAGTCGGGATGCTACGAGAGGAAGTCCCAGACCTAGATTGAGATCCAGCTGAACCACCAAATGGGTTCCACCCCCCTTTCGCGCCACCACCAAAAAGATTGGAAAACATATCCTCCATACCAAACCCCCCGAACGAATTACCACCTCCACTAGGATTACCACCAAACGAAAATGAGAATGATTTTGAGTTCCCCTGCCTACCCATTCTTTGAAATTCGTCTGGCCTAAAGTTAAAGTGACTGTTCCCTGGGTGGCCTCCAGAAAAATGACTATATCCACCAGGACCAGCCTCAAATCTTGGTCTCCCCGTCTCATCCCCATACATATCATAGTTCTTCCTCTTTTCTTCATCAGATAGAATTTCATATGCTGTAAACAAGTAACAGGCGCATACGCAAAACATATTAAATCATCTGAGAGATTACCAACGGTAACTTCAGTTGTAAATATAAACTACAGTGCATCATTCTTCCAAGAAATACAATTACGAAAAGGCAAATTAGTACCGTTATTTATCTCAGCAAACTTCTCTTGTGCACCCTTGTTTTTGTTCTTATCTGGGTGATATTTAAGAGAGAGCCTGCAAAACCCAGTATCAAATGACATTTACAAGATTAGTGGTTACTACTAGTAGTAATGTATAAGACAGACCAAAACAACCAAGTAATAAACATAACATTGGGGATACAGAAAACCATACTTGTGAAAAGCTTTTTGTATTTGTCGCTGATTCGCGTCCCGCTCAACTCCAAGAACCTACAAATGCATCAATCAATTAGTAACTATTAATACTACTCTAGACATAATACATGTTTCCTATGGCTGTGAGGGCAACTGCCCAATGCGAGCAAGACAGTATTTTTTTTCCAAATGTTTCCTACATCCATTGGACACTTGTCTTGCATTTTCCTGGATTGGGGTAAAACGCCCCCATGATGATCTGTGAAAACCTAATTACAAAAAAGATTGAATCTTTCGGAAACCAATGGGTCAGAAAACACAACAACCCTATCAATGTGACATTCTAATTGCGAAATCCTGATTAGGGGATCAATTTCCTAACAGGATAAATTTGTAAGAAAATTTTACCTTGTATGGATCAGCTGACTTTGCTTGTAAAGAGTAAGAGAAGAATGAAACGAATAGAATTACGAATAAAAAATACCTAAAAGTCATTTTGTTTTATATTTTTCTTGATTGAATTGGAGATTATGATGCTAGGGTTTGGTTTTTCAAAGTATTTCTGTCTGAAAACTTACAGGGAGGGAGGGGTATAATAAGACAATCTCCGCGGAGTCTCGAGACACTTCGGTTTAGGATGACGTGGCGGACGGACATGGCTCCACATTCATACAACCAATAGGATTTCAGATTTTAAGTGCCTCTTTGTTGGCGGTTGAATCTTCACCGTTAAAACAACTTGGAATGACATTGTTATAGCAATAGGATTTCAGGGCTGGTTCGTCTTCGGCTAGTTTACCAGGCACTGACTGGAAACACAACCAAGTGAGCAAAAGGTCTAGGGGTCAAACCACACATCAAACCCTAGCTTACAAGTCCTAAACACATTCCTAGCAAACTGAGAATCACGGTCAACAATTAATTAACACCATCTCTGATAGCCCATAGTTCAGTCACATTGTTAGAGTTGCCAAGAAAAGGCCATCATTATCAATTAACAGTTACCCAATCATAGGGGCACTCCTTATATCTTACTGTCTTAAACTGCTTTGACTTTGTTTTTTTCGTCGACTTTTTAACAACTTAACAGAGTCAAATTCTAAGACTTCAAACGTTTGGGTTTCCAGGAACACGAATTATAAAAGAAAACACAAACCTAATTCGTAATTGAGAAATCTTATATAAACAGAGGATGAAGATGATGATGGAATGACTCTAACTCACTTCTCTCAACGAAAGCTCTACCATTTCTTCAAACCCTAATTCTCAACTTTGTTTACTTTTCTTTTTGCACTAAACCCTGAATTCAGTACCATTTCCATGGGCGGAAGCAAAGGGAACTAACCCTGGCTGTATAGTGTATACCCTGATAAAACCATAGCATGTGTTAAATTTAACCTTTATTTTTGGAAAAAAAATATTTAGTCCACCATCCAAACCAATTTAGTCCACCAAGTCTGTCAAGAGACCAAGCGCCCAACTATCCTAGCCCAAATACGTGTGTAACCAACAATCAAGAAAAATATAGTTGCATTATTTGGTTATCAAATACTCCCTTGGTTTATTTTTTTTGGATCACTTTACTTCTTTCGCTGACAAGTGTCATGTGGACATTTCACTTTACTTCTTTTGATGACAAGTGTTATGGGGACCATTTAACTTCACTTTCAACAATTAGTTCTCTTAAATACCTTAATTTTCTCTAAAAACAAAACAAGCCTATTAAAAAAAACGGAGGGAGCATTTTATATCGTCAATTGTCTATGACGTGCTTACTACGTAGTTATCAAGGGAAAAAATGTTTCCAATCATTAAGGTGCAAAAACGTTTACTAACTAGTCATCAGAGGCCTAAAAGAGGAAAGATTTTGTTTCGTAGTTGCTAAATCGCCTAAAAAAGTTTTGCCACATGCGGCCGCAACAAACTCATTGTTTGGCAATGATTTTTACCCCCTCTTCCAACTTCCTAGCTCCGCCACTGACCATTTCTCAGAAGAAAAAAATACTAATAAGACAGGTAACAGCTGCTGATTTTCACTTTTTTTTGCTATAAAGTGTCTCATTACTCACAAACTTATCCTTCATGACTTGCTTATCCAATTCGGCATATACAACTTTGTGGATGTTGCCAGGCAGTACTGATTAACTTATTTGCTTTTACCTTAAGAGTTTGTGCTCCATTCTGCAATCCTATCTGAATTATAACCTTCTGAAATCCCGTTTCTCCTGCCCACCTAACTGCTTCCCTGAGGGATGAGCATTTTGCTCTGATCTCAGAATTCATTGTCACCTGCCAACTTTTAAGTTATTAAACCAATTCCACTCTTTTAGTTTCAATGATGAAAAAAGCATCAACCGTGAGTACCAATGATAGGAGCTCGCCATTTATGTTCTCTCCATGGGTTCTAGCATGATTTGTTTGTGCAAGAAGACTGATTATGAAGAAAAATTTTGATTGACTGCATTCAATTTTGCTTCTTCCTTGAAAAACAGCTTCACAATTATCTTTTAACCGATGCTACTGGATGAAGAAGGCAATGATTGCTTCCAAATCAGCTCTGTTATCATCACATTGTTGGATATGAGTCATTCCTTCACTTGACAGTGCAACATACTTTCCTAATTAATTCCTGTGTTTTATAGGTTTTCATTGTAAAGAAAACTGCAAGGAAGACTGGTTAGCAGAAGTTGGTGGTGCTTTTGGCCTTCCACCACCGGAAGAAAGTTCTCTAGGTATCTTTGCTGAGCATCTCCTTCTGATTGTTCTATCAGTCTGTATCGAACTTCAAACTGTTGCTATTTAGTTACTTATACCATGTTGTTTAATTTTTAAATTAGGCAAGGCAGGCAGTGATATGAAGCCGATGAGAAAAACTGTTTCGGGGAAACATAAGCGTCTTCCTTTATCTGTTAATGAAGGAGAAAATGGAAATACTAGTCCCCCACAATCAGTTATTGATCAACCTGAGAATTGTAGCGAAAAGGCACATTTAGACTATTTGAAATATATAAGTTTCGCAAGCTCGGTGACTGAGTTTGAAGATATCAAGAAGTAGTAGTAAATCTGGAAAGGAAATAAAAAGCAATAGAACTGTAAAGAAAAAAAAATGCAGTAGATCTTTTGAAATGGGGCAGAGAAGCTATAGTTGAATGAAAGCTTGCAGAAGAGTAGATGAAAACTCTTGGAAGGCCAGTGCTCCTTGGTAATTTCACTTAGTAGGTATGCAGGCTAAGATAGGGTCGTTGGAGTGATTTAGATCTCAACTTTTTGGTAACCTATGAAGCTAATCTCAAAATTTTGGCAACACACACGGATGTGTCTTCTCTGTAAAGCTTGTGAATGTTTCTTGTTGTTTTCTTAAAACAGGCAATCTAGATAGAAATCAGCATTTCAGCATTTTGTTTTTCTTATCAGAACGTGTAAACTTTTCTCTTTGTAGCCAGACAGTCGGAAAAGTATGAATACAGAAGTGCTGCATTTCTATCAGGTGATAAAGGAGGATTTGTTGAACGTGGAACTTCCGCATTCATATACAAAATTGATATGAAGAAATCCATTTTTATTAGCTGCGACAGATGGACCAACCTTGCAGCTGCACAACGTAGTCTTGATTTATTGTTCCTTTACTGCTTTTACTTTCAGTACAACTAGCTACATCTTGCTCCCAGTCTAAGAATCTGTTTCAGGAATGGTATTATACAACACATACAACATGAAACAGGATACTTCTGTCTTCATAGGCCAAATTGATATAAACAAATCCACATTATTATTAGCTGGAACAGATGAATGAATCCACAGTTTAGATATGATTTATGCCCTTTGACATTACAAACTAACTACTAATTGCTCTGAAATGAGACCTCTTAGAGCAAGGGCCACGGAGTGAGAGAGCTTTCAATCAAAGTGAGGGGAGTTTGCCAGATTTGAGTAAGTTAGGTGCCACTATGAAGAAGGAAAAGATCCTTTACCCAGGAAATCTACCAAACATCAACTGTTGCCTAACAAAACAGTAAAACCTACACAATCCCCATGGCCGGAAAAATGATGATCAACCAAAATATACAATGTTCCAATACAAAGTCATTTTTCACATTTAGGCATTTGAGCGCACCATAGTTATTGGTTCCAGATTGAGTTCCATATAGAGGTAAAACAAGTAAGAAAATCAAGGTGTCAAGGGTGCTGGTTACGTCTTTTAATGTTCAAGTATGGGGACTAATGCAACTTAAACAGACTGTTAGACAACAAAATCAACAGTTGAGATCTAGTACTCAAATATTAGAATGGACAAGCTCAACATTCATCACATCCAAACACAGTACCAAACGCAAAAAACCCTGGTCATTTAAACATGGGGAACCTAGAAAGTTTGAAAAAACTATCATTCTTGGGAAGCAGTGGTTGCATCCATAGGTTCAGCTTCAGTAGACTCCTCAGCCTTATCACCCTTCTTACCTGTGCCATCACCAAAACACAAAGGTAGCCTCATTAATACATCAGTCCAAAACTAGATAATGCCTTCACAAGGAATAAGATTATACAACCACAGTAGATAACTGAACATACCTTTCTTCTTCTTTCCACCTCCTTTCTTTTTCGACTTTGTGGCCAAAGCTAACCAAGCCTTGATTTCAGGTTCTTCATCTAACGTCTTTGTTGGCTGCACTTCTTGAAGAGCGTGAGACGTGATTCTATCGGAACCGTTGGGCATTAACAGAACTGTAAACTTGATATGTGCAACAAGATCCCCTGCATATAGCCAGTAGTATGAGCCTCATGGTAGGATGCCAATCGATTTTAATAATGAACGTGAACAAAAAAAGTGATTCGAACAATTGTGAACCAAAATTCAACTTTACACATGAATAGATCATTACCAGGCTTCTCATGAAGTACAGGGTATGGCTGCAAAAGTTCATGATTCACACATTCAACTAATCCCAACCTGGCACGCTTCTCTTCCAAAGCCCTACAAGAAAGACAAAAAAAAGAGAACTACATCAATGCTGTGTAAAGAGAATAAACTAAATAAAAGTAATTATGCAGAAAAAAGTTGTCAGAAAATGGGATAAGAAAGCCGAACCTAGCTGAAAATGGCATGATGGGGAAGTTCTGATTAATTTCACTGAAGATGAACCTAGATGCTTTCATCTTCAACTGATAACTCTCTCCCACCGCTCTTTTGTATACAGTAGTTTGCCTTTCATCTAACAGCCTAGGCTGAGACGTTTTGACAATTGCAGATTGTGTATTAGAATAAGCAGATTTATTAGAAGAGTGAACTTGGATGAATGAATAAAGTTCAAAGCATCGTGTATCCTTACCTTGCCTTCTCCTGTGCTGGCAACTATATCAATTGCATAAACTTCATTCTCCTGAAATTCTGCATCATCGACTCTGGTTTCGGGACCTGGAACACTGAGTACAACCTTGCTTCCATCTATCACAAACTGCTTGAGCTGATGGCTGAGCACACCTTCAACAATTTTGCAGTCATAGGCAGCAGCAACCTTCTGAACAGCTTCAGTTACTTCTTTATTCTGCCACACAAAAAATACATCAGTAAGCAAAACATGAATAATCACTATAAATTCGAGAATAGATTGCAATAAATATGGAGCATTTTTGCATCACAAGGAATTATCAAGGTTCAAGAACTCAGACATCACAGAAATGAAGAGCTTCATTCTGAACTAACAAAAGCATATTAATTACTAACTTGCCCCATCAGAGTAACTATGACAAAAGAGCCTCACTTGGATGTCAAACCCATAGCTTCTGTTACGTAATCATCACTAGGGCACAATTTTTTAAAAAATACTTGCCACTAACTAAACCTGGTACATCTCATACAAAAACTTGTTCCCTCGATAACAAAAGTTTGGATGCTCATAACCAAAAAAGAAAAGGTGAGTCTATCAACCTTTGATAAGACGATATTGAGGCAAAAACACAACCTTCTATCAGTGTAACTATGACAAAAAAGAGCTTAATTGGAGCATGCTCCGTAGCAATTTAAAGTTTTCATCATTTAGAAAGATCATGTTGAGCAAAACCTCTTCAGGACGCAAACAAAGAAATGTGGCAGAAAAAAAGAACACACAACCACTTGAAAACAAATGATACAAGGCTGTTAAAACTTATTAAATTCAATCTCTATCAAAAGATAGAATATACTCCTTCCCCTTCCCTAGTGTGTCCCTGGCAAACAATTTTGGCTACGAAAGAATTGTATCAACCAACAAAGACAAGACAAGATTGCTACCTAATCAAACATAGCCAACTATAATATCGGCAACAGGGAAAAAGAGGAAACCAAATGTAATTGATAACCTCGGCAAAGTTGCCCGCCTATCTGTGTCTCATCAGATCACAAAAACCCAACCAGGACTAGTATGTATTCACAAACAAAGATATTGGCAACAAATAAGACTAGACAAACTAGCTAAAATAAGTTTGCCCAAAAATCATATAGAATAGCCAAGTAAAATATTGGCAACAGGGAAAAAGAGGAAACCAAATTAATATTGATGACCTCGGCAAAGTTGCACCTTTACAAAAACTACAAAAAGTCATAAGATCTAATATACACATTCAGTACACTTCTGTGTATATTGACAAGAATATCTGGCTATAAAACACCAGGATCAACCACCAAAACATCGATGACCCCAGATATCACAGCATAGCCAAGCAATATGTATAGGCAACAGGGAAAAAGAGGAAACCAAATAAATTTTGATGACCTCGGCAAAGTTGCCCCTTTGGAAGGGAAAAAACAATATGTGGTAGTACTAAAGTACACATCATTTGTGAAATTCTTTGTAGAAAATGTACAGTAAGACAAAAGTTTCTCTGCTAAAATATTCACTATGAAAACATGTTGGACAACAAATACATATTTGATTGTCCCCAAAAAAAAAAAAACATAGCCAAATCAATATAGGCAACAGGGAAAAAGAGGAAATCAATATCATTCTGATCACCTCGGCAAAGTTGCCTTTATAAATAAAGCACGCAATAAACTAGAACAAAAAAGTTACAATGTGATTCATCTATCAGGGTAACTATGACATTAAAGCATCATTTGGAAATTCATCCATTGCTAAGATCTGTGACATCACTTAGACGAATCATGAATCCCCTTGACTAAAGAGATAAACATAAAGAAACAACCATTAACAAGCTAATTAAGAGTACAAATGTGTACCCCACATAACATGAATTATTAGCTTCTAGTTCAACAATCAGAAAATGTTTTTTGTTTACCTTCTTGCCAGGTCTAACAAGCCTCAATGCTACTTCAGCTGCAGTATTGGCGGCAGCAATAACATCAGCTGCTCTACCAGTAACTGGTCCTTCTTGAAGAACATGAGTATGTGCAACAACAGCAATAAACCCATCAATATGGCAACCCATATCACTGTCATAAAAAAAAACAAGTAAAACAAACCCATCATGAGCAAACCATAAGCAAACATATAAACCAACAAACATCATCATACTAAAAAAAAAACAAAAAAAAAAACACTCACATCTTTAAGATGTCACCTTCTTCCAGGAGAGTTCCATCACTAGCGAGTGGTGAGAAATGACATACAGTATTATTAACTGAGATACATGTAGGAAATGCAACTCCTCTTTCAATCTTCTTCTTTGTATTCTTATACAATTTCCCAGTTTGCCTTTTAAAAATTAACAAAAAGAAAACATCATTAATATCATCAGAAAAAAAAAATCCAAATCTCCAAACAAAACCTTCAAGGGGGAAAAAACTTACTCTTTGATAAATGCATCTCCTTTCTCACATAAATCAACAATCTTAACTTTAGGTTTACATTCTGTTAACACCAACTGCAATGCCTCTGCAACACACATCAACAAAACCAAAATAAAATAAGACAACCAAAATACAAAAACAAGCTAAAACCCTAAAAAGAGAGTGAGAAAGCTTACTGTTGATAATCTCAGCAGCAGATTTGTATTTAGTAACAACTTCAGGAGAAGAAAGATCCAACTCTTTCTCATCCTTTCCTACTTCATCATCTGACATTCTTAAATAACAAAAATAATCTTATCACTGCAAATCAAAGAAAAAAAAAATGAATCAAAACCATAAAAGAAGAACAAGAGAGAGATTAGGGCAATCAGAAAATAGGATTGAGTAGAAGGAGATGATTTGTTTACCATATTAGGGTTTTAGACGAGGAAAGGAGGCGCTGAGGTTTGATTATAAGGAGGATAAGAATGGGATTTGAGTTATTAGGGCAACGCCGGGGGTTTTATAGAAATGTCGTTACAGACTTTACTGGATCACTGCTGTAACTTTTGCAAAGGAAATTACCATTTCACTTCTTAACACCTCATTCTGGAGATTTGTTATAGGGAGGAAGAAAACATCATATGGGGAAGATTTTATTGGATTAAACTTTTTTTTTTTTTTCTTAAAGCATTTTATTGGATTAACTGATGTGCCGACCATTGGATAAATCGTTTTTTTCCTTCCATAAGATATATTTTATCCTCCCTATAACAAAACACCTCATTTAAAAGCCCCTTTTTCCAGTCAAAGCACAATCATAAACTAGAGATTAATGTTGGTGACTTGTACTACCAATGTCATTGTCTTTAAATTCTGCATTATTTTCAAAGAACTATATTACCCTCGTATCCGAAAAAAATTTATATTGTTTTTTATTTTAGGCCAAATTGAAAAAATGACATTAATTAATCTTTCAAATATGGAGGGAGTATAATTTAAATAGTTCAAAAAAATAAATCTTTATGATATCAATAGTTCAAAAAAATAAATCATAATCACTAATTCTCAAGTATATTTTTGAAGATCTGTATAAACCCACAATTGGCAGGTTGAAACATTGTATTCTTCTGATTGCGAATAACCGACCATAAAATGGAAAATGCCTGTCAATTCTGGAAATATGTAATGTAAACAACCAGTCATAAATCAAAAACGCAATTTCATTCCTCGTATCATTAAATACCAGATTTTGTTTGAAAATGGGTATATTATCTATTGTAAAGGGATAACCTAGTTTTTCTAGTGATATATATGACATCTCGTATCTTATTTCTCTAGGCAAGGGTAAAACTATTATATACCCCAGTCAAACCGTGTATGTCTTAATTTACTAAGGCAGTTAAAATAAATATCCAACAAATAAGGTTGGACCTATCTACTGTGATTGATCAACGCACAACCTGTGATATCTCAATTATAAAGACAAACAATATAATGTAGAAAAAGAAATAATACATATGTGTGAGACAATTTGTTTATTATCAAGTCTGTGATTTTGGGTTGCAGCAACTCTTAGTTGTAGGTGAGATCAGCTAAGGGAATCAAGTGCGCAGTGTCCTGCTGGGATCAGAGGCGTAGGGAGTACAACTGTACCTTGGATCAGTGGGAGACTGATTAGGGTTCAACTATAGTCGAGTCCGAAGTTAGTTTTGAGTAGGCTAGTGTATGTAGCGGCTTAATACAATATGTATTCAATATGGACTAGGTCCCGAGGTTTTTCTGCATTTGCGGTTTCCTCGTTAACAAAACTTCTGGTGTCTGTGTTATTTCTTTTCCGCATTATATTTTTATATGATTAAAATAATACAGGTTGTGTGTTAAGATCATCAATTGGAAATTCGACCTTTGATGGATATTGATTGATCCTTGGACATTGGTCTTTGGTACCGTCCAAGTTATCTCTCTTTAATCAAGACTCGCAGTTTGCTTGAGTAAGATTAAATTGAGAGATTGAGATATTAACTCCTTGAGATACTTTTTGTCTAGATTGAGTCTAACTGTCTAGTTGATTCTCTAGCAAAGTATTTCGGAGTTAGTCCATACAAATTGTTAAGCGAAATATTGGGTGGTGTTGTTAGACCCCCGCTTTTTCAGAAAATGGTTGGTATGAAATGCTTAAATGGCTAACCTTTTGGTTGACTATTATTGAACCAACTATGCACACGTTTGGGTACGGTTATCAAACCTAGAAGCGTGCATTTCATTTGTGTATGACAAGCTAAGATTTCGATCTAAAGGTTGAGATATATTAGCTTGAATCTAAATCAGGTTTTCATCTAACGGTGGATAGAGTTTGCTTTTTGATCAAGGCGAAACCCTTATTTGAAAGACTATATAAGGGGACATCTAGCAACTCTAAAAACTAATCCCCACACATCCGTGTGATACTAGTTTTTAAGCTAGAGTCGATTCTCCTTTAACCTTTGGTTTTCTTCTTCTAAAACCAGGTTAACGACATAAATACTTCATTGAGATTGTGAAGCCAGACCGATACTACTTTTATTGTAGTTGTGTGATCTGATCTTGCATCTTCTATTGTACGAGTACAATCATATTGATTGGCTTGAGATCGTTAGAGTTCTCTGTTAGGCAAGGTATAAAATTACTCACAAACATCTTCGTCTCATCGTTTGTGATTCCACGACGTCTTGTTTCACTACCATACGATTAAGATTGTTGTGAGGTGATTTATTAATCTAGGATGTTCTTCGGGAATATAAGACCGGATTATTAATTGGTTTTTTTCAACTTAATTATATATCAAAAGACGAAACAAAAACTTTAGGGTTTTTTTGTGGGAGACAGATTTATCCTTTGATAGACTTGTCTGTGTGAGACAGATTTGTTTATTGTTAAAGCATGTGTTTTTGGGTCGTAGAAACTCTTAGTTGTGGGTGAGATTAGCTAAGTGAATTAAGTGTGTTGTATCCTGCTGGGATCAGAGGCGCGGGGGTACAACTGTACCTTGGATCAGTGGGAGAATGATTGGGGTTCAACTACAGTCCAATCCGAAATTAGCTTGGAGTAGGCTAGTGTCTGTAGCGGCTTAATACAGTGCGTATTCAATCTGGACTAGGTCCCGGGGTTTTTCTGCATTTGCGGTTTCCTCGTTAACAAAGCTTGTCTGTGTTATTTCTTTTCCGCATTATATTTCTTTATATAGTAGAAATAATACAGGTTGTGCGTTAGATCAATCAATTGGATAGTCCGACCTAATGGTTGTTGATTGATATTGATTGATCCTTGGATATTGGTCTTTGGTACTGTCCAAGTTCATCTCTCTTTGATAAAGACTCGCAAACTTCTATTTTCTTGAGTAAAGATCAAATCGAGAGATTGAGATATTAACTCCTTGAGATACCTTTACCTAGATTGACTCTGACTGTCTAGTTGATTCTCTAGAAAGTGTTTCGGATTTTCTCCATACAGATTGCTAAGAGAAATATTAGGTGGTGTTGTTAGACCCCCGCTTTTTCACATTTGATGAGTTTAATCACAAAGTGTCTGAAATTGTTAATGCATATTTTGCATTGGGTAAGACTATTACTGAAAAGGACATTGTGATGAAAATTCTTAGATCGCTGCCATTTAGATACGATTCTAAGAAGAATGCCATCGTTGAGGGAAATAACCTTGATAATCTCTTCAGAAATACGTTGGTTGGAAAGCTTAAGATCTTTGATCATGAACATTCATCCAAATCCAAGGATATTGCGTTCAAAGCACTAAAGGACACTAAATTTACTTGATCAAAGTAAATAAGGTTTATATCTCTGAAGATGATCACTCTGAGACAGATTCGTCAGATGAAGATCTTGACAAATCAGTCTCGATGATCACAAGACAGTTTAGGGATCTTCTGTTGAAGAGAAGTAAACGGTTCTCCAGAGATAAGTCTAAGGCATCAGTCAAACCTCAATCGTGTTGCTCCTAAACATAGGGATATTGAGGAAACTGGTGATGATGATTTTCCTTGGTTTTTTAAGTGTAAAGGATTTGGTCATTTTGCAAACGAGTGCCCAAATCGTAGAAAATACACTGGGGACAAAGGTCTTGCTGCAACTCTTGATGAAATGTCTGACACTTCTAATGAAAATGAGATATCAAGTGTTGCAATTCTCGGTAAAAATATTGATTTTGATAATTGTAGCAATACATACATCAATTTTGATATTCTTTCAGAAGATAATCCAACTATTATAGAAGATAAAGTTGACCCATCCTTTGGAAACTCTGTTTTTAATGTTTCAGGTTCTACCATGTGCCTAGCAGCCTGCACATCTTATAAGCCTGACTTTTATCTTAAAGGGTCATGAACTTTCAAAGTGTTATAAGTACAAACACCAACAAAGGCACGTCAACAAACTTCAACGAAGAGCAAATCATTTAACAAGGAAGCTAAAACTTGCTTAGAAGACCGCTGAGGTATGTAAGATTTTATCTTCGTCTAAGAAGTTAGTTTCCAAGGATAAACTTAGACCATTATAGAAGAAAGTAAGGTCGAGTCGATTTGATAGACAAAAGTCTGAGGATTCCTCTCAAGAGGAAAATGGTGGACAAATTGTTGTTCACCGCAAAGCAACTTGATTGTCTTGAGTTTGAAATCTTGTCTCATGCGCCTGATCAAAAGAGACGATGATTTTGTATCCTGCAGGCTTTAGGAAAAGTTTTTTTCTTAGTTTTTTTTTTTCCCTGTCTATCAACAAAAAAAAGGGTTATCATCGTCAATTCTACTCTTTATAGGGTTGTGAGTTGGACGTATACGAACCTGTCTAGAGGTTTTAAAACCCTACATTCCTTTTCCTTCATTATAACTCCTTATTATCTCAAGACTACTTGTTGAGACTGAGATTTCCTCTCACAAACCCATACATCTATGGATGTTCCAAGTACCATGTCTTCCGATGGAAAGGATGTTAATATGATTGTCAAGTCATCAATCATGAAGGAAAAAGATAAATCTCCGTTATCTCTTACATTAAAAACAAAGGGAAGGAATGTGAGGAAGCTAATAGTCGTTCTTTCAAACTCTCAAAAGTTTTCTGATGTTCTTGATGTGTTTAAGGAGATGCGAAAGTAGATTCAACAAATAAAGGCTTTTGTGTATAAGACTCATGAAATTCAGAAGGCCCTGGTTCGACATCATCAGCCAAGAAGGTTTATTGATATAAACTCCTACCTTAATGAACCTTATGTCCCAATGGTTGTTGACGACCAGGAGTTCGGGGACGATAAAGAATTTTTCAAAGGTCTTAATATCTAGTAAATATTATGTTTTTCTTGTTTTGTTTAGAAAAATAACTAACGGTTGGAATAGCCATTATTGTGATTACACATAGCTAGGTACAACGTTTTCATCTTCATGTTTCTAGATTTATTGGTTTAAATTCTAAATTGTATAGAAAATGATTTTTGCAGTATTAATCTTTATGGTTTTATATATTGCAATATTGTTATGGGATATGTGTGTTTGCGTCCGTGAACTTGATTGTCTCATACATGTCAAAAGTAAAGTCGTTCATGAGTTGATATGCATGTATTGATGAAAAATGAATTGACTTTTGACAAATACAAAAGTTAAGCCTATCTGGTCAATTATTGATGGAAGATAGGTTAAAATCTTTTGTTTGCAAGGATTATGTCTATTGAATGTCGTTATGCAAATAATGATGGAAAATAGAATGAATCATTGTGTATTCCGCAGTAATTGATCTTCCTTGATCCATATTTTAAGCATTACCGTGTGGCTCCGTAATGTGTCTTACGTTGAGAACGAAACAACCAAGTTGATTATTCTTATGATTAGCCTTGTTGTTGTTCCGTAAGATACTTTTTGTCGAGCATATTGAACTAAATTAATCATCTCGTTTGGTTATTTGGTTATGACTCCATAAGTTTTCTTATGTCTGAGCGTTCTTGACTAAGTTGATTATGTTTATGATTAACTTAGTCATTCCTCCATAGATTCTCTTATGTGAGTATAGCCAATTAAATTCATTACTTTGGTGATTAGTTTGGTTATGTATTTCGATTAGATTAATTATGGGTGTTCTTGTGATTAATCTAATTGATCACCTTTAAGTCTCCATAAGTTTACCTGTGTTGAGCATATTCGGTTAAGTTAATTATGAGTTCGTTTATGGTTAACTTAATTGAATATTTTTGGATTCAAATTCATACTTGTATGTGATTTGTTATGTCCAAATAAATCTTTTTTTATCTTCGAAATTAAGGTCGCTCTTGTTGATCCTTTTGGAATGACATATTATGGGGGATAGTTCATTTTGAACTTGTGCTTAATTGCCAAATCTTTGTGGGGAGTGCGGCTGTGGAATATTTTAGGGGTTATCTTGTATATTTAAACTCCTTGATAAATGCATTTAGCTCCGGCTTTATGATTGTATCTAAATAAGATGATATGTGTTCTTACTTTTGGTCATGAAATGTCTCTTTCGGAAATTTCATTAGGATCCCGTTCTTTTGCCTTTGCCAATTTTATTGACAAAAAGGGGGAGAATTAATATGTAATTCACACCACAAATACATATGGTTTTCGGATCATTATTTAAGGGGGTGGTTTCCATGTGAGATGGAGTATTGACTAAGGGGGAGTGATACATATCACCATAGTATTTTTGTTAAATTTGTGATGCAATTGGACTTTGACGTTGTGTAATGATACTATGACACTGTATAATAATGAGTGAGAACTCTTGTTTTCTTGTTGTTATAACTACGTATTTTCAACAACGATGATGCTAAACTTACAACCTTTGGGATCATTCGAGTACTTGGAAGTGACGAATATTTCGAGTAATGTTGAAGATTAGGCATGTGGAATAGGAGCTACAAAAGTTAATTTATTTATTTTTTGTATTCCATATGTATTAATATTTTTTCTACTAAAACTGGCAAAGGGAGAGATTGTTAGAGCATTGCTCGGTCGAACTCGCATGCGTTGCTATCTCAAGCATGTTTGTCAATATTAGTGATCAAAACTATAAGTCTTGATTTCTAGCCTATCATAGCTAAGGTCTCGGATTAGGATAGAAAGTGTAGTTGAGCTCAAGATTCCATGGCAATCATCATACAAGACGAAGGACTACTCAAGGAACTGGTAGATCTTCATAGACTAAAAGGTATGTGGAGACTTGAACTTATCTGTCACTCAAAAGTATATTTACTCTATCTCCTACTCTTGAGACAAAAGTCGTTTTGATATAAACTTTCATTATACACATTTGCTATTTCGAGCCGAGTTTACCTCGCCTATCTATTTCTCGAAATATGTGTCGGTAAAGCTTTCGCTTTAGCCTAATTCATCTTTTCCTAGTGACGAAAGTCATGTTATGTTTCAATCACTTTGAGAATTGCTCTAACGAAAAATGGTTTGTGAATAACGGCTATATAACGTCCTATAAGAATGTCTCAATGATTGAAATGAGAGTTTAGATTACATTACCATTGATGGATATAAACATTGTTTTGGAAACACATATGTGCATAAGTTCTATCCCTTGAACCAAAGTATGCCAACTTTGTTGATCAATAGAAATGGAAGTGGCACGAACTCAGTCCGCGAACTGGCGGAAGTTCTCGACCCGAGAAATTTTGCTGGAGTTTGTGTACTCCTTCCATAAGATTAAGTCCGCGAACCTATTCCGCGAACTTGAGAGGTTATATATCTAAAACCGGTTGTTCTTGAACTCATGTTTATATAAACTAAGTAATGCTTTGGCAAAACGTGGCTATAAAGTTCATGAACGGATTCGAGTGAATCAAACCGTTTTTGCTTTGATTGTGTCTTGTGTAGTTACATCAAGATCTATGCAATTGAACAACTCTCCAACTAGTTAATTTGAGTCATTTGGACTAGTTATAGTGAAGAAGAATATGGTTGATATGAAAGTGATCATATGGCTAACCATTGGTTAACTATTGTTGAACCAACAAATGTCAATGCTTGGGTACGGTTTATAAACCCAAAATGGAACATTTCATTTGTGTGTAACAAGCTAAGTTTTCGATCTAACGATTGATAAATATTAGCTTGAATCTAATCATGTTTTTATATAACGGTGAATATTGAATGTTTTTTTACTAAGCTAACATTGATTGCAAACCCTGATTTGAAAGTGTATATAAGGGAGAACTCTAGCAACTGGGAAACTTAATCCCCACACCTTATGTGTGATACTAGTTTCCTAAGCTAGAGTTGATTCTCCTTTAACCTTGGGTTTTCTTCTTCTAAAACCAGGTTAACGACTTCAATACTTCATTGGGATTGTGAAGCTAGACCGATACTACTTTTCTTGTAGTTGTGTGATCTGATCTTGTTGTTTCTATCATACGAGTACAATTGTAATAATTGGCTTGAAATTTATATCTCCGATAGGAAAGATAAAAAATAAATCACAAACACTTTGTCTCATCGTTTGTGATTCCACAATATCTTTTTTCGCTACGTCGATTAAGACTATTGTGAGGTGATTGATATTACTAGGTTGTTCTTCGGGAATATAAGTTTGGTTTATCAATTGGTTTATGTTCACCTTGATTTATCAAAATACGGAACAAAGCTCGTAGGTATATTCGTGGGAGATGGATTTATCTATTACCGTAATTTTTTTTGTGTGATACATATTTGTTTATTAAAGACTTCGACTTTGGGTCGTAGAACTCTTAGTTGTGGGTGAGATCAGCTAAGGGAATCAAGTGCGCAGTGTCCTGCTGGGATCAGAAGCGTATGAGCATAAATGTACCTTGGATCAGTGTGAGATTCATTGGGGTTCAACTAAAGTCCACACTGAAGTTAGTTTGGAGTAGGCTAGTGTCTGTAGCGGCTTAATACAATGTGTGTTCAATCTGGACCAGGTCCCCGGGGTTTTTTTGCATTTGCGGTTTCCTCGTTAACAAAATTCTGGTGTCTGTGTTATTTCTATTCCGCATTATATTTGTTTATATAATTAAAATAATATAGGTTGCGTTGTTCAATCAATTAGAATATCTGACCTATTTGGTTGTTGATTTAAATTGATTGACTTGGATATTGGTCTTTGGTACCATCCAAGTTATCTCTCTTTGATAAGACTCGCAGATTTCTATTTGCTTGAGTAAAGATCAAATCGAGAAATTGAGATATAAACTCTTTGATATACTTTTTATCTAGATTGAATCTGACTGTCTAGTTGATTCTCTAGAAAGTATATTGGAGTTTGTCCATACAAGTTGTTAATCGAATTGTTGGGTGTGGTTGTTAGATCCCCGCATTTTCAGAAATCACCTTCATTTATGAGCCTCAAGTATCTAAATTCTGCCCCAAGTGATTTTTCTGGTGCAAACATTTAGTTTTACTCGACCAGTTTTGTCCTAGTTGGATTTTTCTGGCGAACTTGTTAACGATGCAACGTTATATAAATAGTGGTCCAAGGGGGAGTATTAAGTAAGCATTACATTATAAATGGCCCACCATTTTACACCATCTCAAGGACATTCAAGTTTCTTCTCTGGGAACATTATCTATATGACCCTAGTAGGAGGCCTATTCAAATATACCCTTTTCAACTTAATATATGCCCCTAAACTTTTATTCCGGTTAGTAGTTTACCAAAATATCCCTACTTAAATATAGATAAGCATTACCAAAAGATTAATTCAGGGAAATTCATTTCATTTCTCTTCTGTTATTTCTCTTTCTTTTTCTCCGTCGAAACAGATGAAACTGAGAAAAAACAGATCAAAAAGTTCAAAGATTAAACCTAAATCAATTTTTTCTCTACTATTTTAACTTCATTTTACCATTACAAGATTCAGAAAATCAAAATCTATGGAAAAAAAACCCTGAAATTAGGGTTTGTGATTGAAGTCGCTTTGATGTTTAATTTTAAGCTTCATATCTTACAGGTAAGCAACGATTCAAAGTGTTTAATTAGATTTATTTCAATTAATTTTGATTTTGTTAGGGTTTGGTACCAGATTTTTGTAAAATTTTGTTTGATTTTGGTTCAAGTCTTCCTTAACTGCTAATGAAGTTGATTTGTATTTAATTAATAATTTTGTTTGATTTTGGTTCATCGATTTGTTTTTTTCTTCGATTCTTCTTTCTTTGATACATATTATTCATCGATTTTTTTTGTTTCAAAATTGTTGAATATGTTAAAGATCTATATGATTAATTTTATTAGCCAGTTAGGATTAGAAAGTGATATATATACTCGATTTTGTTAAATTTCACACTGATTCAGATTTATTTATTATTGCATGCAATCGAAACAAACCACAATTGGTGTTGTCCAACATTTTATGGGTGTTGTTGGAGTTAAGAAAGGAGCAAACTAATGAAGGTACAATATATTTGTTGCTTGTTTTTATATGTGAAGAAATGATAAAGATGTTTATCTTTTGTTTGTGAAAATGTTGAATGATTATTAGTGATTTAGTGTCGGAATTAATATTATAGTTTGAAATTTTTTGTTCAATTGTAGTCCATTGAGTCCGTGTAATTAGGTTGGAAATGGTAAAAATAGATATTATAAAAATTATGTAGTTTGTTGTTTAATTTTAGAAAAATATTAAATCATACAAACTGTTGCAGGTGATGTGTGGTTTACAAAGCATTTGAGGATTGTTATTAACGTTTTACGTTAAATCTTTGGTATCTCGAAACTATTTGTGCATCTTGAATTTATATATCTCTTCATTTTTGTTATTGAGTCAGTTTTTTTCCATACTTTCTCTTATCAACTCCAACATTGCGATATGTCCGTCCACTGCTTTGAATCCTTGTTTTAGAACATCGTAATCATGATATGCAGTTAAACTTGTTTGTGAATGCGCACTCATTTTTGCAATCATTCAGACAACTACAATCTTTATTGTCATTTTTTATTTTACTCTTTTTAGTAAACTTGATGTTTAGACCATTGGAGTATACTCTACTCCTGATACAATGTTTCTCAAGTTGGCTCCAAACATGGAAACGACTTGTATTGGTTTCTCCCAGATATGTAGACAACTTTCCTCTAGTTGGCTCCATATATGGAAACAACTTGTGCTAGTTGCACCTAGGTTTAGATAAAACTTGAGCTAGCTGACTATATATAAGATATAACATTTAACATGAATGATGACTTGTGCATAATAGGTTTAGACTAGAATACAGGTTTATATTGTATCTCAGTTTCATTTCCCAAGTTAGTTAACTACTTTTTTCAAGTTGACTCCAACGTTGAAAGCAACTTGCCCGAGTTGGTTCCAAAACTGGAAGCAACTTGCTCAAGTTGGCTCCATTACTTGCTTTAGCACATATTTGATGAATCTTTAACTTTTTTTATGCTTTCTTAAATTGCAGTGGATGACAATGAGTTGCACATTATGTATTTATTCCATTGTTGATGTTGTAGGTTACAACTTTAAACTATAAACATTTTGACATCTTATTTGGTGTTAGGGTTATAGTTTGTGGAACTTTTCATTATGACATTTCGGTTTGTGCTAATTTTCAGGTGCAGAAGTAAAACATTATTTTTAGTTTGTTATTTTTCCTCTTTATGCTTGTTGTTTCAATTTTTATTTGGTTAATGTGATGTTCATGTGATTGTGCTTCTTCTATGCCAGAAGAAAGTAACCTGTGGTATCTGATTTTGGAAGCAACTTTCTCAAGTTGTCTCTATTGTTGGAAGCAACTTGTTTCCAGTTTGCTCCATATTCTGCAGTAAACTAACTTAAGCTTGACTCATTATGGTATGTTTTGAAATTTTTTTTGACAAAATTGATGTAATGATGCAGATGCTCATGATATTTTTCATAGTCAAAGGAGATGAACCTGTAGTCGGAGGAAGCAAGGTTGCATAGCTAGTAAGAGAATTACCAAGTGGATAAATAGTACAAATACTTATATGGAGTATATATAACATTTAAGAGGGGAACATAAGAGATGTAGCCGTCTAATGAGCGAAGAAGAAGTGGCTGCTAAAATAAACAAGAAAGAGGTCAAGATTGCGTTCCATTTCTTAGTCTCAACTGATGAATGAAACTTCTGAATAAACGTATGTGAGTTTTGATGAAAGCTAGATTTTAGCACTCTTCACATAATGATGTAAATCTGCAAAAAAAGATGAACGTTAATTTAAATAGAAACAAATAAATCTTTACTCTTTATACATTTTTAGTATATTATTGTTCGATGAATATTTGGTGTAAAGATTATACAGTATTGTTCTACGAGTGTAGGTATACATAACAAACAAGATACGGATAAAAACACAAACTGACCCTCACAAATTTTTTTCTTCATGGAGGCAACTTCGCCAAGTTGGTTTCCACTGAAGGCAACTTTCTTCAAGTTGGTTGCAAAGATGGAAGCAACTTGTACAAGTTGTCTCGAAATCTTAGAGAAACTAGAACAACTTGTCCCCAAATATGGATCCAAACCAGCATAATTTCCACACAAAAAGAAAGAAAGCAGAATCTGTAGCAGACAATCTTTACTTACCAAAATAAACAAAACCAAAAAAAGAAAAATCAATTCATAACAATTTAGAACAACTGCAACATAACAAGTAGAAAAAAAATTGAAAAAAATATCAAAACAAAGATAACAAGTCAATAAAAACAAAACATAAGGAAGTTCACAAAACTGACAAGTGAAAAAAAAGAACATAAACAAAATTTCATGGGAACATGGTCCTCCAGAAATTTGAAGTCTATAGATGGCTTCATAATATTAGTGCACAAGCGGCCAATAGAGGTCTTCCCCATTAATTTGGAACCTAGGAACCTGTAATATCTCATTTCAGAAGCAACTTTTACAAGTTGACTCGAAGTCTGGGATCAACTAGCATAAGTTGTTTCCAAAATATGTGATCAACTAGCACATCTAGAGACAACTATAACAAGTCCTTAAAAACCTATTGACAAGCATACCAGCAAAAATTAGAGCATGTGACAGAAATATAAAGACAAAGAAAAAGCTACAAAACTGGAGGCAACTAGTGAGCTACACAACTCGAGATCAAAAAACTGAGTGTGAATCAAAAACACTATTAACCAAAGCAACTAAACAAAGTTGTTTCCAAATATGATGGTAACTAGCACACGTTGTCTCCAAAAATAAAAAACATACACAAATGAGTGAACCTGGTGTGAGTCGAACACGCATCTTCTGACATGGAGTCAGTCGTGCTACCATTGCACCACAGATTCGTTGCAATTACTCTAAGATGTATGTTCTCGGATGTATGCATAAAGATAATTTCACATGCATGTTAAAATAACCACCACCTCCACAACATCTAGACTGTTAGAATCCAGTACTTGATTATTACAAGTCCGTCTACAATATTCATTCTTACAGCAAAGCATATATGATTTTACATCTGAATAAGGCATAGGGATTAATAAATTACGCATCCATTTACATAATCAGATTACACATCCATTTACAGAAACATGATCAAAAAAAAATCTTTTGAACAACTAGCCCAAGTTGTCTCCAAATGTGTAGGTAACTTGTTCAAGTTGTCTCCAATTTGGAGGCAACTAGCAAAAGTTGTGTCCAACAAAAAGGGCACACGAATAAGCTTCCCAAAATAAAAATCGTGAAATACTTACAGCACAAGCAACAGTCAGTGGAATCAGCGAAACAGAACCACATAAGTACCATCTATGAATTATAGATCCCCTTGAAAAAAAAGGTAAAGCACTTAACTTCAGTAAAACAAACAACATCTTAATTATTTCAAGAAGAAAGAATTTAGCTACCTGACAACAATGTGGTGTAATCTTCTGCATGCAAGAACAGGATTTAAACTGCAAATATTTAACAAACAGTTATCAGTTAGAAAATTTTGGATATCTAATCAACAGGAAAAGTTAAAATATGCAAGTTTGCAAAATAAGAACCCTGTCATTTTATTTGCTAGCCATGTGAATGCCTTATCCTAACTCACTACGATAACTCTAGTGATACCCACAAAGCATGTGAGGTATCATGAGCAATCAAATCAGAACCCAGTCGTATAACATTAATCTCAACCAAAAATTAAAAATAAACAAAATACAAAAAATTCTTTGCGCATTCAAGTCTATCAAAACAGAGCCTAGTCAAATTAGCTTTCTGCACTATCCTCCCATTATGAACAAAGGCAATGGTTCACAAAAAATGTACACACAACTATTGCATCTGCATCTTGTTGTTTGTTGTGATAGAGCTCGCCATTGCCTATTAACAAGTTAATAGTTCAAATAACCTTACTTCTATAAGCTATTGCAGTCATAAAATTAACAAGTGGGGATACTGAAAGTTACATAGTATTGGACAACCAAATTTAATTACAAGACAAACTTGTTTAGTCATAAATCAGTAAGAAATCAACAACACTATACTCATTATTAGATTAGTTTTTTAGTTTAAATTATTAAAAATTAAAATATAAATCACTATAGCCAACAGTTGGGAAAGGAGTAACAAACCTCCATCATTTGCATTTCTTCTTTCAATAGCCACCATCACCATCTCCCAACCACCGACGTCACACCAAATCTTCACCCCACCTGAACAACTAGAACCGCCACTATCTCCCTCATCAATTTCACCATCCCACCCTCACCCCCACCAATAACAATAACAACAACTAGTTAAAATACCACCAGCATAAAATTTAATCTGAAAAGAAAGATAATCACCTAAATCCCCTTTGATCTCCTTCACCAATAGAACTGACGGAGATTGAATTTCAATTTTTATCACCAAAATACAAATCCAAAAAATATGCGATCTCATTTTTAGATCTGTTTGTTCTTGGTCCGTCGGCAATGAAGATCTCAATACTGGATGTTGCAGTTTTTGTGGTGGTGTTGGTGGTGCGATTTGGAAGGAGGTGCTGGTAGCGACGGAGATGTTGACAGTGGGTTTAGGGCAGAGAGGAGATTGTGGTGTTCATGTTTCTTCTGAAGAAATGAAGAAGAAGAAATAAAAGTTGTAAAAAGGTTAAAATTGGAATTCAACTAAATCGGGGTTTGTTTTGAACTTGCATTTTACCCCTTAAGGGTGTTTGTACACGGACCACCAATACCGAAGGTATTTATAACATTTCCAATTCTTCTTTTGTACTACAAGTGAAGTTGGCTAAGATAATATTCATCTACCAAATAATAAACATGTAAATTCCTTGTTCATGTGTTATAATGACAGGTGTATTATGATGTGGCATATCCATGTCTCGTATAGTACTCAAATCTCAGGCTATAAATAGTCAAGTTGTATGTTACAGATGAACTAAAATTAATAAAAAACTTTTCTCCCACATTTGTTTAGATAACACCTTTTTACAAGATTTATGTGATATCTAATTGGAGTTATAACAATTCCGTATTAATGAGATTTTCTTTTTATAGTCATATTTAGCGCTTTAAAATCTATTTTAATATTTTAGATTTAGAAAATCTAACAGTCCGGATTTTGTTAAAATTATGTAAACGCGGTATAATAATTTTGCTAATTTTTTAACCAGTCAGGATCAAGGGTTTTGTCGACGACCAACATAAAAAGATGGTGAACTCTACCGCTCAATTTGGGGAATCAGATTGAATAAATACGATTAGAAGTTAACGGCCACAAAATGTAAGGGGGCTAACTTGTTTTCTAGTTAATCAGGAGAAAGGGTTTTTTCCACCGGCCAATAGGAGGGGAGGTTAGCGCAACTCTCGACGTGATGTGAGAGATGTGGTTGGGTGTTTAGGTTGTTGATGTATTGCAGGCGGACACACTCCATGGTCCTCATTGAATTCTCTCATATAATATCATACATTTTAAAAGCTTCTTGCAGATAATCGACATACAAGGTTACAAGTAAAGCTCTACTGCATGAAACAACTGTGGGAAACACATCAAAGCACAACCGAGGTAACTTTTTTGTACTGGGACTAGCATGTTTCATAACAATGGTTTAAAGAACCTTCTTATCCATGCAAACAATACAATTATTCTAGTTTTCAGGCTTTTTCTTACCTATATTTTGTTGGTCCCAACAATTTGACCCGACAAATTTCCTATTTGAAGGAAATAAAAACCATAAGAGATTTACATGAACATCAATATGAATATTTTCCACTAGTTTTTATACTGACATCCCAACAAAATTTTTAATGATAAAAGATTTACATGAACGGTAATAGGGTTATTTACATGATAACTTTATCACCGAGTACTTCCAAAACAATAGAAACCATTTAACTTTCAGTCGGATTACCTGATAACCTTCTGATTTGAGGTGTGGATATAATTGTACTTCCCATAGTTTGCTAAAAGGGACCATTGAATAGTGGGTAGGTTGGAGAACGTTATGGTGACCAATACTCTTTCAAAAGTAAGACCAAGTGTCAAAAAAAGAAAAGAATTTATAGAATTGAGACACCAATTTAATTTGAAGATGAAATATGTTGTCTTTAACCCTTACAAGGAAGCATATGCAAAAAAAATGATAACTGAGTTCGATGAACAATGTTATTTTGGACCTCCTTTTTACCCCAAAGAATATGTAATGTACAACCCCACGTGAGTGTACAGACAATGTGGAGGTGTACAATATATCCCAAGATATAACCACTCCAAGTTTAAATTGCATGAGAGCCAATGTATGTCTCTTGGTAACGATATTAAGGTTATTCACAAACCTTTACCAACATCTGATGATTGGAAAGATATGAGGTACAACATTAATGTGGTTGTTGGCTATCCCAAAATAGATGATGAGGCATCTCCAAGCTACATGCCTTGGTACCTCAGTGTTTCACGTACTTGTGTTGATAAGAAAAGAAGAGAATCCCCTTATCAAGGACTGCTTATTATTATTCCCTTATGGTTATGTTAATGATTTTTGCATGATTTGTTAAAGTTTTGGTTCTTAGATTATGTCCTTAATTATTTAATTATGTTTCGAATTAAAACATGTTATGTTAGTCTATGAATAAATGAATGTGGTAGGTTTTAATATTATTGTGTTCGCCTAAGACGCGATAAAAGAATTAGAATTTGGGCCAAAAATATAGGAATTCTTGTTGTTTTTTAATTTAAAACCATTGTATGTGGACTTTGATAAAGACTGATTATAAACTTTCACCAGGCGATATGCCAGGCTTTCAGAGATTCATATAGACACTTTGTATACCCTTTCATATTCTAGTGGTTGGTCTCTGATCAGGGTGAATTAGTCATTATCTAAAATAGTTTGTTAAAGAGTTTTGAGTCTACTTCAAAATGGTGTCCTTTGTCTTCTTGAAAATTGTTAACATGTAGACTTTTCCGGGCATATTTAATAAACACAAAGTAGAGGCATTAGGTAATAAAACCAATAACCCCTTATATGTCATATCTTATAATGATAAGTAAAACCTTCATCATTTAATTTTATATATATTTTAAAAATACTATAGTTTCTTTAAAAGAATAAATAAATTGGTTAATCAAGGTCAACTAAGTAACTTACACTCCATATCAATCACACTAGTTAAAATTAAGTACTCAAAATTTCTCTTTCTTGCGATAAGTCTTGTGATTAGTCTTGCGATGTTGACTTAGTCAACCTTCGAATTTCTTTGTTTTCTCTTCTTTGATTCCTATTCAGTTCTTGCAATCT
This sequence comes from Papaver somniferum, assembly GCF_003573695.1. Lineage (NCBI taxonomy): Eukaryota > Viridiplantae > Streptophyta > Magnoliopsida > Ranunculales > Papaveraceae > Papaver > Papaver somniferum. The sequence continues at coordinate 193,133,283 of NC_039366.1, read as the reverse complement.
TTCTGTTTATGATGCTTAAACTATATTAGAGTTCCTTTTCGTAATCTTTCTTTGGATCTATTATCTTATTACAAATTGAATTTGATGTTTCTTTGAGTTAAACCCCTTTTAAAAAAAATTGTGACCTAATTTTTGAAAATTCTCATGAATTAAATCCCATGTTTAGATTTTCTTATGTTTCTTATGTTATTTAACAGTATGAATCCCTTCTTCTCATATATATCTTTCTAATTTGATTTGATTTAACAAATTGATTTGATATGTCTAACCCATCTGGTTTTATTTCTCTCTCTTTTGCTTTTTATTTTTAGGTCATGAGCAGAAGGTGAAGTATCCATAGGGTCTATAAGCCATCATCATCACTCCGAAGAAATATGGAAAATTTAGGGGAGTTATTGCTCAATCTGTGGGTATGGTTCTTTGAACTTCTCAATTTCTTATTTCGGTTGGATATGGGATTGTATTGCTCTATGGAGAATAGTTTATGTTTGTTGCTTTATAGCATGAAATGATTATTCTTCTTGAAATATCTTTTCTCTGTGTATGATGGCTTCGATAAATAGATTTTGGAAGGATTTTTTGGTTGTTTAGCTGTCTAATGAGCTAATTCGAGGCATTATCAGGTCTCTTTGTATTGTTTATTCCTAAGTTGAAATCTTATTGGTAGACTGATTGATTAATTTTCTAAAAAGCTGTGTTTACATTTTTAATATTGGGTTTATTTTAAACTTCTCCTTTTTCCCAAAACATTAGTGGGATTCATTCAGAAGGAAATTGACACTTGGCAGTTTTTTGATAATTCTTATCCTTGTTCTTGCACTCTGTGGAGTATATTGGTCTGTTAAGTGTTGCAGCGTAAATGATCCTCTTAATTGTTCTGTCAGTCTTATCTTATGTGTTGTTACTGCAATCTATTAGACAGGATGTTAGTATTCTGGTTTTGGTATTCTCTCTGATTCTCTCTATATTAAGTCTGAGTCTGCTCAGTATCCTCATATCCTACATTCTCTGTCTTAGTTTTTATCCCAGTGTTTTGTTTTTCTCTATCAAGGTTGTACCTACTGAGCAAGTAAGAGTTTTACATCTAGATAAAGACATTGAGGAATTTCTTTCAGATTTGTAGCTCTTATTTGTGATGATAAGCGTAACTATCACAAAAATTTAGCAAAACATCATCTTAATAGGGTTTACACCATTGATTCCCCTGATTTCAAGCTTGTTAAAAATTACATTCAAGGGATGCATGTTATTCAAAAATTGTTTGTAGTTTTCTTCATAAAACGACATGATATGGAGTTGGCTTTTGCTGCGAGGACAACTCTTATTTGTTGTTCAACCTTTGGGTGACTTGGAGTCAATTTTTGATTTGGTTTGGAATACTACATTGATGCCTGTTCAGATCACCATCCCTTTAGCCCTTTTTAACAAAGGCAAAGCTAAAGAAGTTATTGAACAAGTTGGTTTTATTGAAACTGTAGACACCCCTCTTGGTAATTTTTATGAAGCAAAAGTCATGGTTCCTCTGCACTCTCCTTTGACTAAAAAGATTGTTTATATCACCAATAGGAAAACCTATTATATGTCTGCTTTTTACCCTAAACCTCCTTTTCTTGCATGTAAAAAGTGTTTCGTACTCTTTCATAATGACGAAAAATGCAAGGAAGTCCAAATGAAAATTTTTGTTGGAGCTCTGCCTGCTCCATCTCCTAGAGATACTCATGTTTTTGTATTGAGGGATGCTTCTGGGCTGGATAGAGGGGAAAGCTCTGGTGCTATAGAGAATCCAAATGTTGTTGTTGCTTCATCATCAAATCTTCATCCATATGCTTTCTCATTCAGCCTCCATCCCTATGGATCTGCCAGAGGTTCAGGTTTATCTATCTCTTTACCTGTTGTTGCATTGGTTGTTCCTTCAGTATCCTCATTATCTATCCAGGACAATGCTTCTCCATCTGCTGCTGCCTTTAGCTCATCTAATATTCACCTTGTTGCTGCATCTGGTTCTATTTCAAGTTCATCTAGTAATCCTTTTGCTTTTGATCCTACTGCACCAGTCAATGATAGAAAGGGTAAAAGGCCTAGATCATCCTATGAATCAACTTTTTTAAGTAATATCTCATTTTTTTCATCTTCTACTATGATGCCTACTCCTCAGTGGCCTCACATGGATTCTTTGCCTGCATTCTTTCCTCCCTTGAATACTACTTTTATCTTAGGAAATGTTAATGCTTTATCCTCTAGTAAGGCTGAATGAAATGTGGTCTGGTCAGCTTCTTGCACATATTTTTCTCAAACTGTTTTTACTTCCTCTGGAGTTATATTTAACTCATCTTCGGAATTAAACTATTCTTCGAATTTGTTCATGAAGTCAAGCGCTATCAGTGATACTATTTTCAATCCAATTATTGACAACATTGTTGAAGATACAGTTCTTCTGGAACCAACTCCTTTAACAACTTTACCTCCAGAACCACTTGTTTCCGATGAAGAATTTGACAAGAAAGTGAATCTCATGATGATGGACCCTACTGACTCTATGGATGCTGATTCATTTTCAGCTCATGATCTAGTAAGTCCTTCTTTGCTTTTCCAGCTCTTTTGGTTATAATTTAAGAAAATCTTTTATCTTTATTTTTGCTCCTTCGCTTGCTTGCTTGAGTTATTTTTATTATCTAGCTATGAAGTTTTTTTGCTGGAATATTAATGGTTGTTGCTCTGATAAGAAATGGATCCATATTTTAAATATATTTAGAAAATTTAAATTTGATGCTATTTGTTTGATGGAAACTATGGTTGATAGTGATACAGTTAAGAAATATAGTCATCATTTGCCTTTTGATGCTTGGTTTGTTGTGCCTTCGGTGGGTAAATCGGGTGGTTTAGCGCTTGGATATTTTGAAAAATCAAATATATAGATTATTAGTTCTTCTTTAAACATGATTCATATAGTCTGTGATATAACTCCTCAAATTAGAAACTGTCTTATATCCTTTGTTTGTGGGTCTTTGAATATCACTGGAATCAGAAACCAATGGAATGTTTTGAGTGATATCAATATAGATGCCAACATACTGTGGTTGTTGTTGGGTGACTTTAATTTTATCATGCATGTTTCTGAAAAACAAGGTGGTATGGCTGAAAATTCCTTAGTTGCGAATTTCATTAGATCTAAAATGGTAGAACTCAGATTAAATGAAGTTTTTTTCTTTTGGAAATCCATTTACGTGGTGCAATAGAAGATTTAAGAATCCTGCGGAACTCACCTTTGAAAAGTTGGATATAGGTTTTATGAATGATAAGTGGGTGTCAGTTTTGCCTCAAACTCGAGTCACAAACCTAGGTAGAGTGTATTCTGATCATAGTCTTATATTGCTTAAATATTTTCATCAAGAATAAAAGCTTTATATTCCATACAAATTCTTCAAATGTTGGCAATTAAGTCCTGATTTCAAAAGTGTGCTCACTAATTCTTGGTCTAAGCGGGTAAAGGGTTCTCCGAGCTTTACTATTGTTGGTAAGCTCAAGAATGTTAAGCAAGATCTCTGCTTTTGGGATATTAATTCCTTCGGTCATACTAAGAATACTATTTATAAATTGAACTTAGAGATTGAAAATATTCAGTCATTGCCTTATTCTCCTCAATAGGTACTATCATTTTGAATTATTCTAAGCAGCTGGATTATTGGTATGAGATTGAAAATTCATTCTATAAACAAAAAGCTAGGATTAACCAATGTAGTTAATATAGGATACCAGTTTTGTCTCGGCTACGGCCGATACACTGGTATAACATTGTATCGGGGAGACATCGGTTTCAAATATCGGTTACAAATTTTATATATATAAGTTTTATGGCAAACATTTTCCCGCACAATACACCTTTTAAGGTGTATAAATCGCCTAAAAATTTAAAATACCACACACTTGACATTTGCTCGCCGTTACGATACCTTTGGGTAGCACCGACAAGGACTTGAGGATGCAAACTCGACGCATCACAAATAAATTTTAAAACGCCTAAATATTGCACACGTATAACTATTGAAAATGTTGTTCTCCGACCCTATTCTCCCACCTGATGAGTTGTCATACCATGTGGCGCTCCAACTTAACAAATCCAAACACGTCACATAAAAATTTAGAAAACTTTGACCAGAATTCTCAGGTTTCTCTTTTCTTTATTTTCTATTTTTTCTTCCTCTCATCTTCTAACCTTTCTCTTTGTTGCTTGTTAAATTCTCTACGGAAGATATTCAGAATCTGGTTAAATCAAAATCGTGATTCTATTGTGAATTGAGAATCTTAATTTTTCTGCTTAAAGGAACCTTCGATCTCTACTTTGTCTCTGCAAAAAGAAAAAAATATTTGTACACCAAAATTGATTCAAGGAGTTCTTCAGCGACAACAAGAAGTTATAATTTTCCTAGTCTAATAACTCCTTCATTATAATCATTTTTTCTTTCACAATCACATTTTTGGCTTGTTTATCAGGTTGATTAGATCTTTTCCATGCATGTTTAATTTCAATATGTAAGATGAATCAATAAAAACTGGTTCCTTTAATCTTTGTACGTGAAATCAACAAAAATGGTTCTCTTTAAATTTTGTTTGTGATCGTCAGATTAGTCGATGTTGCGCCAAAGCCTGCGGAAGCGTTAGGTTTGCACTACTACGAGGTATCTCAATATCGCCAAGAACACAATCACATACACAAGAAGAACAAGTATTTAACGAGGTTTAATCCTCAGGAAGGAATGGGCAATTTTATATATCACCGTATAGGTTGGAATATACAAAGCCTTTAGACGAGAAGAAGAGAACTCTTACTTAGTTCTTGTGTGTTTTCTCTAGTTTTCTATATGGCTATTTATACACATCAATAGGAGTGGACACATTCCTTAACAAGGAATACTTTCCTACAAGTATAGGGTTTCCTAATCTTAGCTCTAAGAACAAATATCTTAAGCTTCTATACTTAGGACACAAGTACTTGGTTTCCTTAACCAACTAGATTTACTAATCTAGTCCTTGACCATTCTACCAAAAATTCTCCACCTCGGATCATGTATTCATGCATGAGACGATCAATAGACAAAATCAACTCCATATTCCAACGTCGATTGAACCATCATTGGCTGCCTACGTATCCTCAGTAGGAATCAAACCCAACCGTAGTTCTCTTAAATGGCCTTGCTAGAAGACCTCCACCATGTTCATAAGAACCTTTACCCCAAATAGGGCCTTTCACCAAACTGGAAGGATGTGGATCAATTTCAAACAATCTCGAAACTTGATCTCAGATACTACTTTAGTCAACATATCAGCTGGATTGTCTTTGGTATTGATCTTCGCAAGTAGAATGTCTTCTTTTTCAAGAATTTCTCTCACAAAGTGAAATCGTACGTCTATATGTTTGGTTCTAGCATGATTCACTTGTACATACCATCGTATACATCAATCTACCAACAACTTCAGCATATGGGACTTGGGTCATATACTTTTGCTCTTGTTCAGTAGTGGGAGACATACGAGCATTCAACTTAAAATGAGCAGCAAGGGGAGTACTTACATATTTAGTTCCTTCGTAGACACCAAACTTCTGTAACACTTTCTTCAAATATTCCTTTTGAGACAAACAAACTTTACCCTTCTCTTTGTCACGTTGAATCTCCATGCCAAGAATCTTCTTACCTTATCCCAGATCTTTCATCTCAAACTCAGATGACAACTTGTTCTTCAAATTATCAATCTCTTTCTTGTTATTTGATGCAATCAGCATATCGTCGACATACAAAAGCAAATATACGAAAGACCCATCACGTATCTTCTTAAAGTATACACAATGGTCATAGTGACTTCTTGTGTATGTTTGGCCTATCATAAACTGGTCAAATCGCTTGTACCATTGTCTTGGAGACTGTTTTAGCCCGTACAACGATCTCTTCAGTTTACATACACAATATTCTTTTCCATCAACCTTGAACCCACTTGACTGAGTCATATATATCTCTTCTTCTAGATCTTCATGTAAGAACGTCGTCTTAACATCTAGCTGAACTAGGTCTAAATCATATTGTGCTACCAAGCCAACAAAATACAGATTGATGAGTGTTTTACCACCGGAGAGAACACTTAATTGTAGTCAATCCCTTCTCTTTGGGCATAACCTTTTGCAACTAACCTTGCCTTGTAGCGAACTTGATTCACCGAAGATCCTTCTTTCTTAGCATATACCCACTTGCACCCTATAGCCTTCTTGCCGTTCGGAATCTTCATAAGAATCCATGTGCCATTCTTGTAAAGAGACTCCATCCCGTCCTGCATTGCACCTTCCCATTCTTTACACTATGCACTACGTACAACTTCTAATTAGGAAGTAGGAGTACCATCTTCAACAACTGGTAATGCATACTAATGTAATCATTCATCCAACTAGGCTTCCTGGTTGATCTTCTTGGTTTGCTGGTTGTTATGGTTTCCGTGACCGTAGTTTCTGTATCTGATTCTTGTTCCGCTTCCTCAACAACGTCACTATCATTTGGAGCTTCAGTAGATACTTCTCTTGCGGACCTAATGTCTTAAGAAGTATTCTCAACATATACAGACTTGACTAGAATTGGTGGATTTGCATCAATCTCCACCTGCTGCAAAGGCTCACTAGTACCGGTGCTTCTGTTCTCCACCTGCCGAGAACCCCAAGACTTTACCATAGAAATCTCATCAAATGTGACATCTCTACTCATGACTATCTTCTTCTCAACTGGATTCCAAATCTTGAACCCTTTTACTCCATTCTTCATACCCACAAAGATTCCTTTCATGGCACGGCTATCAAGCTTGTTTTCACTAACATGATATCAGGCAAGATAACCAAAGATATGAATTAAGTCATAATCATAAGCTAGTTTACCAAACCATTTCTCCATAGGAGTTTTACCTTCTAATGCAGCTGATGGCAACCTATTAATGAGGAAGCACACATACGTAACTGCCTCAGCCTAAAACGCCTTACCTAATCCAGCATTAGATAACATACATCGTACCTTCTTCATCAAAGTACGATTCATGCGTTCAGCTACCCCATTATGTTGCAGTGTCTTCTTAACCGTGAAGTGCCTCTTTATCCCCTCATCCTGACATATTTGCAAGAATGGATCACTCTTGTACTCTCCACCATTGTCCGAACGTAGTACTTTGATCTTTCTGCCAGTTTGAGTCTCAGTTGCCTTTTTCTACCTCACAAAGATTTCTAGGACTTCATACTTATGCTTCATGATATACACCCATACGCGCCTAGAATAATCATCAATGAATGACACAAACCAATGTTTCCCTCCCAATGATGCATTCTTGGAAGGACCCCAAACATCTGAATGAACATAGTCAAGAACTCCACTAGTATTATGGATAGTGGTGCCAAATCTTGTTCTTGTTTTCTTGCCCTTAACACAATGTTCACAAAATGCTAACTTGCAGGCAATATCACCTTTCAAAAAGTCTTGTTGAATCAACCTATGCAACGACTTCTCACCTGGATGTGCAAGTCTCATGTGCCATAGCTTTGTCTTCTCGGTAGTTGCACTCTCGATGTGTTCATAAATAGACACATCCCCTGTTGTTGTACTCCCAATCAAGTAGTACAAGTTATGATGACGTGTGCTCTTCATGATTACCATAGATCCAGATATTACCTTTAGAAACCATTTTCAGCGACTATCTTATAGCCCTTAGCTTCCAAAGTTCCGAGTGAGATCAAATTCTTCTTTATGACAGGTACAAATCTTACCTACTTCAGTTCTCTAACCATACCATCATGCATATTGATACAAACACTACCAATCCCAATCACCCTGCATGTATGATTGTTTCCCATACGTACTTCTCCATCAAGCTCTTCAAAACTTGAGAACCGGTCCCGATATGGACATATATGATACGTTGCTCCAGTATCTAATACCCATGTACCATATGTAATAGTACAAGCTGATGGTGTCACAGTTAGCGAAAAATCAGAAGTATCATCTGATTCTTCATTACCTTTAGCAATGTTCACCTCGGTATTACTATTATCTCCTTCTCTTTCCTTACGCTTGGAACAATCCTTAGCCCAATTACCAAAGTCGTGGCACCAAGCACACTCATCTTTCTACAGTCGCGTTCTACTCTTAGAACGTCCTCTACTTTTACCATAACCACCATTCTTCTTTCTCCTGTCTGATGAACGACCTCTTGCAAGAAGCAAATCATTATTAGCTTCACTTGCAAGGTCTTCACGATCCATCTTCCTGAACTCCTCACTACGCAATGTTGTAGTGACCTCAGCATATGTCATCTTATCCTTGGCATGCATTAAAGCTTTAATCATGGGTTCATACTTTTCAGGAAGAGAGTTTATCAAACACAAAGCTTGTTCCTCGTCGTTGATCTTCTCATCGTAGTTAACCAACTCAGCAAGAAGTTTATTATATGAACCTAGGTGCTCGGTTAGGGTTGCACCTCTCTTCATGTTATATCGATACAAATTCCTTTTAAGATGTATCCTATTGGCCACGTTTTTCACAAGGTATTCCTTCTCTAGCTTTTCCCAGAGATCTTTAGCTGAAGTCTCGTGCTGATAATTAACTCTTATTGTAGTTGCTAAACACTGCTGAAGTCTTGTATCGAAGCAAGACATAATTTATTCATCTTGTTCCACTGCTTATCAGACATCTCCACTGGCTGACCTTCTAGAGCTTCTTCTAGGTCAAGATGAACAAGATCATTCATTACGTCTGTTCTCCATAAACCAAAGTTATTGGTTCCTGTAAACTTTTCTACCTTGAGTTGTGATCTATGTGAATGAAGTATTTCTTCTTTTGTTTCTTTATCATTACTTTTGGACTCCGAATGTTCTTTTAAAAGATCTTTCGGATAAAATGGTTTATCTCCGTCAACCATTGTTCTTAAACAATCAAATATAGATAAAAAAAAGAACCTTTGAGATTAGTATTGCCTCAAGCAATCTTCAGAAAAATACATTCACTTCAACTTCAATATGAGTAACCCGTATCCAAGAGCGTCTCCTTGCTCTGATACCAATTGTTGCGCCAAAGCCTGCGGAAGCGTTAGGTTTGCACTACTACGAGGTATCTCAATATCGCCAAGAACACAATCACATACACAAGAAGAACAAGTATTTAACGAGGTTTAATCCTCGGAAAGGAATAAGCAATTTTATATATCACCGTATAGGTTGGAATATACAAAGCCTTTAGACGAGAAGAAGAGAACTCTTACTTAGTTCTTGTGTGTTTTCTCTAGTTCTCTATATGGATATTTATACACATCAATAGGAGTGGACACATTCCTTAACAAGGAATACTTTCCTACAAGTATAGGGTTTCCTAATCTTAGCTCTAAGAACAAATCTATTAAGCTTCTATACTTAGGACACAAGTACTTGGTTTCCTTAACCAACTAGATTTCCTAATCTAGTCCTTGACCATCCTACCAACAGTCGATCTAGTATAGCAAAAAAAAAAAAAAAACATTCCGGCCGAGAAAACCGGTTCTGACAGATAAGACCGGTACCATCCGAAATTTCTCTGAAAATATCGTCTCGGCGGTATAATGAAATCGTTTCTCTCTGGGGACGAAACGCGAAATATCGCCGAGATGGACGAGATTTGCTACACTGGGATTAACTACTTTACACAATATGATAAAAATACTCAATTTTTTCATAATTTAGTTAAGCTTAGAAACATGTACAACACCATTCATACTGTCGGAGATGATCAAGGGAATTGGCTAGATTTCAGGGATCAAGTTGTTTCTCTGTATGAGACCCACTTAAAAAATTATTTTCTTCTTCAAACCCTTGTGATGCCGATATTCATGATGTTTTGAAAGATGTCCAGCCTATTATCACTGATGAAATAAATCTCTCTTGGGTGGCCATTCCCACAGTGGATCCAATTTATTCTATTGTCAAGGTTATGGAACCGTGGAGCTCTCCAGGGCCGGACGGCTTCCCGACTGTTTTTTTAGAGATAATTGGGACATCGTTTCTGGTCAGTTAACCGAGCATATTCAGAACTTTTTTAAAACTAAGTTCTTGCTGAAACAAATTAATTATTCCTTCACATCTCTTATCTCTAAAGTAAAAAATTTGTCGTCTCCGCATGATTTTTGTCCTATTAGTTTGGCAAACACGGTTTACAAAATTATATCAATTTTTTTAACAAATAGACTCAAGCCTTTGCTATATTCTCTTATATATCCCTTTCAATCGGCATTTATTTCAAATAGGCAAATACAAGATAATATCATTATAAGTCATGAAATATTGCATTATTTTAAAAAAGAAAAAGAAAGCTAAGAATGGTTATATATATATATATATATATTTTATTTTAAAACTAGGCATAGGCCCGTCCTACCCCCTGACAGCGTAGCCACCGGCTTACTCCCTACTGAACAAACTCCGACCCATGAACCCCATAGTAAAGTTAGTATAATTACACGAGTACTCCAATGTTTGAGCGGAGACTCGAACTCCTGACCTTCTCCTTGAGAGTCAGGCTCCTGGCCAACTGGGCTAACCCCAGATGGTTGCTAAGAAATGGTTATATGGCTATTAAGCTTGATTTATCAAAAGCTTTCGATAGATTAGAGTGGTCATTTATTATTGTTGTTTTTAAGAAATTAGGGTTTTCTGATGATTTGTGTCAGTTAATTCTTCAATGTATTAGTATGGTTTCTTATTTTGTTCTTAGTAATGGTTCACCTGGAGAGGGTTTTTCCCCTTCTAGAGGCGTAAGGCAAGGGGACTTACTTTCCCCATACATTTTTATTCTGTGTATGGAGGTGTTATCCCCGTTGTTGCTGAAAGGTGAGGCTGATAAATTGATCCAAGGTTTTAAAATTAGTAACAACAGTCCTTCGACTTCTCATTTATTTTTCGCAGATGATTGTATATTGTTCTTTAAGGCTTCCATTACTTATGCTAGAAACCTATTGATGATAATAAATAAATTTTCCAAAGCTTCAGGTCATACCATAAATTTTGAAAAGTCTGGTTTATTTACAAGTGTCAAAATGCATCACAAGCATATTAAATTGTTATCTAGATCTTTAGGCATGAAATTTCTTTCTAGTTCTGAGAAGTATCTTGGAACTCCCTTGTTTATCAATAGAGATAAAACTAAATCCTTCCAATTTTTGTTAGATAAGTTTTATTCTAGATTAAGTAACATGAAAAGAACCAATTTAAATGAAGCCGAAATCACAGTGGTTACTAAACATGTTATGTCTAGCCTTGTTGTTTATCATATGTCTTGTTTCCTTTTTCTAAGAAACTTACATCAAAAATAGACTCTATTCAGAGAACTTTCTGGTGGTTTAAGAAGAATCCTCGGAGAGCTGCTTACTTTCGTTCTTGGCTAGATATATGAAGGTCTAAGTTTTGTGGGGGTCTTGGTATTAGAGATTCCTATGCTACCGATAGAGTCTTTGTCACTAAATTGGGTTGGAGAAATTTGTAGTTCCCTGATCAGTTGGTATCTAGATTTTTGAAAGACAAGTATTTTCCCAATCAAAACCTATTGGAAATCGATAACGCCGCAAATACTTCCTCCTAGATGTGGAAAGGCATAGTCAAAGGTTTGGGATTCTTAAGGTCTAACATTGTCAGTAAAATCAATAATGGTAAATCGACAAGAATTTGGTCTTCTAACTGGTTGTCGTATACTTCTTCACCTCATTTATCTATTAATCCAGATTTTAATGATTATGTCTTTGTCAGTGAGATTATTGATATGCAATCTAATACTTGGAATCTAAGTCTTATGAATTATTTATTTTCCCATGAAGATGTGATTAAAATTAGGACAATTAGGTTAAATCCTCTTTGTGAATATAAAAATGTGGTTTTATACTAAAGATGGAATCTCTACTATTAAATTAGTTGATAAAGTTTATACTAATGATGTTAGTACAGTAGAAGAGTCTGCTTTTTGGAAAAAGGTTTGATCCCTGCAATGCTTGCCTAAGATTTTTTATATGGAAGATTTTTGCTTATATGCTGCCTGTAAACACTACTATGAAAGCTTACAATAGCTCTATTAATGACACTTGTCCTCTTTGCAATAATGACACTGAAACTGTCTTGCATTTATTTATTCAATGTCCTTTATCTTCTCATATTTGGTTTGATTTGTCCCTGTAACATTTAGTTTCTTATGGTTATCCTTGGGTTGATTATTACTTTCTTAGCTGGTTTGATTTGAGGTTGGGCCAGTCTCCTTTTGCAGTGGACTAGCCTAGCATTTGAGCAATTATTTTGTGGTGTATTTAAAAGCTGAGATGTGATGTGGTTTTCAAAAGAGTTCCCATAGACTTGGAAAAAGTTATTCTAAATACTTGAAGAATGATTAATACCTACACTGCTCCTTCTCCATTAGTTCAAGTACTTAGGAAAATGATAAAACTTCTGTTAGTGTTGTCAACCATGTTTTGTTCTTAGATGGTTCTTCTAAAGACTTTAACATGGGTGTGGGTATGCTTCTATGTGATAATGCAGGTAGAATAAAGTTTTCTCGTTCAGACTTCGGGCTGGTTTCAGATGCAGTTTGCGCGGAGGCAACTGCTCTCTTTTTGGCAATCTCCTAGGTGAAGGAGTTAAATATGTCCAAAGTTCTTTTCATCAGTGACTGCCTTCAAGTGGTGGATTTTGTTAATGAAGTCAGCTATTCGGCCGGGTGGAGATGTAGCGATCTTCTTGAAGATTGTCGGTGTTTTATTTCTAGTAGTGTTTATGGGTGAAAACTATTTCTGTCGGTTTTGGTAATTTGGGGTGTATGGATGAGAAATGAATCTAAACCCTGAACAAATGCACTGCACATGAGTGTTTTTGATTCGAGAAATCAATTTGTACAATTCTGACCTAAACCAAGAAATGGTCGTTCCAGACTTGCTTCGGTCACAAAGTAAAGGATATGGGGTTGATCTTAGGGAGGGAAACGAAGAAGGTGTTGAGATTGTGAAAGTGTTGGTTGTTTATGACTTGTATCAGAAAGATGAACTGGCTTGCAGAATGTAAGCTATAAGTTCTGGTGTTTGGATACGTTGTATCAACACTTGATTTTTGTCTTGTCTGTCTTGGAAATAGGGAGGAGAACCTATTTATACAAGTCGTTGATCCTAACCCTCGTCTCTCGTGGGAAGTGGAGGAAGTGGAGTAGTGGAGTCGTGTGTTAGTGCCACACGATCAGTCTTGCCCACTTCTCCCATCATCACTAACCGTCCATGTCTTCCTGACACGTTCTTGTGATGACGCGTTGTGCGCTGCACGCTGTAAACCGCCAGACCAATTTCCCAGTAAGTATCCCCCAGTTTGTGACATGTTTGATGTCTCGAATGTGTGGATCGTGGGACCCACAGAAATAGCATGTGATGTTAGATTAAATAACCAAGTTATTTAGGAAGTCGACATTTATGAAATATCGTGTGTATTATATGCATGTAATGCATCGAATATATTCAGCATGTGTGAAGCATCGCTGTATTTAGGCTTAACGGAGTAAGTCACGAATTAAGCGTCTTAAAATAGCATCACATCCAGCCATCTTCGAGTGATCGTTTGGAGGTTGCATGGGAAAGCCACGCTTTGGACGATCACTCTATGTGGAAGAGTGGCGGACAATGATCATGGTGATGCTTCACTGGTCGCCTAACTCCTGTCTTAGGTTGTCCGTCCAAGCTGGCGAAGTTGGACGGACGAGATGTCTTGCGACCCATATATGCAACCGTTGGATTAGGGTTTAGGAGGTGCGCAAGCACCCACTTTCAGCTCAATCGAAATTGAGCTTAGGGGACGATTTTAGAGGGACCGATTGGTCCTGCGTGGAGGCGGGCCACCGGTGCTCACGTCCGTACTAGCTCATCTCGCATAGGTGCAATCTAAACCACTTGATTTGGACGGCGAAGAGGAGTGGTCGAGATCAGTTTTCAATAGAAATCATGTGTCGCAAAGGATTCCTTAAACGGGTGTGACATGCCACCTTTGGGCGCACGAACCAAGGCGCTCGGCCATGGCCGATCGGTCACACATGTGGAAGGGCCCACGGTTATTGTGTTGACATGCTTGGGACCCTTTGAATCTACATCTACACCCTCCATATATGCTTGCGAAGATGGATGGTCGTGACTGATTTACGACACATGTGATATGCCGCAAACCCTAATTAGGGTTTCATGTGCTCGCTACTTTGGATGGACGAATTTGCAAGCTATGCTCCTCGTCTGGGGTGGTCGACCGCGCGGGACCCATATTTGGCCGACGGTGAACATGCTAATACCTTTCTGATGGTTATGGGTCTGATCTAAGCCATCCAAACATGCCAGTGAAGTTGGATGGTCGTGATCGACTTAAGACCCTTAGTAGAATTTCCTGCGACCCTTAAAGCATCACGCCGACCGAACTTTGGGCGAGCGTTTGCTCCTCCCTGGCTAGGTCGTGAGATGGTCGGCTATGCAGGTAGAAAGGGGCCCACCGGTGTACACAACGGTGCTTGTCTGATCGGGAATGGGGCGATCCGCGCCGTCCAATCGCCCTGGAGAATATGAACGGACGTGATGGATTTGAGACTGCCCTAGGCAGCCTTTGCTCGTACGAGCTCCTCCAAGCCGCTTCATACCAGTTTGGACATCCAACTTCAGGCTGGTGTTTGGTGGTCGTTTGGAGGGCGTGACTTGTACCTGACCGGTCATGGCATTAATCGGCCCGCTAATGGTCATTGTTGTGGTTGTCTGCTCCTGCTAGGGTTCGTCTAGGCTGGTTAAATTATGCAGCCAACTTGTGTGGTCGTGATTAAGTCTAAGACTGATATGGACAATCCAAATTCAAATATGCTCAATCGGACCAGTGTAACACACCGAGAGATGTAGTCTCAATCGGGATAGTATAACACACCGAGAGATGCAGCGTGTACGGGTATTTCGTGCATGCCTCATTATTGACACTTGGAGATTCGTGTTACTCTGCTGAGTCATGCCGCACCAATAATGAGAGTTATGCCGGAACAACACAGGAAATACAAGGCCATGCATTAATTAATAATGCTATAAAATCACAAGGTATATGGGATTGTTTCCACATGCTCCAACCTGGATGAATTTTGTGTATTTAATTCACAGAATACTGGAATTGTTACCACATGCTCCATTATAGGTGAATTGGTAAAGTGAAGAAGTATTCATCACTTATCAGTGGCTTTATCCTTTGCAGGATGTCAGCGCATAAATTTGGTTTCACAATTTTAGCCCTGAACTAAAATCCACCATCAACAAGTAATAATGTTTTTAATGTTGTGTATGTTAAACGTATTAAGAATGGGGTAGCTGACTGGGTTGCACGCCGAGCTAGAAGTTCTGTATGAAAGAATCTTGGGCTAGAAAGTTCTGTATGAAAGAATCTTGGGCTCTTTTTCTTTCTTTTTTGAACTTTCTTGTTAGGAATGAAACCCTTATGGATGTTTGTAACCCCCTTCTTTGGTAATGAATGGTTGTTTTTCAACCAAAAAAAATTTAAAAAAGTAAGGTCATCCTTTTGTATGCCTCAAAACAGTTGGTCTTCTAGGTAATCAATTTGTATGCCTCAAAACAATCAGTCTTCTTTTCGAAACATGGAATATTTTGCAATGGTTGTTGCGTCTTCTTATCGAAATATGGTTATGGCAAGCTTTAAAAGCGGTTGCAAACAAATACTCCTACATGAGCTGTTAACATGAAGTATAAAAGGGATACGGGTAGAAGTAGAAAGATAGGTTCTCTTATTTACTTTGATGTTTGCTGGGTGATACGAGGAGAAAGGAATAGAAGGTCTATGAAGTGAAGAGTTCTATCTTTATATTGGCCGCCAATACCCAATGGTTTAGGCATGTTTACAGAATTAATTACACATTGAAAAATAATTGTAAAGGGAGATCATAACTAGCTCTGCAATTTGTAATGGTAGGTACTTTTTGTAATTCCTACTTTTGTTTTTCTATTAATGAAATTACAACCTTTGCCTTCAAAAAATAATTAAAAAAAAAAAAACACTAATTATATAGTTATCCTGCAAGGCAGCGCGAAGAGCATTTTCCCTCCAAAAAAATCAATAGCTCCCCATTGGAGGCATTCCGAAAGCTGGCATTGGAGGCATACCCATTCCCCCCATAGGTGGTGGGGGACCATAACCTCCCCCACCCATGCCTCCCATCCCTGGTGGAGCAGGCAAGGCTAGTGGAAGCAGTTGGGCGTACATGTTCTGCAACTCAAACATAAAAAATTAATTTTACATCTTTACAACTTCATGATTTAGGCACAACTGAGTTAGTTCTAAAGTAATAGACAAGAAAGGTCAAAACCCAGAGTCCCTGAGACCTTTTATGGGCATCTCCAAAAGTATAAAGAGGCAGAAGGAAACTTTTTATTCATTTTGGATAATAGAAGCAACATCAAGCAGCAGAAAATGAATCTAGATAATTATACCTGTTGAGCAACCATATCCTTCTCCTCCTTCTCTTTGGCTTTAACTTCACTTTGAGCTTCAATTCTATCCTTGACAAGCTCATCAACTTTGCCTGTATACTCACGGATAAACTGTAGAACAAAAAGTGAGAAAGGGGTTTGAAGTTCAGAGATGATAATAAAAATGGTATAAACACACGGGACTGGATAGAAATGAGTGGAGTACCTGTAAGAGATAGGGGAAAGCGAAGTCTATCATGTTGTTCATCCATGCAAGCTCAAGTGCAACATCCGGTCGTATCACATCATAACAAACAAATAAGCATGAGGCGAAACACTCCTTCTTTCCCTACAAGGCATCAATTTTAAAAATTAATAAGCATGGATTTTACTTAAGGGTTTTCTGCTCAATACACCTTTTAGTGTCACCATTAGAAAGAATGAATGATTGATGACCAAAAACGAAGAACATACAAATTTTTGCTAGGTTATGGAATTGTTTTTATTTTTTCTTTTTACCTGATCAATGAAATAAACAAGCAATTCTTCTGCAAGTTCGCGTTCACCAGACTGCGAACAAGTCTCCATTGCATCTTTGTAGTGATTGTCTTTCTTCGATAACGTAATAGATTGCCTCCATCGACCTGCTTTCTTGTAGATGTAAGCAGCAACTCGCCGCATCTCAAGAAGCTCGTGTTTCTCAATCTGCTCACGGAGATTACTTTAGTGAAAACAGAATTGAAAAGAAGATACTTTAAAGTAGATATTTTGCTTGGCTCTACCTTCTGTGCAAGACCAATCTGGTCAAAGTTATCATGCATATCGATTGACTCACGCAACCTATCATAGTCCTCCTCCTCAATATAGATCTCATTCAGTGCCTCATTCACAGCAGATACGTTGTTACTCTGAACTGCAACCATGTAAGGCTTCACAAGACGCAGATGACCAGCCTGGCACCAAGAAACACAAACGTGAAATAATATTAGATAACAATCTCTTGCCACCCTCTCTGTTCATTTTCTTGAATGGAAGGAGAAAATCGGGAAATCAGTAAGTCACAAAATCACAGTGGAGCACCTTTCGCATAATGTCCACGACGCGAGTATGATCCACGCGAAGGGCGAGTACATTGAGCATATCATTAATAAGGTCAGGATGTTCCTGCAGGTAGAAATGTACAGCTTTGTAGTAAAGCTCAACATTCGATACTTTAACTGCAACATCCTTGAACTGCATGTGGTCCCACGCATCCGGAGAATGATTCATTATAGTGGTTGCAGCATTGTCAAACTCGTCATACTGGATGTACAGATAAACAAGTTCCTTCCAGTGCTGTTGTTCATCACAAGCTCTTATAAGCTTGGGAATGTTAAGACGTGTTGAGAACAATTTAATGTGCTCCATAAGCTTCTCATAACGGTATCTCGCATAAAGGACTCCTAACTCAGTAAAGATACCCATGTGCGCACGTTCCAGGCCTAGACCACTCTCCATCAAAGATATAAGCTGATCAAAGCAGCCCCTATTCTGGTAATAAATACTGACTTCCTCCAGATCGTCCACCTACAAATAACATCAAGAAAATAAGACCAAGCAGAGATAGCATTAAAGAAAACTGAAGGATACTTGGCATACTTTATAGCAGCAGTAGGCTTCGCTCATTCAGCTTAGAGCATCTCCAACAAAGGGTGAATCTTTTTTTCTTTAAGTAACACATAAGAGTTTAGACCCCCGTTTGGCATAAATCCATCTCCAATAGTAGGGTCCTACAAACTAGGAAGGACCACTTACTAAACATGAAGGTGTTCAAGAAAGTGTTATCTACACCTCCGGCTCCACCTCCACGTCATATTTTTCACTATTTTTCTTAAAAAATTCTCTACTGTTGGAGATGGTTTTTTAGATACGAGGTCCTATATTTGCTCTGTGTAGACGCCGTCAATAAAAGGACTAAATTAAAAAGCCACATAGGATTTTTTACACATTCTATTGGAGATGCTCTTAGTGAAGGATGCAAACAATGTGCGAAGAACCCAACAAATGATGCAAATGAGAACAAAGTAAAAGGTATTAACAACGTCACCTGTACAATGATGTTAAGCCCACATATCTGAGCCAAACGGAACTCCTCAGCATCAACACATGCAAAGCAGACTTGTTTCCATGTCTTCGCGCTGTTGGCTTTTCTAGCTGCATCAACTGCACCTTGGAATTGTTGCAACTTGACGAGGGTGACAGCCAGCTTGGCCCAGTTAGAAGTAAAAGCAAATATAATCTTTGCAGCCTCGTATAGCGCTTCATCATATAAACGGTCGCCAACAAGTGGTAGATTAGCAACATTAGGCATGAGAATAAATTCTTCAATGTCACTGAGCCTGTCGATTTTGGCATATGCATAAATAAGCTCACTGTCTACTTTAGGCTCCTTAGACTTCTGCCTTACCATCTGGAGGTACTTAACCAAATCATGGTAGACATTACCATCCTCGGCAGCTTTAATGACATCTAAAAATTGAGAAGCGTCATCTGCACGGATAAATGACTCAATTGCATCACTCACTAGTCCCTCCCTGAGCTGGGCCTTCGCTACCTGGCTCCAAACAGCATCCTCTTCAACACGGAAAGCAAACTCCACAGCTCGTTCAATGTTTTGGATGTTATCCAAAAGAACATTCACGGCCTGTACATTCAAGTTGAACTTCTTGAAAATGGCAAATGCTTCTTCATAGAGCTGTGCCTCCACAGCAACCTCTCCAACTGCAGGTCCATCGAAATTGTCTAATCTGTTTATGTAATCCATCACTCTTGACGTGTCTGCCTTAATGGCTGTGAGGATCAGCAGATTCTGCAAATTAAAGTTCCCACTGAAGGCGGAGTTTTGAAGCACGATCTTTTCGAGAAGCTCTATTAGCTCATGTGGAAGATCAGCAGTCATAAAAGCTTTAACAGTTGCAGAAACTTGCTCCGGGCTCTTGCTTTCAGGCAAGGCAGTTGATACAACTTGATCAATAAGCTGTCTTCTGTACTCATTCTCAGGATTGAGAACCTTTTCCCAGAGGTCAGAATCCATCCTCTCCACCACATACCTGAATAATGAAAAGGACAGGTAATAACACTGCAAAACAAGAAAGCTTTTGATGCGTACATAACATTATACAATGTACAAAAAAAGAAGAAATTAGAGGTAAATAAATGCAAACCTGGCCTGTAATTTGAACAGTGAGTTCTTATTTGTAACATTGATAAGTTCATCATCACACTGCCCTCTTCGGTAAGCAACAACAGCCAAAGTAGGGTCACGTTTCTCACAGTATTTACCCACCACTCGTGGATCATAATATGGGTTGGTCGTGAGAAAATGCTCAGGATTGTTATTGCTGTCTATGATTATTTTACCTAAAGCATTGTGGACATGTACATCTTGGCTTCCTTCACTCACAAGATGCTCCAAGAATTGGGTTAGTAAACGCAGGCGATTTCTGCAGTCAAAAGGGACTAGTGAGGCATGAAAACAACATAAGGAAGAAAGAAAAGGATAGAAGAGACGAAGAAGAGATCACCTCTTTTCACACTCATCAACAAGGGGTTCCACTGGAAGAAGAGAGCGGACAGAAAGAATAAGTCCTTTAATGAAATCTTCAGGGCATTCATCATCAAGTAGCTGACCCACAACTAATGGAGCGTTTCCTGGATTGACCTGTGAAGGCAGAGACATAAGAACCAGAATGCTTACTCCATCCCATAAAAAATTATGTTAACTTGATAATAATAACAAAAAAAAATGGTGATAAGTTTACATACAAGTAAGGTGGAATCACATAAAAACAGAAGTTCAAATAATCTTACCTTCTGAACATAACCTTCAATATATCGGAGCATGTTGTTCGTGTAGAGATAGTGGGTGAGATCTGGAACAAAACCAAAACGATCACATACATTGATCAGGGGTCTTGCATCAGGAAGCTTGGCCTCCATAAGAAAATTCTTTGTTTTCTCCGCGTCATAGAAGTTTGATTCTCTAGTCACGCGTTCAACCTCTTTGATTTGTCCAGTTTTAGCTGCGGCCTCGATATACTTAAAGTGAATGTCAGGATCCTCACTGTTCCAGAACCAACACTATCATTAGAAAAAGTAAGACAACTTCATTTCATTAATAAAATGAAAGAACAATTCTCGAAAAATAGAAAATACCTGGAGCTTAAATACGATCCCAAGAAAAAATATAAACCCTCATAAGACTTGAATTGCTCAAAAAGTTTTATGCATGCCTCAACACCCAATTGCTCAGAATATTCTTTGGCGGTCTGCAAATATGGTTTTAACCACCTTAATAGAAAGAATGGTGTTTGAACAGATAACAGAACAAAACAAGGAATGGGTAGTAACCTGCACAATTATCTGGAGGTTTCCCCTCAGATTAACAAGTAAAAGGTCCTTCATGCACTCCAACGCCCATTCTTTCGAGAGGGTTCCAAAGAACTCCACAAGTGACTGGAACAACCCCATTTCATATCAATATTAAACAATTATACAACAACAAAAAAAAAAGATGTAAAAATCAGTGTGATTGTACCTGTGGCTCAATGGCATGTGTATTCACAATGACACGTTTAATATCTGGCAACTCTGCATAATGCTGCACCAACAACAAATTTATTAATAAAGGTATAATTTTCAGCACTACTTTCTTCACATAGATAGATGTCACACCTGAAGGGCTCGCACGTAAAGACCAGCTTTTTCACAGAGCTGTGCAATCCGAGGACGATCATAGTGACTGAACATTCCATTAGCCAAGATGGCATCAGCCACATTTGGAAATGTTACCAAATTGATCTCCAAGACCTGTACGTTAGGCAAATATCATGATGCTAGATAGTTGAAAATAATAGGATGCGTCGTACAGGAAACCCGTTGCCAAAAAAAGAAAGAAAAACCTTTGTCTGGAGGTGAGCATGTTCTGGTAGATTTGGCTTCAGAACATCTAACAAAAAAGCAGTGGCCTCACGAATCATGTTCCTCTACAAGAGTCAATACCAGGAAAAAAAGAACTTCAGTACATCTCGTAATACCTTTTTACACTTTGAATAGAAAGATAAGCCATAAAAGAGTTTCCCAGATAAGGATAAAGCCGCCGCGCTACGCAAAATAATCAAGAGGCTGCGCGGATGTGCTAAATTTTTGCAAACAACTTAAAATAATTAAACTGCAACAAAGGTATGCAAAGGAGAAACCTGAAGGAAGAGATCCGTGATTGTGTTGTAATCTACAGGACAACCTCCCTCCATTTGTGACATCATTAGAGCAAAATTGACAGCTCCCTATCAAGAAACAAGAGTAAGTTATCAGTAATTGGTTAAGATTTATAATACATGACCAGGTATAACTTAAAAAATATTGTAACCAGGATATTCAAAAGGAGGTGAATTTAAGGAGAAAGTTTCCAAACAAAGAGAACCCTAAGATAATTTCAACAGTAAAAGATGTAATACAGGAAAAATGAGAGGTAAGTTATAATTGCATCCATCGACAGAAGACTGCAAATACCTGGGGATCTGATCGCAGAATTGTTTGCAGAAGGAAGAGATAATCAGGTGTGTACCCAACCTGCATAATGAAGAAATCAACTCTTCAAATGACACACATCTCTGATCAATTGCAAGAAAAATGACACCCAATTTAACATTCAACATTCATCATAAAATGAAAACATAAATGATCTACATTTCTCACGGACCAATGGGACTCCAACTAGGAGGATCAAAAGACCAACTACCACCAATGACATATAGATGGACATTGCACCAACAATACACTGAGTGAAATCATTACCTGCTTCGAGTAAATAAGAATCTTGTCAAATTCCCTTCGTTCAGCAAAAGCTGCAACCACTTTTGGTGTAGCCCTAGCCTTGATATATATTTTCAGGGCAAGGTCATTATCCACGGTCTACAACAGAGATATAAAGATGTGAATGGATATGAGAGAAAGAAATAACGATCATGAAAAGGTGATTGTATCGCAAAAAAGACATTCCCATAGTCCACAGGTGCAAACAGAGACTTGATAAACTTAAATCAAATCCATATCTGACCTTCACAAGATCTCCAAGTTCCTCGCTGCACTCAAGCTTGTCCTCAGCCAACCAATTTTCCAAAAGGTTCTTTTTATTCTGATTCACTACAAGACGTGATAATTCCAGAGACTCAAATGCATTGAGCTTTCCTCTAGTTAACAGTGTTCCGAAGTATTGCAATAGCGGTGGAGTTTGGCCAGCTTGCACAGGTACACTCTGGGGATGCATGAGAATACGACATGGAGGTCATTAGTTATTCTACTTTCTCACATCTAGAACAACGCAAAATTCGGCATGTTCTGAATGTTTAACACTTGTCGTAATGTGACACCAAGCCGAAACAAATGAAACTAGCATAACAAAAAACAACTCTAAAGCACACAATAGATAGTAATAGTACATAGCCATAAAAGGAGAAGAGTTTAGTAACGAGAAGGAAATATAGAGTACAAAGTAAGAAAATAGACAAGCAACAAGTGTCTACAAAAAACATATGGGCGAGGATAAATGTCCACTGAGGATAAAATAAAAATGCATCAACTCAGTGTAAGTGTGTAGCTGAAATACCTGAAACTTTGCAACAGTATCAGGAGTTCGAAGGATGCCCTGGGGAGATTCTGCAGCAAGCTCTGCAGCCTCCTTATATTTTGTCTGTGAGAACAATTCTTGAAACCGCTGGACAACCTGAAGATGAAGATGGACAGACAAGTAAACCTACTATATAGAATATGTCTCATGGTGTACAAAATGTTATGCTTGAAGGTTACTAAAAAATAATCAATTGCGGCCAATATTACCAAAACATTAAGAGATTTGGTACAAAATAAATTACTGATGCATCACCACCTCATATCAATGTCTCACAAAATTCCAGTGTAGTATTCAAGAACCAAATAAGAAAAAACAGATGCATGACTTACCAAATTCTCTGCCCCAGGAAGGTTCCCTCTTTTTGCAAGATTAACAGCAAGTTCCAGATTGTTTAACTGTAAAATTGCGAAGTAGCATTCATCAAGCTAACATAAAATCTTTAGCACTGAAGGGAAATACATCATGATGTCAACTTACTTGGCCACTGACAAAGGGCACTATGGTTGCTTCATTGACAGTCGCAAGTAGCACCTGACCTCTCCTATTGACAGCATAAAAGCCTCCAACTGATGTAGCTTCTGCCGTCAAAAATATAGGGTCTGGACTAATTCGGTTTCTATAAACCGCGGTAGCCGTCTCCAAATCATAAACAAATAGAAGTCCAAGCTTTGTAATCACGTATATCAAACCATACTTATGTGAAATCTGTCAAATAACAAACCAACGGCTTAAAATTGGCACCCAGCTTCATTGCAATAAATTCAAATAGAAGGATGGATCAAATGTGAGACCTGCATTGCCACAGGGAAGTCATCAGCAAAATCTGGGGGGAAGAAAAGATCTGCCTGTTTCTTCGTAAAGGCTGGTTTACCTGCTTATCAGATTCACAACAAAAAGATCAACACCAGAAAATAACAATTGAACATTCCAACTAAAAATAGGAAGAAAAAAAAAAACACAATTGCTACAATCTTAGCTTCCCAAGTAATACAAATTGCTACTAGGATGAAGCACCAATTGCAATTTCATTGAAAAGACTGATCAGATGCTATCACACAGCCATGAAGCAGAAATGAACTCATGATGTAAATAGATATATACTAAAGAAAGAAATTGAAGAGACGAGATGAATCGACCTGGCTGGGCACCAAGTTCAATAACATGCAGCTTCGAAGTAACTTGTCCAGCATTGGTAGTCTTTGAGGCAAAACTAATAAGCGTTGAAGGAGTTTCATTACCGGGAACCTACAAACAGCATCCAAACAAATATTATTCCTCCATACAAACTGACGACATTTACATGTAATAATAGGTTACTGCGGTCAAAGGTCAAAATAATTCTCACTTTAAATGTGGCAAACGATGCTGCATGTGCTTCAAGCGCTTGACTGCGCTGCTGATCCACGGAATAGAGCTGCATATTCCCTTTGACCAGTTGAGGCCTCTGCAGTTGATGATAGAACAAGAAAGCAAATGTTAGAAGTGTAGATACTAGGCATATGCTTCCTAACTAAGCCCTTTATTACATTGTAACAATTTTACAGCATGCAGTGTTATTCCATACCTCAGGTGACCCAGGAGCGATACCAATTAAGACCAACCACTTTTCAGAAGGATCACATCGGTAGTTTATTATTTGATTGTTTGCTAAATTAGTTGTTCTTTCAAACATCTTTACAGGCTGTGAATCACCTGGGTTTTAAATACAACAGATAAAATGTGATGAAGATGATTTATTTATTTATCTGCGATGGGAAACATGGAGCAAAGTATTAACTAAGAAGTACGGAACGTGTCTTACCTTCAATTGCCCAATGATACACCGAGGTCTGCGTGACTAGACCCAGCATTTTTGGTGAGATCCATTTCCAAAAGACAATCTGTGGGATGTCAGGCAAACAGATTAATGACGTATTGTCAAACAAGAATAAGAAAAATCCAACCAGGTTTCTGATGTGCGAAGAACAAGCTCAACACCTGCTCAGGCATTTGATGTGATTTCATTTTTGCTTTCATTTCAATGTTAAATATTTGTAAGTGGTCCTGAGTGGTTCCCGGCAGTTGAGCTGCAAAAATGTATCATAATTCATCAGCCAGGTAGAAGATGATAACATAATCTCCAGCACCCACTTATTACAAATTTTATGAAACAAATATATTATATGTTAATTGTATTGGCAACATGAACCAAATGGCAAAAAAACAATACCTATTTCACCTTCTAAGTAATTCTATTCTATTACATTCAAAAGTTCAATTGGAGTTTTTTTTTTGTATAAAATAATTTAAATTACTCAAACCAGATGTATAAAGAATGTCTACAGAGGAATATCAAACAGAAGTTCCACCCTTACTTTTTACCTAAATAGTCGACACGAAAGTTATCGTCATCCAATCACAGTGTCCTTATATCAATCATGAACAAAAGTTTGGAATCTCCAAACTGGTGTAAGTTTCAGAATTTCTATGATTTAGACAAAATTTCTGATTCAGTGATACTGATAATGCAAAAAGCGAAAATTATTCAACAGAAACAGCAATGTGGATCACACACAACACATACCTTTAAGAGCAAGAATTCTGGAATTAGGGTTCATCAAAGCAGAATCAGCAGTAATAGGTCTTCTCAATGGTTGATTCGGCATACTCATATCAATAATGACAACACTATTCTGTGGTGATGTTTCTCTTACACAAATGTACTTATCCGATTCCATGGTTACATGCGTGAATGTTATATGCTGTGGATTTATTCCAATACTTGGCAACTGCATTCACATGATAAAAACACAAGTCAATTATCAAATTCACATAAGAATCAGATCAAACATCAATCGTTAACAGATCTTAATAATAACAATAATGGATCCAATCATCCAATTACATTCGAAACATTAAGTAAATCTCTAAAAACTTACAGTTAGTGTTTCTTTCATGGCGATCGGGGCGCTAGCAGCAGCCATGATTACCAGAGTTAGGGTTTCGCTTTTACAGTGGAGGGGGGAGAAATGAAATGGAATGTAATGGTGAAGTGATGAACAGCGAAAAATGGTTTTTCTCGATTTAGCTGAGAAAGAAGGAGAGGGGACTTCTAATCTAACCCCCACAGAGTAGGAGAGAGAGACGGTCTAGATGTACTTGTTTACTACAAATAGAACCCACATAACTACTAAACTTTCCATTTCATTTTCTTTTACTTTGATTTTTTTCTTCCTACATAAGCAAACAAAAAAATAATAATTAGGAAGCTACCCAATAGAATGCTTGGCTAGTTTGGGCCTAGTGTGGTTATTTAGGCATTATAAATTATTTTATCTACCCAATTCTAAATGATAAGGGTGTCTAAATTTGCCGAAACTACCAACTTATCTAAAATAAAATAAAATAATAATAATATCAATTTATCCCTATTAACTCCTAATAATAAAACATAAACTAAAATCAGTTTCAATTCTTTTTCTCCTTCTTTTTTCTTTTTCTTTTGAAACTGAAACATCCTCGATCATCGATTACCCAAAAACGATTAGTTGGTTTTTTTTTTCTATATGATGTTGAAACCAACGCGAGTGAAGCATTCTTCTAACAGGAACTATCCTATTGCGAGTAATTCCGGAATTGTTCAAGCAATTAGAAACAAACCGAAGAAGAAAACGGTTGAGGAAAATGAAACCATCTTTGACGCACAAGAGGAGGAAATGGGTCGAATTAGGTACTTTTCTTCTATCAACCCAATCATCTAAATTAGGTTTTAGTAACATGCAATCGCTCAAAAATCAAAAAAATGAAAAACAAATTTTTCCGGATTTGCCAGAATCGGATTATGTCAATGTACTTGTGAACCAATTACATTTAGAAACGGTTGATGTTCTTGCCTACATAGACAGATTGTGATGCATGTGTTTTCTGGTTCAAGAAATTTGAACCATAACCGGACAATGTCAATGTCCACATAGCCCGATTCAGTGACTGTAGGGATAACCGTTTTTTTGTAACTTTTTTTCGTTAGAATCGGTTTATATATGTGTCCACAAAAACAGATTGTGTAGCCTTTGATTCCATAACTGCTTAGACTATAATCGGATTTCCTTTGCATTTATAAAAACCTATTGTCGATGTCTAAGATAAAAAATCAGATTTTATATGTGTATCGAGTAAGTCAATTCTTGTACGAAAAATGCCCAATTTTTCTGTAATTTTTTTTTATTAGGATCAGATAACATAAGCTCTTATATAATCTGATTGTTTATGTGTTATGTTAGGAATCGGATTTTAAATGTGTATCGAGTAAACCAATTATATACCTTGAATTCAAAAATATGCATTTAATACCATTGTTGTTTGTCGCTTATCTCCGTATTCTACATTCCAAACAATGGCAAACAACAAAAGCAAGCCGAAAATAAACATAGAGGAAAAATAATTTTGATTCTCCTAATAGTTTGGGACCTCTTCGAGAGGGTGGTAAAAATTTGAATGCTTCTCACCGAAGGGGCTCAGGGAGTAAACCCAAAGCTAAAGGGATCTGCATCAATGACCCACCACCTCAAGCGGCACAACCAACACAAGCAGAATTTGATTCTGATACACCTACTGAAAAAGGAGGTGGTGATAGATAAGTTGATGAAGAAGAAAGTGGTAAGGAGGAAGTTAATGAAGAAGAAAGTGGTGGCAAGGATATCAATGAAGAAGAAAGTGGTGGCAAGGAAGTTGATGAAGAAGAAAATGAGAATGAAGGTTATGAAGAAAAAAGTGAGAAGAAGTTGATAAAGAAATAAGAGAAATTCAGGAACAAGTCCAAGGAGGGGAAGTTCAACAACAAGTTCAAGGAGGAGACGCTCAAAAACAAGGTAAGACAAATAGTAAGAATGATGGTCCAAAGAATAATAAAGGGGACCACATACCCGACCCGCTGAAGATGTTTCCTCGCGGCCCTAATAATACCGTTTACGGGTTACCCGGTGATGGAGGAAAGTTGTTATTGGAGTATAAAGAGAGTTGGGCCATTGTTGTCTGCTACCATAGTAACTACTGAAACCTTATATTATGTAACATAAACTTATTATCCATGTAGTCTTTTGATTATTGTCCATCAGATTTGTTTTGTTTTATAGGATCACAAGGATGTCGTTCGTTGCATGAAGTCAAGAATATCAGTGAGTATGATGAAGAATTGGTTATTGGAAGCAATATAATCAACCATTGGATAAGTTGAAGAAGTAATCGAGCTAGTCAAATATATAGGGTTGTTTCATGCGGTCGACAATTTGGTTCTTGGTTACGACAAACCTATTTTTTCTGCGTTTGCCTAGAGATTTCATGGGGAAACAGATACTTTGCATCTTCCGTTTGGTGAAATGACGATAACTCCAAATGATGCGCGGTTCATTATCGGTCTAATCATAGAAGGTAAAGTCGTGAAGCACAAAGACTACGCACAAGATCTTGAGTGGGACAATATTTACAAGTTCACCAAGAATGTGTTTCAATGGGATGAGGAGAAGACCAAGTCAGAGATGCTAGTAGGTCAATCAAAGCAGAGGATATTCGATCTCGCATGCTTGGGGAACAACTTCATGGGAAGAAAGAAGATTTGTGCTGAGGGAAAAGAGGTGACCATGGAACTTATCTTCGCCACGACCAATGTGTATGTCCTATACATCCTGGGAGCTGTTATCTTCCCCGATGTTTTTGGTTCCCATGTGAACATCAACTTTTATTCGGATTTTGCAACCATTTGACAAGATTCACAAATACTTTTGGGGATCTGCCATCCTTGTACACTCGTTGCACAAGTTGAGAAAGGTTTATAAGGCTTAAAGGAACCAAATCGGAGGGAATATGGCCTTTTTGCATGTGTGGATATATTTACACTTCCCAATATTTGTTGAAAGGGATTTTGTGAACAAGCAATGAGACAATAACTGTTATGGAGACATGTACACCTACAAAAATAAGCCGAAGTCACAAAAAGAGGATTATTTGAAGTGAGACACCACTTGGACAACTTGACGATGAAAGATGTTGTTTTTGGCCCTTACAAGATTTGGATAAAGGAAAGGGAAAGATGGTTGGGTGTGTCGACAAAGAACGTTATTTTGGTCCTTTGTTTCACCTAAGAGGATATGTAGTGCACAACCCGACGAGAGTCGCAAGATAATGCGGATACAAACAAACAAAAAATCCCAAAGGAGCACAAATAAGTTTAATATCGATGAGAAAAAAACGAGTCATTAGATAATTATATTGAGATTGTTCACCACCCTTTACCATCATGTGAATATTGGGAAGAGAGAAGGTTCAGCAGACATGGTATAAACGACTGATCGATGACGACGCAATTCCGGATTACATGTCGTGGTACCTTAATGTTTCGCATACTCGAGTGATACGAGTAGATTAGATGCCCCATATAGAGGACAAAGATACAACTCTCGAATACCTGGTGCATATTGTTACTCAAATACGGTTTTGTTAATAGTTTTAGTGTTATTTGTTGAATTTTTGTTGTATAAAATGGAAATAAAGAAGATGAGTCGGGTACTTGATAACCCAAGAAAGGCTAGATATCAGGGAAGGAAAAAAATGTTAAGGCCAATGAAAAGCTGATTGATGAATTGAACAGTCTCGAAGATGTGAAAGCGGGTGCAAAGTTTGGGGAACCAGTGGTAGAGGAGCAAAGAAAAAAAGGAAGAAAGTCACCGCAAAAAGGAAGACTCAAGGTGAATCAAGCAACGCCCAACCTGTTAAACGAGGACGAGGTGGTCGTGGTGGGGATGTTGGTGGTGATGAAGATGTTGATGAATGAATGACTTCAAACGTATGTCTTAAACTTATTGTTGAATTATATTTGGTTATATTCCTAGTTTACGAATGATTGAATCTGGTTTCTTTTGAAAATTGTTTGTGTTTGCCTAAGACGCGACAAAAGAACCAACTAAAATGTGTGTGTGCAAAAAATGCAGGATTCTGTCAGTTTTTCAGTTAGAATCGGTTTACATTTACCTATATAAAATCTGATTTTGACAGTTCTCTAGGGGTACAATTTCTGAATCGGGTTTTATGGGTGCACAAAATAGACCGATTTTGGAAATTTCATTCACCTGGTTTTTTAGTGATCGGAATCGGTTTATACGGATACTTTTAAAGTCCGATTATGAGAAAACAAAATAATCCAGAGTTTTGATAAACATAAGAATCGGTCTATGTGAGCATTTCATGTAATCCGATTCTTGTAAAGAAAAGTGA
This sequence comes from Papaver somniferum, assembly GCF_003573695.1. Classification (NCBI taxonomy): domain Eukaryota; kingdom Viridiplantae; phylum Streptophyta; class Magnoliopsida; order Ranunculales; family Papaveraceae; genus Papaver; species Papaver somniferum. The sequence goes on along the minus strand of NC_039366.1, from coordinate 193,102,874 downwards.
CAATTTTTCTGCATCTTTTTTGATAAGAATCGAATTACAAGTGAAATATTAAAAACCGATTGTTTAGAGGCAGATTTTGACAACCTTCATAAGCGGTCTATGTGGACAGCACATGTAATTTGATTATTGCAAGGAAAAATAGCATTTTTTTTGTACTTTTTTTTTTTGCCAAGAATCGGATTACATGTGCGATACTAAAAACCGATTATTGAAAGGCATATTTTATATGACTTTGCAAGGACATAATCGGTATATGTGGACATCCTTAGAATCCGATTGTGTGAATTGAATTCGAAAAAAATAGTTGTTGAGTCTTTATCCATATAAGTACAACCTCTATGAGCCACTCCCACGTCACACACTTAGCCTAGGAAATGGAATGGGATACGGAAGAAGATATGCAGCTCGTGAAGTGGGAACCGTATGAAGATTTGTGTCTCGTTAAATCGTTTGCTAATATGTTTTGTGAACGTCCAAATGAAATCTATTCAATGTTTTGGAAGAGAGTTAAAGAGTTTTTGTACGGGCGTATCGCGAATCCCAATAACCGCAAATAGAGAAACTTGGAATTTCGATTCAGCTACATAAAAAGTGCAATGCGAGAGTATGTTAAAGTTAGAAATATGGTGTACCTACATCATCTACAAGATCATCTTAGGGAAAAAGTGAATAATCCGATAATATTCATACTTATGTCATTGTTAAAAGTTCGCATACTAACATTTAAGAATTCATTGAATTTCAGCTGGAACGTTTCAATAGGCCATGGAGAATTCGTAATGGGGAAACTAAATCCATTCACAACAAAGAATATACGACTTTGAACCGACGTGCTCGGAGATTCATTGACGAATATTTGATGTGTCAAATTCTTGAATTCCCATACTGAATCCTACATATGTAATGCCCTAATTTCCTAAACTATGTAATGAGTATTTTGTTTCTGAAAGTAAGATATAATTGGATTATTTGAGCATCTATAAACACCGATTTCAACAATCGGATTAATGTGGGTATTGGAAGAAAAAAAAACGATTATGGGTTTACTTCGTCATTTGAAAAAACTCAACCCAGAATTGGTCTACAACTTCACTAATACCAACCGATTCTGGTTCGAATTTTTAAATAAATAATTTTTTTTTTCAAGTTTTGATGATGAACCAAGGGTATGATTTCAGGGTTAACTAGAATCACCCAAATTAGCACTAATTAAACAAGGATAGTTTTGCCAATTAGTAAAATAGTTGGACAAGGAGTTATCCATTTTACTTCAGAATATTCTTTTTTGTCTTGTAGTCGTAGGCCCCAAATAATCACAGTAGGCCCCAAACTAGCCAAGGTAACATGACTTCAGGTGAAGTTTGTTAACTTAGAGATCTAGTTGGACAAACAAACATGATATATACTAAATGACCACGCGTGGTGGGGGATGACCAAGAAAAATGACATGACTAGCCTAAGAAGTGATACCATGACCAAGAAAATGACATGTATAGCCTAACAAGTGATACCATACACCTTATATGTTGGAAAAACAGGGTAATAGAGGATTAAAAACAGATAACGAAAAAAATGTTGTATCACTAAGCTTCAAGGCCTTAAGATTCTTTTCTTCAATTATTTCGATCCTTCCAAAAAAATTGGTGAGTACAATCATCAGCGAAATATTGCTTTCAGGATACAATGAATCCCTAACAACGTTATTGGATTCAAGGCTTGCACTCCCTTGACCCAACCAAAAACACACAGTAATATAGTCTGATAATGCTTATGGAGAAAGAGAATTTTGGACGTGTTGAAATGGAAGAAGGACTTCGCTATTTAAAGAGGAATTCGTTCCTTTTGGAGATGTCTTGTCATCTCTAATGGACACTTTCAACAGACATCCATTAATGGTATCTCTTAGAAATAAATCCTATGGGAAAAGACGCATCGATATAAATTTTATGGAAACCGGATAGCGACAAACATATATGAACAAATACAACAAAATATTACTTCCCTAGTTGCAAAATGACAGGCTGGTTTCATGTGTAATTTATACAGGAGACCAACTTATATTTCTTGAAACAAAGGTAGTATAATATTGCATCTAATAATTGCAACAACCAACCTCTTCTTATCATCATTTTGGAAGCCTTACTTATTAAACAATTTTTTTCTCCCTGTTTTCTTTTAAGACTGGATGATAATTGCAACACATAATTACTTAGTTCGGTATAAAATTTAATGCAAAATTGAACCCTAAAAATCAAAAATAAAAATAACATTTACATGAAATACAGGGTTACACTTTAGCGTTGCTAACAACACTGTGTAAACTACATCTTTGATGTCTCCGGTGACATCATAAGTAAATCACTAATCTATACGGCGACATCATAAGTAAATCATTTTTTTTCCGAAACCTTCGTCTTTGATGGCTCCGGCGACGAAATCTTCATCATTAATCTATACGGCGACGAAAACTACATGGATGATTTTTTTTGACGACAGAAACTCCATCCCTAGTTACAAGAGATTTGAGAAGATCACTCTTATTTTCGGAGCACATCTTTCTAAAGTAGAAAATCAAACAAAATGGTTGGAATATAATTCCTAAAAGAACCATTAATCCTCCGATTTAATCGGATCTTATTCATACTTGTATTTGTGTTACTCCGATGATCCTTCTCTTTTTCTTGTCGGATTCTAGATATCGTACTTTCGCGGTATGATCGTATTCCTTTGTATTCCTTTTACACAATCAATTCTTTTATATTCCTTTGTTGCTTTGTTTGATAATATAGGTTCCTTTTACTTGTATGAAAAAAGTACGAGTTTGGTAATTAAGTGCATATCATTTCCCAGTTACAAAAACCTCAGGGTTCGTTTGGCATGGGCGTAATAGAGGGAGTAGTGTAGTCAACGGCGTGGTCAAGGGATACATTCAGTGTTTTGGTGTTTTTTTTTTGATAACATAGAGAATTTATTGAATACGCAGTTCTCGGAACTGCAAGCCTATGGAACAGAGAAAAAAACCATGGAGAATAATCCTTGTACTCTTCTAGTAAGAGTTTGTCTCTCCTAACTTTTTTTGCAACACAGTCTGCAATATTATTTAAGTCTCTCTTTACATGAGAGATTTTACAAAACTTGAAAGATGAAACGAGTGTTTTTATTATGCTAATGAGATGATTATTCTCCCATCTAACTTGAACTCTACTTGTAACAATAGATTGCACCACAATTTCAGCATTTGCGTATGGACTTCATTGATGTTTAGAGATTTGATCCAACTTAGAGCTTCCAAAATTGCCATGCACTCTGCCGCTGGATATATCACTCCGTCTGCATACGATCCTTTAACTCCATCATAGGTACCTGCACAAGACAAAATCACCATGCCAGTACCAGAAGTGTTAGTCATATAATCAAATGAAGCATCAACGAAAACGTTTGTAATATCAATTGCATATTCAACTACAATATTAATCTGAGACTGAACTGGCATGATATTTTTGACCACATAACTAAATTTTTTCAAATGAAATTGAATTCTAGTAACTTTAGAGAAATGGTTGAGAGTTTTGTTTTGAAAGACATTTCCACATCTTTCCTTCCAAATCCCCTAACAGCCCATCGTTGTTCTCCAAGTATTGTTTTCTTATGAACCATTGTTATGTTGATTACCGACCCAGGATATTATCCAGTCCTTAATGTTGTCACAATTTCCAACAACTCCATCCACATTAACATTTAGACATCTCCAAACTGATCTTCCATGTCGGCAGACTAACAACGGATGAAAGAGGGTTTCCTCATGATGGTTGCAAATACCACAGTGCGCTTCTATACTACTATTAAATCTAGCAGTTTTATCTTTAGTTTGCACTATTTCTTTTATACACTTCCATATAAACAACTTCACCCTGTGAGGAACTTTTATTTTCCTTAAAGATTTCCAAACATCTATAGGAACTGAATTAATAGATTCTTGAAGATGAAAATTTCTTTCTACCAATTTATTATATGCACTCTTGAATGTAAATAATCCATCCCTTGTAGGTTTCCATCGAACAATGTCTTCATCATTTATATTCACTTGCATTCTTGCTATTCTATCTACCACTTCAGCGGAGAATAGAGTTTGTAGTCAGCTCATATTCCATTCATTGGAGTTAGGAGAGATAAGTTCAAATACATACTCATAATTCTAGTGGCTTGGGAAAGAAAGTGCAGGCTTAATTAACATCCAGATTAACTATCCAGTTATCAAGCCATATACGAGTTTTCTTACCATTGTGAACTTCCATACATATATTCTCTTGAAGATACTTGAAGCCAACTTCAACACCTCTCCAGATCAAGCTTGAATTATTTTTTTCTTGTTGTATGTGAAGAAAATCTTAATTATTGAAATACTTTGCCTTTAAAACTTTGACACACATCAAATCAGATTGAGTACAAATGTGCCATGCCATTTTTGTGAGAAGAGCATGATTGAGTTTTTCAAGATCTCTAAAATCCAAACCTCCTATTTCTTTTGGTAAACATAATTCACCCCAAGCTATATGATTGTTGCCTCTATTAGTTTTATATCCTCAGAAGAATTTCCTTTGAAGAGAGTCTAACTTCTTGATTAACTTCTTTGGAATCTTGAATGTCCTCATTTGATAAGTTGTAACTGCATTAAGCACAACTTTGACCATGGTTCCTCTTCCAGCCTGACACATTGTACCTCCTTGCCAATTAGAAAGTCTTCTTTCAAATGCAGTATTGATATCTTCAAAGGATTTGACTTTAGATTTACCAATAAGTAACGGAAAGCCCAAATATTTTCTTTACTATCCATATTCTTTACACCAAAAATGTGACTAAGAGTGTCACACTTAGAAGGATCCATATTATTACTAAATAAAATGAAAGAGTTTTCAAAATTGATTAGCTACCCATATTGTGAGCTGAAATCTTCAATGACTTGAAGAAGATTTGTCACACTGGTTAAATTGGCATGTGTAAATATTAAACAATCATCTGCAAAAAGAAGAAGATTAATAGGAGGAGCGCCCCTGGCTGCTTTAACTCCTGGGATTTCTCTTGAGTGATGAGACATTGTAAGTGTTCTTGAAAACCATTCCATAGACAAAATGAATAAGTAAGGAGATAAATGATCTCCTTGTCTAATACCCCTTGAAGGTTTGAAATATTCACATGGAGTTCCATTGAGTAAAACTGAGAGGGTAATAGTGCTGATACACTGCTTGATAAGTTGAATCCGGTCCTCACAAAATACAAAACTCCTCAACACTTTCAAAATAAAACACCATTCCAATCTGTCAAAAGCTCTTGATTTATAAACTTTTAGAGCCAACCAGCCACCTTCACCTACTTTCTTATTCATTAAGTGTATTAATTCATGAGCAATAATGGTATTGTCATTTATTAATTTGCCTGAAACATATGCAGCTTGATAAGGGGACACAATTCTGTCCATAAGTGGCTTCATTCTTGCAACTAGGATCTTAGAGACAATTTTGTATGAAGTATTGCATAAACTAATTGGCCTAAACTCAGAGGGAGTGATAGGCTTTTTAATTTTGGGGATTAGAGAGATATAGGTTTTTTAAGAGACTGAAGGATATATTTAGAATTGAAAAAACTCTTAACCATATCACATACATCACTCTAATAATATTCCATTGTGACTTATAAAACCCAGCTTGAAATCCCTCAGGACCTGGAGCTGACCAATTTTTCATGCCTTTAAGAACAAAGAAAAATTATTCATTAGATGGAATTGCAGTGAGTAATATGTTGTCTTCTTCAGTAATAATGGTTGGAATATGGTTGTAAAACCTTTCTTCAATAATTGGATTTGTAGAAATTCTTATCTCTTGAAAATTTTCTGTAAGAAGTTTAGCCAGTTGATCTCTAGAATGAAGCCAAGTACCATTCTTGTCCTTGAGAGAATCAATATTGTTTCTAACTCTCTTCCTCTTGGTAAGAGTATGGGAATATTTTGTGTTATTATCCATGTATTTAAGAAAATTATCTATAGACTTCTGTTTATTGAATTCACATTGAATATGATGCCACCTTTGAAGTTCTGCAATGATTTCAAGAGCTTTAGAAGTATTTTCTGGAGAATGTGGTTGAGCTTGAATATTTGTGAGTTGTTGTTGAAGAGTATCCACTTGAAGGTTGATGTTACCAAAATGTTTTCTATTCCACTTAGAAAGTGCAATTCTTGTAAACTGCATTTTCTTATCGAGTATGAAAGCAACAGAACCCTGCACCTGCTTACTACATGCCTTAGCTATTTCCACTGCAATTTTTTTTGTCATTCAGCCAAGTTTGAAAGAACTTAAAGGGTTTCCAAAGTTTAGTTTGATTATAATCAGTAATAAGCATTATAGGGCAATGATCACTGCCCATTTGTCTTAAATGAAAAACCCTTGAAGATGGAAATACTGAATTCCAAGCTGCATTACCCAGAGCCATGTCAATTCTTGATCTTCTTCTACCAATACCCAAATTATTGTTTGTACTTGTATGTTCATGACCAATGAAACCCAAATCTTCCAAACCAATGTCCTAAATCATAGCATTGATATTGTCATCACTTGAAGTAGAAGTGGAAGTACTAGCTTTTCTAAGATGAATATTAAGGTCACCCATTAAAACCCAAGGACTATAAATATTTCTCCTTGTTTCTTCAATGAATTCCCATTGCTCTTTTTTTTCCTTTGACCTCCTTCATACCCATACATACAGGAGAGTAACCATTCTGGTTGACTTGGATCATCCTGAATAACTAAATGAAACATGTTGCTTTCAGTGGAAAGTATCTCACAAGAAAATCCATTTTCCACATAATTGTAAGACCCCCAGATAAGCCAACTGAGGATATATATCTTATATTAGGAAATTGGTTTGGGGTAACTAAAGGGTTCATTTTTGCTTCATCTATTTTAGTTTCACATAAAAAGATTATATCGGGGTTTTGGGTTCTAATTAAATCCGTGTTATGATCCCTAGTGTTAGTGCTTTTGAGGCCTTGAACATTCCAAGAGATGATTTTCATTCTTTCAAAATTTACTACAAGGATGAGATACAAAACTAACTTAATAGAAATGACGTGAAAGTTGAAATCATTTATGCATGGGAAATAAAATGCTATTGAAGACAATGTTTTAGGGATGCTAATAATTCTGCTTAAAGTCAAAAGAGATTTCTTAATGACATTTAATGCATATGATAAGAACAGATTAAAACAACCATATATGAAAATTAAATTTATCATGCAATTATGGAACTTGAAAACAATGTTAAAAATAGAAGAGGAAAAAATAATATTAACAAAGTGAAGGTTTTTATAGAATTTGATTACCTGATTCCCCTTGTGTGTCTGCACTGTTGGATTATCTCCAGTTGAGATCATTTGAGCATTCATAGAGGTTGGGATTGAGTTCAACATAGTGATTTGGAAGAGGTCTCAGTTGTCGGAGGAACAATGATTGTTGCTTCACCTAAAATATGCCGCTTGCCTAGCCTGCTATCCTCTTCCATGATAATTCCCTCTTATTTGAGTAGAGAGTCTAAATTCATAACTTCACCATCTTTTGGAGGAACAAAACTATTAGTCTTAACAAACTTTTTCTGATTTTTCTTAACTGCTGGAGCCTTTGTTGAAAAAATTTCAGAGATGGAGGAGACATCATTGATGGTTTTACGAATATTATTGATCTTACCCACAAAATAAGGTTTCTCATGAGCTTTCTTCAAGAAAATAACAGCATCCTTACAAGAATTTTTTGAGTGATTGACAATGTAACACTCTCTACAAATAACTTTTTGTTGCCGCTCATAGAAAAATTGCCGCCATTTTGTAACTCCAGCATTGGTGGAACTTTTAACACCTCTTCTCATAGGCATAGAGAGCTCCACATTAACACAGACTTTGACAAGATCACTACCAATGGGAATTGCATCCTTAAGTTCAATAACAATGACTTCCCCCATAACCTGACCTATTTTTGTCACAGATGAAACATTCATATGTTCTGGCAATAAATATTTGAGTTGAATCCAGAATAACTGGAACCCCCAATGTTTTTCAGTGTAAATCATTTCCGGAATGTAATCATGAACCACTAGGAGATGCTTGTTGATTCCCCATGGTCTTTCTTCAATTAACTTGTTGAGAAGATCCCATTGATTGAATTTTAAAACAAACGCATTTGGTTCCACTTTAATAATTTTTAAGTTCTTCATTGTTAAGAATGGCCATGTGAAAGTAATCCCCTTTTCCACCAAATCACAGCCTTCAATGATAACTTTGCCAATAACACTAGCTTCCCAATTATCTTCTGATTCATCCTCATTGTTGTTGTTCCTGATGACTTTAGTTTCGTCAACATCCCCTAGATCCAGAGTAGCTTTCTTAAACTTGGTGACTAAATCTACAACTTGACTAGAGTTACCTTCTTCCATCAAAATATTGTTTTCACTGAGAAATCCTGAATTTAGAAAAAAAGAGGGGGTTGCTCTACGATGATATTTATGAAAGTTGAGATAAAGAAAATTGAAGAATTGGTATAACTACTGCTAGGGTTTTGGAGTTGAAGATGTACGAAATTTAAGCTAGAGTATAATTGTAGATAATCTTTAAGCTTAACAAAAAGGAAACAAAATTATTTGGTATCTTTCTTATTTTGAGTAGGTATATAGCTGGCTATAGTGAAAGTAGGTAACAAAATTAGGAAACTGGGTAACTGCATTCGGCTGACTGCACTAGTTTTGATTTTTTTTTTTTGAATTCCTTGAATGGCGGGATCACAAACTACTGAGTTTTGATGAGTTGAGACCGATTTGAGACTTCTTCCACAAAGCACCATGAGAAAAAGCTTTGAATCCAATCCTTTTTGAACCTTTAAGCAAAAGCTTGTAGATATACTCAGCAAAAGCTATGATCACAACAATAAAAGAGGCAAAAGCCATTAGAGAAAAATCAATAAGCAGACACAATAAAAGAACTCATAAAAGAAATTTATGTATCCATCAAATTCAGAAAGAAAACAAGAGAAAGCTGATGAGTTTTATTTATTTTTTAATAAAACAAAGAAAAAATAGACTATGACTGTAAACAAAACAACATACAAAGATGAAAGTATAGATGCTTAGAACTTAAAGATGAAACATTCGAAGAAATTTTTACTGAGTTGAATCGTATAATCGCCCGATCCTCAGAGCTCAAAATCTGGTGTTGGCAAGTAAAAACTTTTACGTTCTTAGATTCTTAAGTTAGTAATTTCATTGCCATATGGGGAACAATAAGATACCCATTTGAGTGTTTTGGTGTTTGGCATAGTTAAACTGCAGGGAGTAACAACTACGCGGTAGTTCTTATTACCCATATTAGGCAACATTGATTGTTTCACTCTCAACCCCTGCATCAATTGTCGCCCTCTACTGCACACATAAACTACGCCCTTTGACCAATTATGACTCCAAATATTTTGAAGATAAATATAAATTTTCGTTAGATTTCATCTTGTTCTACCGATTTTTGTGGTTTTCATGAACCCTTTATTCCCATCTCTATAATTCTAATTACCTACATCACTATCAAAACTAATCAAAAAAATACTTACAGGTAGAATTGATATCTCTTTTCTCTTTGTAGATCTAGATTTACTTTTAGCGATGAAATTCATAAATGAACAAAACCTTTGATTTCTCTGGTTTTTTTAAGATGCGTCTTTTATTTATGATTATGTGAATACTGATTAGAAGAAAAACGATCGTTTTTTATTTGTTGCTGGACGATATAGGTTTATGATTTTCAGTTATTTTGGCTTTTGTCATGTGACGTGAATTCCAATAGTTTTGTTGTGAATTTATTTCATGAACTAATACTGATTATAAGTCAGAAAATATAACTTGGCGATAAATATCTTTGTATTAACTTCCATGTTGATGTTTTTTTATCTTATTTTTTTGATTGTTTTTACTGAACTTTTCCTAACAAGCCAAACACACCTATACTCCTAGTAGTTCTAATGTACGACTTCCTACTACTGGTAGTTGCTATTACCTTGCATTGCAAAATTTTGCACGACAAATGGACCCTTACGAACTTATAATTTATTTCACAAAAGAATGCAATTTTTTTTTGAATGCATAACAATGTGGTCAGTACCGGAACCAAAAAGTGAAGCTACATCTTGCTGAAACCACACTCCCCAGTTTTTTTTCAGAAAACTTATACATGGTAGTAGATTAACCCTTAGGTCAATGAAATTTATTGGTTAGTCCACCAAGTTCATTAGTTTAGTCCACTAGGTCGGGTAAGTTAGGGTCCGTTTGGCACGTTTAAAATATGAATGCACTGTAGTATCTATTACATACAATAATAATGTGATGCATAATATCAATTTTTCTAGTGTTCCCCCAAGAAAGTTTTGGAACGACGTTGGGGAGAAAAAGAAACCCGTTACTCCTAAAGACACTCAGAAATGGGTACCAAATACTTTTAATAAAGAAATAAGTGTATATAAGAAGGATCTCATAGAAAAGAGCACGACAAGGCTCAACATATTAATGAGTTACAGAAAAGTTTTTTTTTGGATAAACAAAAAACTGAGTTACAAAAAAGTCATTAAAAACTTCCTAAAAACTTTCAATGAGTTACACAAAAGTCATTGAAAGTTTTAAGGAAGTTGAAAAATACCCGGAGCTCTTCAACTTCCCATGGTGAACTAAATAATGTTCGCCTCAACAACTTGATTATGATGAAAGTGCATCCTCACCAAGAAAGATCCTAGTATAAAACATGGCGAGGGAGGAACAAGAACTAGGCACACATATTATATTGGGTAAGATGTTGAATATCCAGTAAAACTATAAGATTCATGATTGGATTCTTCTAAAAATGTACGTTCAACTAAAAGCATGTTTGGGTACATATCCAGAAGTAATTTTTCGACTTATAGGAGTCAAAATACAAGAAGCTAGACAATTATCACTACGAAATTACTTTTTAGAAGCAGAAAAATTATAAATTAATTTGGCATCAAATTACGAAATCACATATTGAAGCAAAAAAATAAAATAATACTATCCTCCTTGGCTTTTGTTTTCCGAGAAGTAGAAACATTTTTTTCCGGAAACGATGGACATCCCGCGGGCCCAGTCCCACGGGTTTAGTGTGGTCCCATCCCCTTGTGTGTTGCGGTAACAACCCGCGGGCCGGGATGTGAATCATCTTTTTTTTTTCTTCTTCTTCTCTGTCCATTTACTCGTGTTTTTCGTCCTCTTGGTATATCACGTGGCAAAACCCTCAGTCGTCCACTCGTCCCAAGTAAACCTTCTCTCTATTCTGTAGTGGTAAGCTAGAGTTAGAGTCTTCGTCTCTATCAGAAAAACGCAGACTACTCCATTCCTGCAGCGCCACCACCACCTCCACCACCACCACCACCACCACCGTCTCTGCTGAGCTTACACCAACCAGGTAGGCATAAGAATCTATTGTAAGGAAGTGATTTCTGTTTGTTTTTAGGGTTTTGAAATTTACGATGAATCTAAACCCATGTAATTTCACTGTGATGGTTTCTATTAGGCTGAAGTAAATTTTGGATAAACGAGAAAAAAACCCACGAATTTAAGAGAAAACGTAATGGCCCCTGATGCTTCTGAAGCTCTTGCAGGTATTCAAAAGGCATCAATAAGATTTAGTGTTCTATTTTTTGATGTTTCTTTTTCTCTTTTTCTATAACAGCTTCTTTTCTTCTGGATTTCAGTTAGAGAAAAAGTTCAGCAGTTTCTTAATGCTGCTCGTACTGGGGACCTTGATCTTTTCAAGAGTAAGTTATAATAACTCTTAACTGATGACAATTTCTGTTGATTTTTGGATTTTTTTTTGTTGAGTTTAATTGTTTATGTATTTTATCAGAACTAGCAGCAGAGCTTGACGATGAAGGGGAAGGGTTAAAGAAAACTGTTGAAGATGTTAAAGATGCAAATAAACGTGGGGCATTTCATTTTGCTGCTAGAGAGGGAAAAATTGAAGTTTGCAAGTACTTAGCCGAGGAATTGAAGATCGATGTTAATACAAAAGATGAGGATGGTGATTAAATAAACTTCTCTTTTGCAGTCAACTTACTTTATCTGCTAATAGTAACAACCTTTTACTAAGAATTATGTTTTCGTATATAGCGTCTCTGAATTTGTGCTTGTTGATCTCATGAATGATCGACATATAACACTGGGAAATTTCTGGTTAAAAAATGGTCCACAGAAGCTGGGTTTATAGTAGAGCCTTTGCTCTTAGTTTCTGTGAAAGATCATAAAAAGTTGAGGATATTTGATGTGTCTGCATTTCTTTACTGCTTTCGCAGGTGATACTCCACTTCTTCATGCTGTTAGACAAGGACATAATAACATTGCCAAATATCTTCTTGATTGCGGTGCAAATCCTGATGCTTCTAGTGAATTAGGAGCCACTGCTTTGCATCATGCTGCTGGAATGGGTATATTCCGCTAGTACTTTTATGTTTTTTCTTTCAGTTCTTAAATTTAGCTGCGTGGTTGAAGTTTATATATAGCATGTCTGCTTCCAGTTAAGAAAGTTGAATGGTTTCGTGGAACTTATTTCAATTGTATGTAGTTAGCTGGAGCTGGTCTCATACTTTGAAGTGTCACCTCTCTATGTTGCTAGTATTATTGTAATAGAACTTCATATAACATGGTTGCTATAGTCAGAAATGAAACTTACTAAAACTTTATGCAAGAAAGGCACCACACCTGTTATTCAATTCAGTTGCACAGAAAAGAACTCAGAGTTGATTGAAAGGTTTAAGATGTAAGACCTAAGCATGTTGGTAACTCATTGCTGTGTCAAGAGCTTTGATGCTATCCTTTGATAATCCTGTGGAAGAAGTCCTCGTGGTCTTGGCTTTAGATAAACTGACGGAGTTGGGATCACTGTGGGAGATAATGCCGTTTACCATGCATAAACTAGAGGATTATCGATCACTAGTCGTGTGAAATATGAATTGAGTGAGATCAAACTTTTGGAACTTATTGCCGAAATTATACCTTCATGCAAGATATAGTTGTATTCATGCTAACTGGTAAGAGTATTGACAATTTGCGCAGGAAACACTGAGCTGCTCAACCTCTTGCTCTCCAAAGTGGTTGAGGTTGATTCACAGAGTGATGCTGGTACACCACTCATTTGGGCTGCTGGTCATGGACAACCCGATGCAGTGAAAATTTTATTAGAACACCACGCTAATGTAATCTATCCTTATACTATTTTGTATCTTATATTCTTGGTTGCGTTGATATGCAGCAATTCTCAACCTTTTTCCTTTTCTTCACCATTCAAACGTTAGTTATCCGTTGGAGTTTCCAGCCTACATTATATTCTTTTTCTCTCTTCATCTTTGAAGCAATGGTACTTAGTGAAATCATTACTACTGTAACTACTTCCAAGGTATTCTATTCCTTGTGTAATGATGTTATGCCTGATGGCTACTTGTTTTTCTTATCATCATTAAGGTACTTTTTCCTGAGCTTGGTAGACAAAGACCATAGTAATCTAGAAGAGATTAATAACCGCTCTGTGACATGATAAGCCCATATGGGACAGATATTTGCTCATCAATTTTCTTAAGTAGTTTTTTTTAGTTATGGTCATTGATGTTATCACAGATTAAATTTTGTAATTAAAGTGTTCGGTTAGTTAGCTTGATCTTCCTCTGGTTTGTACCTTTACAGCCCAATGCGGAAACTGATGATGGTATTACTCCTCTTCTGTCAGCTGTAGCAGCCGGAGCTTTACCATGTTCAGAGCTGTTAGTTAAGGTAACACAATTTAAATACCCTTCTAGACTCGATTGTGTTTCAGAAAAAATTGGTTCGCAGATGTTTGATTAATTTCCACAAAATCCAAATTTCTTTTTTTTCCACCAGCCATTATTTTGTTTATGGGTACAGACTTAATATGATTTTACAGTATAGTTTGCTGTAGGTGTGAATTTCTTGTAGTAGCTTTTTTTCTTCAAAAGATAGTAGTAAGTAGCTGCCTATATAAACTACCGTATTTCAAGCGTATTTTATACAAACTACTTGGGAAAATCTATTCAGATATTTTGTTAGGATAATAAGACTTGAATTCACTATTTTTTTATATGCACAGACGTCTAGCTACTGTCAGCTTGACTTTGTCTTGAAAAATCATCAAAAGGAGGGAACGTCTCATCGCAAACTTTTTCTGAAAGTGGGCATGCAATGGGCTGTGTGCCACTAAGTTGTAAAAGTTTTTATTTTCTATTAAGTTTTATAGATTATATCCATGGCGACCTGGAGGTGGGTTCCTTGTTCCTTACACCAGAAAGGTAGGAAGAATGGAACAACCCTTATCGCTGATTTAAATGGAGCAAACCACGTAATAATAATGAAAAATAGCAGAATGATTTCTGGGATGAGATTTCTTAACACAAAGGCACACAACCAGATGATGCTGGTCAAACTCTTCGACTTCCCGTCTATCTAGATGATTACTCAGAGTAATTTATAGTTTAAGTTAGATATATTTAGATGACGTCTAACCCTGAAGGCATCAATGTTTAACCAGAGTGGAGGAGAAACAGAAGTCTGTATTAGATTGTTTGGTTTAATAATTTTAATAGGCTCTTGGTGTTGTTCCGTGAATGCAATATTTGATTGAGGACTGACTTTTGCCTTTATATCGGTACAGGCAGGGGCTAATCCAAACATTTCTGCCGGCGGAGCATCTCCTTTGCTCATCGCTGCTGAAATTGGAGGTTTTGATGTTATTGACTGCTTGATAAAAGCTGGAGCTGATCCCAACCTCACGGATGAGGTAAGGCAATTGCTTCTTTTTCTTTTTAGTTTTAGAAACCAACCAAACTGTGGGAGCTCAACTCCTATAGTTTGTTTTCACATGTAGTCAAGTTTATCTGTAATTAAAGAGCCTCGCATAATTTTCAAATTAAGGGTTTTTATCGGAGCAATTACTGTCACATAGTTTGTAATATTTTTATCGGAGAAATAATATAAATATGTGAAAACAATACCCTACAGGCAGATCTTACGTAGTTCCCTCCTTAATTACAAATACTATGTGTTTAAAACTTCAAAGATCTAACTGTGCTCTGTAGTGATGTATTTAAAAGTCTGATTGCATAGCACAGCTTCAATGTGATCGAAATTGATGGCGACTCCTTCTATCTTGTTGGAGGATCTTTGATTTAAGTTGTTTTCGTTTAATTGTACTGGTAAAAGAATGTTAGGTTTTTATAACTTATAACTATATTCTGACATCCTTTTACTTGGCGGTTCTAACTATACATGAAAATAACTCTAATTGTTTGATATCATAGAAAGTTCTGATCCGCGTAGCATCTCAAGTGTAATATGCATGAATCAGTGAACTCCTAAGAAGGACAATGGCTACAACCGCGTAGTTGGTGATATTCTAGTGGCTGAGTGTTACTATGATGTGATTTTTTCATTTTCTTTCTTCTTTTTGCTTTTTTCTCAGGATGGTCTGAAGCCCATACAAGTTGCTGCTGCTAGAGGTAATTCTGGTGTTGTGGAGGTTCTGTTCCCGTTGACAAATCCTGTTCAAACTATTTCAGACTGGAGTGTTGATGGACTAATCAAACATATGCAAGCTGAACAGCAGGTAGTTGGTGTATTTCTGAGTTGTTGCAAATCTTTGATAAGATTCTTAATTGTTCTGGGAACATTTTATTTCTTTCGTGCATTGATTTGGTCAACCTTTGATTTGAAATTGTGCAGGAAGTAAAGGAAGTTGATCAGTCTAAAGATACTAGTGTACAAAAACAAAATATTCCTGAGGTTACTTTCTTGCCTGCTGAGTTATTTTTGCTTGTAGTTTCTTGATTCAAAATGACTTGGGAGATTGATTCATTTTACAGTAAACATCATTAGTTAGTGCTTTCATTGACTTCTCAGTTGCTTGAATTTCATGTTTAAACTCCGCGAGAAGCAAACTGTAAAGCACGCTCTTGAGTTTGTTCCATCATATGATAATTCATTCCCTTTCAAATGCATTTGGGTTATTCCTTTAGGATTGATGCGAATTTGCAATACATGATGTTTGTCAAAGGGGTTGCGGTTGTTACTATTTGTTTGTTTGTTTATAGGTGGTTAGTTTTTATTCCATTCGGTATTTGTAGCCTGTCAATATGCAGCATCATTCACTTATACTTTCAAGAAATTTTTATTAATTTAAAAAACAAGCTTGGGCCATAGCTAGGGTAGGTAGATGATAAACTTTTAAGGCATATAAAAATAGCTAATGTGTAAAATATTAATTATTTTTGAACTGCAGTATTTTGTATTGCATCTGTGTTTATTCACGTGTGATTTTCAAGATGACGAATAAGTTTTTCACATTTTATTCAGGTTACACCCGAGGCAAAGAAGAAAGCTCTAGAGGCAAAATCAAGAGGTGAAAAAGCTTTCAAGAGAAACGATATTCATATGGCAGTAGATGCTTATACGCAGGTAACGCTTTCACATAGTTTATCAATTTGTATCTTGATTTAAATAAGATGGTTATTTAGATTTTGTCTTTGATTACCCTATGTTAAAAATGATATTTTCTCACGAAGTGTTTATTTGAGTCAATTTTTCACTCCTAAATCTCGTGAAAGACAATTTGAATTTCAAAATCAACTTTTCTGTTTTTCAGTCAAAATCAACTTTTCTGTTTTTTAGGATGATTGAATTACTGGATTGATCGGGTTCACGGTTTTTTCTTCTCAAAGCACTTTTCTTGAAATCTCACTAAATAGCTTTAATTAATCATTTGTGGCTCAACTGCAGGCTATCAATTTCGACCCAAGTGATGCTACCCTATTATCTAACAGAAGTCTTTGTTATATTCGCTTGGGACAACCCGAACATGCCTTAACAGATGCCAAGGCTTGCAGAGAGCTAAGACCAGACTGGCATAAAGCTTGTTACAGGGAAGGTGCAGCATTGCGTTTGTTGCAGGTATCTGCTGTATTTTCATATTTTTTACCTTCGATTTTCTTTTAATCAATTTGAATGGTTGATAAGTTTAGCTGAAATGCAGAGGTTTGAGGAAGCAGCAAATGCTTTCTATGAGGGTTTTCAACTAGATCCTGACAGCAAGGAGCTTGCAATTGCTTTCAGGTTATCATCATCCACTGTTTTTACCTCAGCCTTTTCTATCTGGTGATGAATTTTGGTAGTTCGTGTTTTGGAAAGTGTTTAGTCTGTATTATTTTAAATACTGACTGGGATTCTGGACATATCATCTTGGGCAATGCCAAAAAGCAGGATACTTTCACCCTGACATATTATATTATGAATAAGGATAGCACTATCTCATAACAAATTCTCCTCAACGACTTAGATTTACTTGTCTACCAATGTTTCTCCTAATTTTGGACCCTAGACAATATACAGGCAACCAACAAATGTGTGAAATTCTCTACATTTCATGTTGCTCGCTTCCATCCCTAACTTTTTTTATTTTACTGTTAATTTGTACAGGGAGGCTGTTGATGCTGGGAGGAAATTTCACGCTGCAAACCAGCAGAAGTCTTAGGAATGGTTATTGTTTACCAGCAATGGGCTTCTGAGATTTCACAGTGTTTACAAATTACAAAACGATTTTGTGAAATTTTATTTGTTAATAGTCGCAGTAGTTTTTTCTTTCTTTTCGAGTTCGCTAAATCTGTATAAAATGGTTTTATGTTTTGAGTTTGTTTTACTCTTTTATCGAAAATATACTGATGCTGTTTTCGCTTTAGAAGTTCTAGGTTTTTAGCTTTATAGGTCATCCGTGGTAAGTTAGCGTGCGCCCTTTACTAGTAGGTGTTGAGAATTTGGCTAAACTTAAGGGGATATGGGATGTCTAAATTGGTTTAAAAGATCAAATCCTCTATACTTAGAGCTTTTTGATAAATAACCATTATAATAACGGATCATGAGCTCGTGTATAATTGAGATCCCGTTTCGCAAGTCTAAGGATGGCACAACACCACAGTGAAGTTAGTAAATTGATACACTTAAGAGCTTTTTATATTGTCAGATGTTGAAACGGTGGCATGTTCAAAACCTGAAGAGCTTGCATATCCTCTTGCCTATAACCGTGCTAAAGAGATAAATTGATACAAAATTACAAAGGAAATGAAACATCAAATCAACGATTAGCAACAACATCATCATCGGAGAATGAACAGGCTATTCTAAGTGAAGTCTCAGACCAAACAAAATCTGAAGCCGAAACAACTCCCGTTGTAATTGGCTCTTACAGAACAAATTCCTAGCAACGAGCAGACGAGGATTAATCTTTTCTGGGGATTAATAGTAACTTATCGCCACAATGTAGGTTTCTGGAGATCATGTTTATTCATTCTGCAGGAATGAGCATGTCATTATATAACTTCATGATCTCCAATGAAACGTGACAAATTGTCAATAGCAAGTCCCATCTCCAAATTATGGAAAAATAAAGACTCAAAGAGGACAAAAACAAAGAGTTGGGAAAATAAAATAAAAACTGCATCAACAATGAAGTTACGGTATTTAACAAAATGACCGCGTGTAAAATGAAGGATTCTAATAAACCACCATCTATATACACTCAAGCCAACACGTTTTAAGATATGTCAGAACATGATTCAATCATATTTTAGTGAAGCCATGTAATCAATAAACAGATTCCTACAGGTTAGCTTAGATCAAGTCTATAGGAAGACCTTCACAGTTCACTCCAAGTTACAGGGGAGCCAAAACCATTAAGCAACGAAATTAAATCATTAAGCAACAAACAAGTGATGAGAATCAAGAATAGTATTGAAGCTTCCAATAATGTTATTCCGATCTAAGAAGCAAGAATGACATTAAATCATTAAGCAACAACCAAGTCATGAGAATCACCTAATAACCACTACAAAAATTATAACGAACAAATGAGAATTATTTCATTTATTAGACAACAAAATCTAGGAAAAACAAAAGAAGTTCACCTGGTCCTTGCGAATTGTGACAACACTACACACAGTCAAATCACCTAAGTTTATTGGCTAGGTTCTAATAGTCTAATATTTGCTCCATTTCTAAGCTCCCAACTGCAATGGTGCGATCAAACCCAGAGATCAAAGAGTAAAAAAAATGATTAAATTTGGATTTAGTCCGTTGTGTGACGCAGTGATAGAAGACTAAATTTGGTGGAGCAGAGGTATAAAATCCGCCCGATGAAACGAGATCGAATAAAAAAGAAAAAGAAAAAAATTATGGGGCGGAGGTATAAAATCCGCCCCAGTCAAGAGGAATGTTTTTTTGTATGGGCGGAGGTTTTTGAGTACGACCCACTCAAAACAAATTATAAAAAAAAAGAAAGAAATGGGGCGCAACTAATATTTGCGCCTGATGTCGGGTATAGTCTTAAATTACGCCTGACCAAAACCAAACTATCGACCAAATATAGTCTGGTTTTTGGTTATAGTCTGGTATTTGATCGATACTCCTTTCTGTAGCTTCTGGATTTTCCACCAAATTTTTGGTTATAGTCGATGACTGTGGTTGCTCACTACCAGATCCCAAAGAACTAAACGCCTATAAGCTTTTGCAAATTTCCCCAGCACCGCGAGACCACAAAAAGCTACTCTGCTTGCACTACAACATGTATTCATATTAAGATCGGACCATAACAATATATCAGATTAATTACAAAATACTAATATAAATTTATATCAAGATGGCCAATAGCAAAGTTAGGCCATCTCCACAAACAGCATGAAAGATTTATCAAGATTTGTTCTAATTATCTGCAAAATTTAGATGTCAGACCAGGATTGTCCCAAATGCTTAAAATCTACCCATAACTAGAAGTCGAGAGATAAACCTTCCTTTGATTCCGAAAATGCTGCCAAATATGATCACTCTAGACTAGATAAGGCTTTCTTTACATATGGAACACCCTAGATACGTAACAGAAAATGCAGTAATCATTAGACAGCTGAGCTACACAACCCTGAACCTCCCGTTCAAAGAAGAGGGATAAACAAGTCCACGCTGATCACCAAGCTTGTCTCGCAACTGATCTCAAATCTTGTTCAGAGGACCAACACTCTCTACTCCAAAACAAAAGTTAACACAATAATACTAGTATTTGATAGTGAAAAGCAACTAACTAGACCTTTAAGCAGCACGGTCAGCAGCAATGGAACATCTAATCATATTGGACATGAACGCAAGGTGCATCTTCTGCATCTCAACAGCTTGCTCTAGAATTTCTTAGCCCAACCAAAGCGACTAATTCCTCGTCTCCAAGGGTGGGTAAGTTCTCCTCCTTTGAACCTCCTTTTGCATCTCATGGTAAGGAACATCACGCAGAATAGCGGGAAAACCCCAAATCTGAACCATCAATGGATAACACTTTCGGTCATGAGGATCTGGCAGTTCTCCTCCCTCAGATACTATCTCGTACAACTCTTCGTAATCCCGTTCCAAATGGTTGGCCTTTCTTTCCAACTGACTTAGCTCAATTGTAGGAGGTTGCAGAAGACACTTGATATGAGCATAGAATTTAGGCCAACTATCAACTTGGACCCTGATTTCCAATTCCACCATACGATTCAGAACCAGGAGCTCATCTTCGAGGCACCATTTCCAATACGGAATCTTTTACCGTCCACCATTTTTACTGGTGCCAGTCTTTATTCTCCTCTTCTTACTGCTGCTACCAGCACCAGCATCTGTTTTTTTTTCTTATTTGCCTCAGATTGAAAAAAGTAAGTAGTCTCATATTCTTCTTCTCTACTGCAATCTTCTATTTTGACTTGAGCCATGCCCTTGTTCTCTTTTAGGGTGAGTGAGAAGAAGAGCAGAGTGGAGTAATGTGAAGAAGGAAGAGGAAAAGGTAAAGCTAGGGTCTTAAAAGAATTTGGTTCAACTAAAAGACCAAAATGCCCCTACTTGAGGTGCATTCTTCTACCTCAAGCTTCCGTAAATATTTGCAAATATAAGTGCAAAATACCCTAATCTAAAACGAACCGTTGCCCTACCTACCAAAAAATAATAAAAAAAAGAGAGGATAGGTTGTCAAATTCGAAGTTGCCAAATTGATGTTAGGTTGTCGGAAGTTGGTAATTCATTATGCTTTTTATCACCTCAATACATTCGGCAATTTTGACCATGGATATTTCAAGGTTCTGTATTTGCCTGGTTGAACTGATCTCTCATATACGTACCCTGTCTTAAAAGTATCATCGGTGAGGCAGACACTGCGATTGCGCCGCTGGGAAAGCGTATTTGCTTTAGTATTAGATGGCCTGGCTTTTAGGAAGTTGGTTTTTAGTCTATATTCAAGTAGAATGCAACAGTTCCTTCTGCATGTAAAGTGGGAAATAGAATCAATTCTTAAGAAAAAAGCGAAATTAGTAAGCATACATACATTTTTAGGTCAGGTGACACTTGATCCATTCATTCATATACAGTAGTCCACTTGTAAGAATAGACATAGTAATGACAATGGTGTCTGCTCTATGGCCCAGCAGTCCGTAAGGTTTCTTAAAATTTTCATTACGATGCTTGTGGACACACGAACTACGCGGGGTCCGAATGCCCGCAATCAATTGTTAGTCTAAAGAGATTACGATGATGATACCCGGATGTGGGTTCATTGGCTCAAAACCCACGGGTTTATCATGGCCTCCTACAACTTCCCCATGCGTAGCGATTATGCATGGGGTACAAATATAAAAGGAAAACAACATATATAAGCAAATGCATGCGGAACTAAATGAATGCAAAGTGCTGAAATGTAAATAAGACCAAGGTTTACGTGGTTCAGCACTAAGGCCTACGTCCACGGGGTTTGTTGTTCTGCTATATTATTCACGGTTACACGAATAGTTTGAATGACTTGGGGTTTACATATTTCTCTCCACTATGGGATTCCTTACCTTTGCTATTCTCTCTCTCTCTCTCTCCTCTGATGTTTCTTCGATCCCCATCCCCCTTTGTGGAGATTGGGTATTTATAAGGTAGGAATGTGGGACCCATCTCTGAAGACCGTTGGAACCTTATCTTCTAGTGTCTTGTGTCCATCACGCAGAGGTCTGCGTTTCCCCCTAGATCCCGCGGAGGCATCTTCGCTCGTTCCACAGGTCGGTCGACACGTGCACTGCTCAGAGTGTTTAATGCGGGTGGTTGAGGGGTCTGCTCGTGTCAGACAAGTGTCTTCTGCCCCTGTCAGTCCGTGTCAGCTGACTTTCTCCCCACCGTTGATCTTAGCTCCTCTTCTGGGGATGAGATAAAGCAACTCCTAGGGGTTTATTTGGTGCTTCGCGACGCATCGTGTTTTGATGTCTTGGCTTGCATGCTTTCCACGTACCTTTCTGTATCCACGTGTCCGATAGTGAGATATATGTGTACACAATTTTCCCCTTTTCTTCAGGCTTAACTGACTAAGGGGTGCCTTGAAGAAAAACTATCGTCGCATATCCTTCTCACTCCTAATAACTTCTCCTAGATACTTGGGCACGTCTTTTATTCGTGCATTAACTGCTTATGTAACGGGCACGTTTTCCTATTTCTCCCTTAATTTCCTCTTTTCTTTCGGGTATTTTAAGGATGGAGAGGAAATTTAATTTCATTCTTCCTAAACACTCTCTCAGTTCATTCTTCCTTTAAGTTTCCTACCTGCCTTCATTAAACCTGTGACCTTAAATTCTTTGTCAGTCTTCATTGCACCTGTGATCTTATCTTCTGTCAGTCTTTATTGCACCTGGGATCTTCCCCTGTTCGTTTCTTCTACTTGCTGTTTTTTGCCGGTGAGTTTTTCTTTTCTTGATTTCACTGTTTTATGCCGTGTTGAATTGTGAATTTTCTGCTATTTGTTGTTCCTTGTTTGTGATGAAGAACTCTTTCTGATGCTTGCATACTAGTTTGCCCCTGTTCTTCATCTTAAATTAAGGCAGCCATTACTTCGAGGGTGGAGTATTGAGATTGTATCCTAATTTTAGGGGTTCTTTGTTGTCGTGGTTGTATTGCTATGAATGTGTTTTTTGATTTTTGGTTATTGTGTGTAACCTGTTCTTGATTTTATTCTTTCCGCAGCCATGTCTGACCGTCCGCGGCCTACCTATGAGACTCCTGATTCTAGGTTGTCGAGATCTCCTCAGCGTCGAGAGTCTAGGGATGATGTTCGTCGGAGTCGAGTGTCTTCCGGAGCGAGAGCCTCGTCTTCTCGGGAAGAGATTCCTCCAATAATTCCGTCTGGCTCACGGAGAGTATTTAATCAGTCAATGGTGCGTCCTCGTGAAGAGACTCGGAGTACGCAGGCTCCTCCCCGCGCTGTTGCTTTTGACGTTCCTCCTTTACGTTCGTTAGTGCCCAAGCATCATCCACGGTCTTCTCCAACTTTGAAAGGGAAGAATACAAAGGGCGTAGCTCCTGCGGCTGGATCTTCAAAGAATCCCCCCGTGAAGAGAAAAGCGTCTGAAGCGTTTGTTAATTCATCCGGTCCCGCCGAGGAGGAAGAGGCTGCTCCCTTGATACGCAGTGTTTCTGTGAGCAGGAGAAAAGTAACCTTCAAGCATATCGATCTTAAAATATTCAAGGAGAAACATGAGCTCCAAGCCTTCGGGGTTCGTTTTTATGCCCCCGAGGATGATATTACGTATGAGCTGATCTCTAAGTACGAATTCGATGAATTTCACTTGTTAACGACGGTTGGGGCCTTCGAGGCTGGTCTGATGCTGCCGTTGTACAAATCGGGTGATTCCTTCTACTACGACGTGCTTGCTAGTCGTGAGGGTTCTTCCACAAATACTCATAGCCGTTCCGTATCCCAATTATCGGGGAATTATCTCCGCGCTCTGAAGGAATGCTATCTGCGGAGTAAGGGGGAAACGTCGATGACTTGCTACGTCCCCAATCCCTTGGAGAAGGAATGGTACACTCCTGAGAATTTTAATAACTCCTTCGGTGATTACGTCAATAGCAGGAATCGCAAGCCGTGGAGTGTCAGCCTTCGGAATCTTCCTGCTCCTCGAGGCGAGATTCGTCTGTTAAATGAGGTCAGCGATGCCAAGCTGAAGTATGTTCCTGGCACGGAGGCGTCCAATCGTCGGAAACTCTTCCCCGCGCGAGAAAGGATCAAGCGTGATCATGACTACGAGTGGCACGCCACTGTCATTGAGATAGTAGGTCCGTGGGCTTATGGTTGGATTCCCGGTTCCCGCGGATGGCGGCCAACCGAGAATAGTAAGCCGCGCGAATCTCCTCCCGCTCGCTATGGAGATTTCTGCCCCTGGCGTCTGAACTTTGCAGGCATGAATTTTCCTTATGCCCTGGATGTCGTAGAGGGAGACGAGGAGGATGGTTCCGGTGCTATACTCCCCTCGAAGAATGTCTCAGCTGCTCAGGTACGCAGATTCTAGTTGTGTTTCGTTTTTATAACTTCCATCGGACGGGAAGAATAATTCCTTTGTGGTGTCGGTTTCAGGTATTGAAGAAGACAAAGATTAGGCCGAAGCAGTCTTCTACTATGGTGGTGGGTGAGGTTGAGGCCCAAGAAGAAGTTACTAGTCCTGTGAACGAAGAGTTTGCCGAGGACGAGATTACAGATGGGGAGGAACGTACTGGTACTTCCCCTATCAATGCCGAAGAAGAGGTCTTCGCTGGTCCCACCGGTGATGGAGGAAGGAACAAGGGTGTAGTGGCGGATGATGTCATCGAGGATGTTTCCGTCCCTGCGGGTGATGTTATGGATACCCTCCCTACTTCTCAAGAATTTTCTTTCGATCGGATGTATTCCACGGGAGAGTTCTTTGACGAAGCCCTCGATTTTCCCGAGGACTTCTCTTTACTTTCCCCTAATGACAATTGGGATGTTCTTGGTGGTGATGGTAATGGTGATGCTGCTGTAGAAGGTGTTGGTGCGGAGGAGCCTGCTGTGCATGTAGGCGCGGGAGAACATGCCAACGTTCGTGCTGAGGGGGTCGATTCGGTCAAAGGAAAATCTGTTGTGGACGCGCCCGCCGATAGTCTTCCCCAGTCGCCAATGTCTGAGGGTGAGGATGCCATCATGAGTTGGTTCAAGGAGAAGAATCTTCTGTTTGTCTCTCATCCTGCTCCTGTGGTTGTTGGGGAAAAGGAATCAACCGCGTATACCCGTCGTATGATGGAGATGTCTTCGAAGGCGCAGGTGTCTGAAGCCTGGGGAACAAGGTTGACCGTTCCCGAAGCTATCCTCGTGCCGGAGCCTCCTACTTCTGTTGCCGATATGATGGCTGTTGCCGACGGGTATCAATATGGCTTCCCGCAACAGCGCGTGCTGGAGGTAAATTTTCGTACATTCTTGTTCGTGAGAATAGGACGCTTTGGTTGAATAATGTTTTGTCATTTTGATGTGTAGATGATGAGGAGCGAGCATTGCAACCACGTGCTATATCAGTTCTTTAAAGCAAAATCTCTGAAGCTCGAGGCTAAGCTTCGTCATCGGGAAAAGGAATTATCTGCGGCGGAGGTGGAAATAGAAGAGCTGAAGAAAAGCCTTAAGGAAAAAGAAAGACTGGGTGAAGCAGAGGCTGATCTTCGTTCAGAACTTATTGCAGTGCGCGCTGAGTTAGAGCAAACTCGTAGCCAAGTTTCCACTTTCACAGGTTTGGTTCTTTTCCTTCGCCGTTTATCGTCATTCTTTTCTCTTAGTTGTTCTGTCTGAGTCTCCCCACCCTATGTCCAGTGGGTGGCATCCCCGAGCTGGTATGGCTTCGAAACGAAAGAGCTCGGCAAAAATCTCGTATTAGGGATTTGGTTGAGAAGATTAAGAGTGAGGCTAGGAAATGGGATGCTCGGGCTGAAGTATGGCGCGCGCGGCATGTTCAGATGGTCGACATGCAAAATCTGTACAACCATGATCGTGCTTTATTTGATGGCACACTGCTGTGGACCAGTGATAATCTGCGGGAATCCCGCGAGCGTACTTCCTTGTTGGAATCTAGGATTCAGCTATTGGAAGAAGAATTACAGACGGCGCGGTCCATTCCTCTTTCGGGGGTCCAAGATAATATGCTTGGTCTTGCCAGGGAACGAGATGATGCTCGTGCTGAAGTCTATGCTCTCAGCAATGCTCTTTCCGCGTCTCGTGCCGATGTAGCCCGTCTTGCTGAGTCTGAGAGGAATCTTGAAGTGTGCATGTATAGACTCAGCAAAGGGGTCTCAGAGATAAATAAAGAGGTCGACCACCTTCGTCATATGGACTCGATGAAGCAGGTAGAGTTAGATGCCTGTCAATTTACTCTCACCAACCTTCAACTAGACTATAAGAAATTATCCGCGGAATATGATCATCTTGATGAAGCGCGAGATGCGGTTGTTAATGAATATGAAGAGGCTTCGGCTTGTGTCGAAGGTATAATCCCAATTCATCGAGTGTGATCTTGTTTGTTTTCTACTCTAACTCCGTGGTGTTGTCTTTTTCAGGGCTCGAGGAACGGCTTCGCGTCACAAATGAAGAACTTGAAAAGGCTCAATCTTCCTTAGCACAGCAAAAGGAACAAACCAATCACTTCAAGAATTTAGCAGCCACCCGCGAGGAGGCCGTTGGTGCTGCTTCCAGAGAAGTGAACCGGCTATCCTCGTTATTATCCCAAGCCCAACAGCGGACAACAGTTATTAAACATAAGGCTCGTTGTCAATTGGATGAGGAGACGAACAGGATGCTGGAGAGGATTGAGCTTGGCCTAAGGAATGAACATGGTCTCGTGAAGAACTACCCTCGTCGTCCCGTTCCTGCTGCATTGCCCAGCTCCTCGGGCCCCTCTTCTGGTGGGAGCGTCCCATCAAGTCTGCGGAAGAATCCGGATGACGGGACCGCCACCTAGGTAGAGCTGGCAGCGTTCTGTAGGGTCCGCGGCATAATTGTGCTTTTTGTAACGATGTAAAAGGAATGTTTTTTGATTGTGTATCCTTGGCTTTGGCCGTTCACTTCTTGTAATCACCCTTTATGAAATGAATTCTCTTCTTGATAGACCTACAATGTTTTTGTATTTTAAGTTTGTGAAAAATCAAAACAAAAGTTAAGTGTTTTTGAGTGCGATACGAAAGGAAGGTACCTCCGTGATCGTCTTGAGACCTGTCACCCCGCTGGCAAATCCTGGGCCAGAGGATTCCCAGACGGTGGGGGCCTGGGCAACGTTCTAGGATATGGGGCGTAAAATATGTACGCACCCATTCCGTCGACCCGTTGCCTTAAGATTGGTTGGGTATCTCTTTCTGCTGGGTGCCTTCCCCCTGGTCCTACACTTATGGACACTGATGGGGGAGCCCTGAGAGATTGTAGATTAACTACTTTCCCAAATATTGTAGGTAGATTCCTCAGACTTGATAATTTGAAAGCTTGTTTAATTGATAAGTTGAGGTTTGCAATTCCTCTTCCAGAGATAGAAACATGTTGGGCGGGGAGGCTCCTTTCTTCTTCTGGTATATTCCCAGCAGATTCAAATCTGCGTTGCTTCTATGGGAAGTATGGTTTGAGCCATTTAGCATTCCAAGGATGCCGGAGAACCTCACCTTTTAGATTACGGAGGTAGTAAGAACCATTACCCGCAATGTCGTGGATCATAAACGGTCCTCCCCATGTAGGTGCTAACTTTCCCCATTTCTTTTCTTGCTGATATCGTGGGATTGTTCTCAACACATACTGTCCCTCTACAAAATTTCGTAGCTTTACCTTTTTGTTGTACTCCCTTGCTAGTCTTCGTTGATAATTTTCCATCTTTTGCAATGCTACTTCACTCCTTCCCTCCAAGTCGTCCAACCTTTCTAACATCATATCTGTTGTTAGGTTTTTCTCCCAGGCTTCAGTCTTCGTGGTTGGCATGAGGATTTCTGTAGGTATGACTGCTTCAGCTCCATAAGTAAGAAGAAACGGGGATTCTCTGGTAGCGGACCTTCGTGTTGTCCTGTATGCCCACAAGACATTGTGCAGTTGTTCGCACCATCTTCCCTTATGCTCGTCTAATTGTTTTTTGAGTATAAGGGCGAGGGTCTTGTTGGTAGCTTCCGCTTGTCCGTTGCTTTGAGGGTATACGGGAGTGGACTTGTTCTTTCTTATTTTAAAGGTGTCGAAGAGCATGTCTATATTTTTTCCCTGTAATTGCTTGCCGTTATCAGACACAATTTCAGCAGGTATACCAAATCTGCAAATGATGTTCTGGAATATGAAAGTGAACACATCCGCGTCTCTGATCCTGGCCAAGGCCTTAGCCTCCACCCATTTACTGAAGTAGTCCGTGGCTACTATCAAAAATCGTCTCTTCCTGGATCCTTCGATGAAAGGCCCGACGATGTCTACTCCCCATTTTGCAAATGGCCACGGGCTATCGACAGAGTTTAGCAATGTTGCCGGCGCGTGGATTTTTTTCGCGAAGCGCTGGCATCCTTCGCATCGTCGGGACATCCTCGCAGCATCTTGTATCATGGTCGGCCAGTAATATCCTTGCGTTTTTGCCTTGTCAGCTAGTGATCTCATACCGCTATGATTCCCTGCGTCACCATAATGGATATCCTTTAGAATTCGATGCCCTTCTTTTCGGGATAAGCAGCGTAGTAATGGTCCGAGGAAAGATTTTCTATATAGGACCCCGTCCCGAAGATCGTATCTTCCCACTTTGGAGAGCGTCTTTCTAGCTTGCTTCCGATCCGCAGGTAGGCTTCCTTTGTCGAGGAAAGCATGTATTGTCACCCTCCAGTCATCTTCATTGCTGAAATCTTCGTCTTGATTTGATTTTGACAAGATGTCTTCTTCATCAAAGTCGTTATGGATGTCTTCTCCTACTTGGTCTTCAATATCTTCTTCCATCGTATCTTGATTGGTAGGAAGGAGAATTGAGATGCAATCGAAGGCTCGTATACCCTTGCTATTTTAATACCTTCGGCATTTTTATCCCTCAACATGGATGATATGTATGCTAGGGCATCCGCATGCCTGAGGTCCCTTCTGCATAAGTGCCGGAACTTAATGTTCGGGATTTGTGAAGCCAATGTTTGGACCAATGCCATGTAAGCTGAAAGGGTGTCGTCGTACACATTATATTCGAGCGCGATTTGCCGTATGACCAGCTGCGAATCACTTGTCAGCCTTACATCGGTTACCCCCATTTCTATTATTATACGTAGGGCATGTATGACAGCTTCGTATTCAACAATGTTATTGGTATGCTCTTTGAATTCCAATCTAAGTGCCTGTATGATTCTTTCTCCAGTTGGGGTGATGATGACAATACCTATTCCTGCCCCTTCCTTATTTTTAGATCCGTCGACGAAGACTTCCCATTGTCTATGACTCGCGGGTTCGAGGATATCCATTGGATCCTTGATTGCTTCTTCGGCTTCTGGTATTCCCTTGATCTCTTCGTCGTTGTCTAGAGGGAGGTCTGCTAAGAAATCTGCCAGAACTTGGGACTTCTGAGAATGCTGAATTTCATGAATGATGTTGAATTGGTCCATATGGGTGTTCCATTTGGCTATTCGGCCCACTTTTCCTGTGCTTTTGAGGACTGCTTCCAATGGTGCTCTGCATGGTACCCTGACGAAGTGAGTTAGGAAGTAGGTTCTTAGTTTTTGGGTAGCCCATACCAGTGCTCTTAGTATAATTTCTTTCCGCGGGATTGAGTGTCTTGCTGACGTAATAGATGGGCTGTTCTATCTTTGTATTGGTTTTGACTAATACCGCGCTGACTGCGTCCTCCGTTGCTGCTATGTACAGTGCCAAAACTTCATCAGGGTCAGGTTTCTGCAGGATAGGGATCGAAGCTAGATGTTCTTTGATCTTTTGGAATGCTTCCTCGCAATCGGCGGTCCATTCGAACCTGCTTCCTTTCTTAAGAATATTGAAGAAATGTTTGCACTTGTCCGAAGATCGTGCAATAAATCTGCCCAACGCTGCTATGGACCCATTGAGCTTCTGCACTTCCTTTAGATTCTTTGGTGACGGCATCTCTAATATGGCTTGAATCTTAGCTGGGTCTACCTCGATGCCCCTTTTCGTCACCAGATAACCGAGGAACTTCCCTGAGGTGACACCGAAAGTACATTTCTCCGGATTTACTTTCATGTGATGTTGTCTCATTGCATTGAAAATATTCCTCAGGTCCTGGTGGTGATTTTCACGCAGCTTGCTTTTGACGAGCATGTCGTCCACGTAGACTTCTAGGGTTCCTCCAATCCATGGTTTGAAGATAGCATCGACCATCCTTTGGTATGTTGCCCCTGCGTTTCGGAGCCCGAAAGGCATTCTGGTATAGCAATAAAGGCCATGTGGTGTATAGAATGCTGTGTGTTGCTGATCTTCTTCTGCCAGGGCTACTTGGTTGTAGCCAGAGTATCCGTCCATAAACGACAGCTCCTCGTACCCTTCAACTGCTTCAACCAGTTGATCTATGCTCGGCAGGGGATAGCTGTCCTTTGGACACGCCTTGTTGAGGTTAGTAAAGTCGATGCATATTCTAACCCCTCCATTTTTCTTAGGAACAATGACCATGTTGGATATCCAGGTAGGATACTTGAATTCATTGATAAATCCTGCGTCTAGTAGCTTCCGAAGTTCTGTTTCTACCGCCTCATGATATTCTGGAGCCACTTTTCGTATTTTCTGCCTGAACGGGGGTGTGCCCTGTTTGATGCGTAGTTCATGTTGGATTACTTTTGGGTCGATCCCTGGCATATCTCCTAACTTCCAGGCGAACACATCCGCATATTCCTTGAGTAATTTGGTTAATGAATGTTCTCTCCCTTCGCCCATGATGGTCCCGATTTTGACCCTCTTTGGGTCTTCTTCCGTTCCTATGTTGATTTCCTTAGTGGGTTCCACGGGTGTGAACATAGGCCTTGGGTTTCCGAGGACTGGGGCGCTCTTTAATTGCTATTTGGCGTGTTTCTGCTCTTTGTTGATTGTTGAGGTACTTGTTTCCGAGCCTCGGACATTACCCTGTATCATCAAGCCTTTTCCTGTGGTTTCCTTAAGGAATAGTTCTACGGCTTCCTCTTGCGTGGTTTCTTGATTTCTTACTCTTCGGATTTTTCGCTGTTCTTCTTGCTCGTTGTTGATATGATCCTGAGTGGCCTGGCATTCTCGTGTAGCGATTCGATCTCCCTTGATCTCCATAATTCCCTCAGGTGTTGGAAATCTTAGGTACTGGTGGTATGTTGCCGCCACTCCTTTGAGCTTGTGTACCCACTGTCGTCCAATAATGGCGTTGTAGGGGGAAGGGGTATCCACCACACTGAATCGGGTATCCAGTTTCATGGGCCCTGTGTTAACCTGTAACACAATGTCTCCCAAGGGCTTCGTGGCCGCTCCATTGAATCCGTAGATGGTGTGATAAGAGGTCATCAACTGTTCATCATGGAGCTTCATCCGTTTGAATGCGTCATAGAATAGGACATTCACAGAGCTTCCCCCGTCTATGAGGATTTTTTTGAGGTTACATCCCGCTATTGGTAATGTCAGGACCAAGGGATCGTTATGGTCTTCCATATCTTCTTCGATATCCTCGGCATCGAAGATGACGGGTAATTCCATCCATTTTTCATGTTCGTCCACTGTTATCCCATCGACCTTATATAACTCGCAGCGATCTTCGAATTGCTTCCGTAACCTTTTTCCAATCTGTGCTGTGAGCGAGGGTCCTATGGCTGCGGAACACGAGATGGTGTTGATTGTTCGGTTTTCTTCCGGAAGTTGGACTGGCTTGGTTCGTTTGGATCTGTCCTCGGTAACCTCCTTCCGTATGTAATGTTTGAGCTCTCCCGCATAAATTAATTTTTGAATCATTATTTTAAGGTTCTTGCATTTTTCGGTCTGGTGTCCGTTGAAACAGTGATACTCACAGTAATCTTTAGACTTTTCGGATCTTGGGGGCTGCTTTCCCTTAGAACATGGCCATTCTAAGTTTTCCCTCCCTTTGATCTCCCGCAGGATACGAGCATAGCTAGCGTTGAGTTTCGTGTAAACTTGGTCTTCGAATTTTCGGTCGCCTGTTCTTCGTTCATCCCTCCGTTCCTTTCTATCTTCGTGAGGTCTCTCATCTGAGGAACCCCTTTTGGCTCCATTGGTTTGTTCTGCTGAATTGGTGCGGTGAGACCTCTACGGATATGCCCTCGGGTTTTCCCGTTGAATTTCTTCAAGTCGAGCGTGCTTCTCGATAATTATTCGGAGATCGCCTTCTGTCTTGGGTACGCTCCCGTGAATTTCAACAAATAGGGGACTCATTCGGTCCAAGCCCCACTTATAGCAATTGATGCTCACCACTGGGTCCACGCTTCCTATGGCTTGGCAGATCCTATGCCATCTGTTTGTGTATTCTCTCGTGGTTTCCTTGTAGCCGATTGCTAGTGAGAAAAGCTTATCCATCCCAGTGTTTACAGTCTTGTTGTACATGTATGTTCTTAAGAATTTCTCTGCCAGTTGGTCGTATGAGTGTATGGAGTTTGGTGGCAGATTATCAAACCATGATAACGCCGATCCCTTCAAACTTGACGGGAAGTATCTACAGAGTACGGCGTCGTTCTGTCCCCATCTCGCTAGGAAGCGGTTGTAGTACCGAACATGTGCAGCAGGGTCGCTGGACCCATCATAGCATTCGAACGTCGGGACAGGGCATTTCAGGGGAATAGGGGTGTTGGCCAAGCGATGCGTCAGGGGCGTGGAGTTAGCTTCTCTCATAACCTCTTCTAACCTTCCCCCTCCTTGTTTATTTTTCAATTGCCTGATCTCTGCCATCATCTCATCTCGCAGTTCCTCCATTGCGCGTTGGTGTTCTAAGTTCTTCAGATCATTTCCGTTTGATTCTCCATCGTCATAGTCCGGGTCGGATACGCTATGTCTCCTTGTTGCGTCTTCAATAGTCGCTAGGACGACTCTGCAGTCTTGGTTTGGCTCTGGTGCTTTGGAGCTTGCTTCATCAAGTTGTTGGTTGGTCTTTGTGCTTAGAGCAATCCGCTCCTTTAAATCTTGATTTTCTCTGGCCAAAAGTGCTACAGCTTCTGCGTAAACCTGTTGGTTCCTTCTCAGTTCCTCGAGCTCAGCCATTAGCTGGTGTGATTGGTTGGACCCCTGATTGGGAGTCCCCGCACGTGCCGCTACAGCCGTGGCGCCACCCTCCTCCATGGTCTGTACTAAAGGTGGCAGGGGTTCAACTTCTGTTGCTGGTGTTTCCAAATTGGAGTGAGCGCCCCTTTGCGGTGCCCGAGCCGTCGGTATGGTTTGGTTCTGGTTATTTGTTAGCGGCATTCCAAAGGTTAGCAGATGCGCGGGTTGGAATGTTCTGGATTCATCCACCCTTTCCCTTGGTTGGTTAAGCTGACTCATGGCGAAGGTATTGCTAGCCTCCGCGGCCTTCGGGACTACCGCGGCTTCCCCGTATTTTATCGTTGCTGCTCTGAGAGCCGCCATTGCAACTGAATTAGCGTTCATGGGTGAAGTGATTTCAGTTGTATCCTGCCTTCGATTGGTCATTTTAGTTTTATCTCCTTTCTGCTTGCTTCGGGTGATGATCGGGGTTGTCCGGGGTGTTTCTTTTGACAAAGCTTTGGATTTTCCTGCTTCCTGCGTCTTCTCCATCACGTGCCTTTTTGTTGACGAAATCTAGCGTAAACTCGCCTTCTTTACTCACAACACGTTCTCTCTGTATAAATTTATTCAAACAGAAACGAGAATATCCGCGTGAAGCGGGTTAGTTGTCGAAATACAATTTTTCAAAAGCGGGTTTATTAAAGGCGATCTTTAGTATATATAAAAAAAAAACTATGAAAATTGTAAATCCGACGGATTAGGACAATAACCCATGCTTGGAACACTAACTCTTATCGAAGGCAAAAGGTGGGTTTTTGAATATAATACTGTTGACGAATGATCTATACAGTCAGAGCTGATAAAATCGGAGCAATCGTATGCCAAATTAGAATGAAATCACAGGACAAGATAAATCTTTTACCGGGACGAAGTCCCTGTTTCTAGCGCCAAATTGTGGACACACGAACTACGCGGGGTCCGAATGCCCGCAATCAATTGTTAGTCTAAAGAGATTACGATGATGATACCCGGATGTGGGTTCATTGGCTCAAAACCCACGGGTTTATCATGGCCTCCTCCAACTTCCCCATGCGTAGCGATTATGCATGGGGTACAAATATAAAAGGAAAACAACATATATAAGCAAATGCATGCGGAACTAAATGAATGCAAAGTGCTGAAATGTAAATAAGACCAAGGTTTACGTGGTTCAGCACTAAGGCCTACGTCCACGGGGTTTGTTGTTCTGCTATATTATTCACGGTTACACGAATAGTTTGAATGACTTGGGGTTTACATATTTCTCTCCACTATGGGATTCCTTACCTTTGCTATTCTCTCTCTCTCTCTCTCCTCTGATGTTTCTTCGATCCCCATCCCCCTTTGTGGAGATTGGGTATTTATAAGGTAGGAATGTGGGACCCATCTCTGAAGACCGTTGGAACCTTATCTTCTAGTGTCTTGTGTCCATCACGCAGAGGTCTGCGTTTCCCCCTAGATCCCGCGGAGGCATCTTCGCTCGTTCCACAGGTCGGTCGACACGTGCACTGCTCAGAGTGTTTAATGCGGGTGGTTGAGGGGTCTGCTCGTGTCAGACAAGTGTCTTCTGCCCCTGTCAGTCCGTGTCAGCTGACTTTCTCCCCACCGTTGATCTTAGCTCCTCTTCTGGGGATGAGATAAAGCAACTCCTAGGGGTTTATTTGGTGCTTCGCGACGCATCGTGTTTTGATGTCTTGGCTTGCATGCTTTCCACGTACCTTTCTGTATCCACGTGTCCGATATATGTGTACACAATGCTCTGGTCTAGTCTGGAGAGGTAGTATATGTTATAGACCAGGCATACGTAGATTTTACTGTCGGTGGGTAAGCATTCAATCAGCTTCTACTAGTACATCATCCTATCTACCTATCTACTCAAGGAGAACGAAATTAAATTTTTTGCAGAGACGTGTTCGAATAAATTACAGGCCAAGTTCCAACTTTCAAGACGAGTTAATTATGCATGTAGCAGCTCATCAAATTCGCCTTGACATCGAATTGTATTATCATTTTGGTGGTTTGTTTCTTTCCATTTTGGTTCTTTATGCTCGAATCAAGCTTTATCCAGTCATAGCAGGAACAGAATTACTGCAAGACTGAGCTACAAAAAAAAAATGTAGCACACTTATTATGTAGGGAGGGGAGGAATGATTCTTAAGAAAGGAATCAATTACATGCAGTACAGATTTCATTTCATTCGCATTTTCATAGAGAAAGTGCTGCACTTCCCGTTCTCTTCCCCCACTTCCTTTCCCCACAAGGTTACATTGATCTTAGCCCTTGATTTCGGGATTGAGATTAGCAGTGGGCCTTTTTATGTGACATCACACTACTCTCTTCATGACACCTCATGCTGAAAATGACTGGTGGACATGAGTGGAAGAAGACTAGCATTTCGCTTCATATAGTTACCTATAACTATACAAATATACGAATGCACAATGGATAATTCTCGGACTATTTGGTTACTATTTTCATTCTAAAAATAAGCACGATAACTGATGCGAATTCTTCAGGATTAGGACCGCGCAGCTCTCAAAATCAGTTCCTACTTTGTCGCCTTGGGCACATTCAATTTTCATAAATAAAATGAAGTTTTATTTACCTAAAGGATTTCGACCAGAGGAATTTGACAGCCTGTTGATGAGATGGCATAAAACCAGGGTCATAGTATGATTGGAGGCTGTTAAATTCCATCTCAATAGTGGATCGGGTATTGTTAAAATCCATCTCAAATTGATGGGATGAATGGAAGTTGTTAAATTCCAATGAATTTGTTTTGATATTCAAGGGTCATAGTGGATTGGATATTGGAAAAATGCTAGAGGGATGTTTGCTGGATTGAGGGTTAGAAGATGTTTTTGGTGTGACGTTGGAAAATGTCAGTACAAATAGTGTGGCAATTGAGTATCTTCAAACCAGTGTCATAAATTAGACATGAGCGTCAGTTCGAGCTCAATACATGCAGGTTAGATTGTTAGGGAGAACTCTAACAACTGGGAAACCTAATCCCCACACCTCCTCTTGATACTAGTTGCGACTACAATCGACTCTCATTTAACCTAGGTTTTTCCTAATTTATGAGAAACATCTTCGTCTCATCGAAATCTTAGTAACTTCCAAAGCGGAAGACGGCTGATCCCAGTTAGGAAACTGAAGTTCCGCAATCCAAATATGTTGGAACCAATTTTAAATGAGGGGACCCAATACCAATGACAACCAAGAGGTGAGTGACTTACCTCAGAAAAAACTATCAAGTTTAGATTTGGCGACAACTGGAGAAACTTGAATAATATAGAAAAATCCAAACTCTTGTTATTCTTGCTGGAACTGTTGAAATACCTTGGTTAGTTGTAGGAGTACTGAATTTTGTGATTCAGGAAGATGAGAAGAGAGGTGGGAAAGAATTGGATTCTGTTGAGTCTCAATTTTTCTCCCAACTTATTGATGACGCAGGCCTAATGGACTTGGGATTTGTGGGCTATAAATTCACCCGGTCTAACAGAAGAGCAGGTAAGGATTTTATAAAAGCTAGACTCGATTGAGTGTTGAAAAACTCAGAATGGTTTGATTTCTTTCCTAGAGCCGTGGTTTATCTACCGACAATGGGATTAAACCACAACCCTTTGCTCATTAGAACATCTCCATGTTGGAAGGATGGAGCTAAACCATTTAAATTCTTTGGAATTAATCTGGAAGATCCGACGTGTTTTAAAGTTATCGAAGAATCTTGGGATTTGGAAGTTGATGGTTCGAGTGCTTTTAAATTTGTCACCAAATTTAAAAAATGTAAAATAGAATATTAAAATATGGAATAGAGACCACTTTGGGAACATTCAAAATAATATTATAAATATCAATTATACTCTTTTACATACTAAAAACACTTTGAAACTCCCAGAGAACTGTCTAAGGATAACCCAACTGCACGAAGCATTGGAAAGATGGTATGAATTCGAAGAAGCCTTTTGGAAAATTAAAGCAACCGATAATAGTTTAACTCTAAGTGACAAAAACACTGGATATTTTCATTTGGCGACAAAAGTGAGAGCAAAGAAACTGAGGATAAAGGCAATAAAAAAAGATAATGGTGAATGATGTCATCATCGAACTGATATGGTAAATGTTTTTTTTTTTACATTTCGAAAAAACGGCTACTTAATCTAACCCAGTATCCTAGGAGGAAATCCTAAATATCATCCAAAAAGTATATCTGAGCAGGAAAATATAAAACTTCTGAGATTCCTACGGAACTTAGATAAAACTAATTGTTTTTGACATGCACCCGAATAAATCTCCGGGACCCGATGGATTCCCAGCATATTTTTATCAACAAAATTGGAACCCGATTAAAGAGGATGTCACAAGATTGGTTAAACAATCCTTTGAGTCTAAGCATCTTCTGAAAGAGATTAATGCCACTTTCATCACTCCCAACCCCATAAAACTTCATACAGAGTCCCCTGCCGATTTTAAACCTATCTCGTTATGTAACACCATATACAAGATAATATCTAAATTGCTTGGAAACATAATAAAGCCGTTTCTAGATAAATTCATTTCCCCTCAATCGTCTTTTGTCCCTGGTAGGCAAATATCGGATAACATAGTGATAGCTCATGAGGTTATCCTTATTATGCGAAACAAAAAAACCAAACAAGGATACTTATGGTTAAAATTGGATATGTCAAAGGACTTTGATAGAGTAGAATGGAGTTTCTTAGCTGAGGTGATGAAAAAATTAGGGTTTAGCGACGAATGGATGGGTCTGATACGTCAGTGTATTAGTACTACCTCCAGTGCTGTCGTAGTCAACGGCTCTCCGATAAGATTTTTCAAATCTAGCCGCAGCATCCGACAAGGAGATCCTTTATCCCCTACCTGTTCATTATATGTATGGAAATTCTATCCAGAGTTTTAATTGAAGCAGAAAAAAGAAAATGAATAAATGGGGTTCGTTTCTCTAAGAATTCCTTCTCCATTTCCCACCTCCTTTTCGTGGACGATTGCCTTATATTCACAAGATCTAGCAAAAAGGAATGTAGGAGATTAATAAAAATTCTAGAAATGTTTAGCAAGGGGTTCCGACAATTGATTAATTATGAAAAATCAAGAATATTCTTCAGTAAATCTGTCTCTAATAGGAAAGCTAGGGAAATTATAGATTTCCTCATAGTTGGCCGCATAAATTTAGAAGACAAATATCTAGGAGTACCCCTATTTACCCACAAATCTAAAGTCAAATGTCTCGAATCGGTTGCGGAGAAGCACAAATGTTGTCTAGCGGGATGGACCGAAAAACTCCTATCTGGAGCTGGAAAGGGTATTATGATAAAACATGTAGCGAATTCGCTAGCAGTCGATCACATGACGTGTTTTATAATACCAAAGATTATCACAAAAAAATGGAAAAGAGAAATAGAACTTTCCGGTGGGGACACAAAAGAGATCCAAAAAATGGAAGTATATGTGTGTATTTCAAAAGAATTGGGAGGAATGGGTTTTAAAAATTTCGAAAATTTCAATAAATCTTTAATCACAAAAACATCCTGGAGAATGATGAAAAATAAAAACCAACTATGGGCCAGAGTCATGGAGGAAAAATACTTCAAAAGTATCTCTCCTTTATGCATAGAAAAATTGAAGACCAACAACTCTTGGTTATGGAAGTGTCTGAATGTTGGGTTAGAAATAATCAAAAAATGAGGCATTTGGCCACGAGGAACTGATGAAAGTATTCAAATCTGGAAACATTCATGGATTCCTATAAACTACCCAAACCAGTTAACTGAAGAACAGACTAAACCTATTATCAAAAACACTATCTCCCGTGTTAGTGAGGTGATAACCGAGACAATGGAATATAAATTTTCTAAACCAAGTTTTTCACCAGGATTCCATAGAAAACATTTTGAACATACATCTCAATGCCGTGGCAAACCAACAAGACTGTCTAACCTGGCATACACTCCCAATGGAACGCTAAGCGTTAAGTCTGTCTACAAGTGCCTCACTGAGACGGATCGGACGTCCAGGCAGGTAACATAAACCAATCCAATATGGAAAAAGTTATGGAGTTTAGAGGTCCTCCCTAGAATTCGGGTGTTCATTTGGAAATGCTATAATGACATCCTTCCAGTCAAGTAAAAACTGTCTACTCGAATAAAAAACATCCCCCCTTTATGTGTTCTTTGCGATACCCAGGATGAAACGTTAACACACTTGCTTCTTCACTTCCCTTTCTGCAAGGCAGATTGGTTTGGATTACGATGTAGAGTCCCAACTGGTACTAATGAATCGATTCAATAGAGGATCGAAAATTGGTTTTTCAACATAAGGACGACTGTTAATGAAACTATGAACAAAAGACGGCTGGAAGCAATAGCCTGTTGGTGCATATGGAAATCTCACTGTGAAAAAAGCTTCCAAGAAGTACAAATAAAACCAGAAAAAACAATCATCAAATCACTCAACTTCTGAAACAAACAGAGTCGCAATCCCCTACACATATATACAACAGACAACCAACAACAACCCAACTACGAACCAGGCATGTTAAAGATTCAGATGAAAACAAGGACCGCTATTATATATTGTATTTATCAAGCTCACCCTAGATTCTCTCTGGTAATGGTCATTTTTGCAAATGAAGAAGACTCAATCGAAGACTGCAAAGTCTTCACTTGCAGGGTATCAACACATCAAGAAGGCAACACATTGGGTCTGCTAGAAGCGCTGAAATGAAAGCAACAACACAAAGAACGACACTGCAAGATCCAGATGGATGACAAGAAGCTCATGAAGGAAGTAAAGAAAAAGTGGAACAACACCCAGTACCAGTCCAACAACAAGATAGTTGATCACTATGTAGATTATATTTCATATTTTCGCAAGTTTGAATTCAATTCCCTAAGGTAGTTTTGGTTGCCAAAATTGCATGAAATAACCTCAAACTATTACTCAAACACTCCGATGGTGGAGTTAAGAGTGCTCTTTCCTGAAAATAATGAAATTGTAAAATAATATGTCTGTCAGAGTGTTTTACCTGGATAAGGTTTTAAGTACTATTTCAAAAAAAAAAAAAAACTCTTCCTATTAAATAATGAACTAATTTCCAGATGAATCGAATTATTAAATTTGAGGGAACCGGTTATGAAGATATCTATCTCACTTAGAACCTAACCACAGAGGAAAAATAAAAATACCACTGCATAAGATTCAGAAATACAATAGCACAATAAATTTTATACTACATAATCAATGTCGTACCGATAAAATACAACTAAATAATCAATGTCGTACCGATTAAATTCACAACTACATAATCAATTATGTAAGAATCATCTAACGTAGTTAGGGATATCATAATTGAGTTTAGATATATTTTAAGGAGCTTTAGACCTTGTTAGGGCATAGCTCGGTTGAACCCACCAAGCGTTGGTATGTCAAGTTTGGTTGTCATATTTTAGTGAATCAAAACTCATTTTAAGAGTCGCTTGATTATGTACTAGAGTCAACTTCGTATAGGTTAGCTTGAAAGTATTATGATATGAGTCATTACAAGTATTGCGAAGACTTGAAGAAGTGAAGAAGTAAGAAGCTACAACGACAACATCATCCTTCCACTTGAAATTAGTAATATTTGACTTGAACTGTTTCATTCCCTGACGTATCTTTCAAGTCGTGCATATTGAAAACAAAACTGCGAAGCATGAACACTCTAGATAGACATAGTATTAAGGAATACAATACGAGGTTTATTGCTTAACCATTAAACTTTGTAGATAAGACATCGACATAAACGTTTAAATGCTATTGTGATTATGTATGGGTTTGAGGTGAGGACTTCATCCTAGGAAACAATATTCTACATGTGTTTTAAGGAAGTAAGTTCATAAACTTGTTTATGAATCGAAAAGGAAATCGCCAGGCGTTATTGGTATTGTTATTCATTGCATATCTTGTGAACAACCAATATGTGTGATTTAGTATAACCGCTCATGACTTGTTTGTGTTCTTGGTAAAATTATTCACAAAGGCCTGACTTATGTATTGGTATGAATTTTATTAGTGAAACCGATCTTAAGTAATCACATGAGATGGTATGATCGAAGCGATCCTAGTAAGAGGTGAAACACATCACAAAGGGGAATCGATCCTTGTATGCAACAAGTTTGTAGCAGAAACAGGAACCGGTCCTATGGACATGTGCAACACGTTTTTAGGCAAAGGGGAACCGATCCTATGGAAAATGTGCAACACATATAAGTTAGACACCATATATATGTGGGGAACCGATCCTAGTACCTAGTCAACCTAATTTTGGAAAGCTAGTGTGACTATGCACAGTACTCACATGGAGGTAGAACCGAAACTTGTTTTGGTAGAACCGTTAAGCCCATAATTTTTGATTGAGTGTTCTTGATCAATCACATAGTTCTTGAAAGTCAGATGAACCAATTCTAAACTTGTTTAGAAGTGTGGCAAATCGGTTTCAAGGTTGTAAGTATGAAAGAGGACTTACAAAGTAAGGATGTCGGCATACTTTGAACACGTACAATAATGTTTATCTTTTATTGTTCAAAGTTATTCCTTAATAGCTAAAGGAAGAAAATCCTAGACCGAAA
This sequence comes from Papaver somniferum, assembly GCF_003573695.1. Classification (NCBI taxonomy): domain Eukaryota; kingdom Viridiplantae; phylum Streptophyta; class Magnoliopsida; order Ranunculales; family Papaveraceae; genus Papaver; species Papaver somniferum. The sequence goes on along the minus strand of NC_039366.1, from coordinate 193,061,108 downwards.
CATAAATAAGTCAAGAATCTTTTATTTAAGGTTGTTAATTTTATTTTAGGAAAATGAGAATTAGTAATGTGCATTTACATGTTGAGATTTTCCAAAGAGATTTCGGTCATTATTTTGGACAGAGCATTTCCAGGAATTATGGAAACCGAATTTGGAATATATTGCATAACTTGATAATATTTTCGGTTTTGAAATTCCTTGGTGTCCAAACTTCCTTGTCTATAAATACTTGAAGTATGCATTTCTGGCAAACTAATCCTTTGTGACAGAAAACTTCCTCGGTTGTGTTGTTACTGATGTATCCGCCTATTCAGAGAGGAGGGTAACCTAATTAGGCGAAATCTCTTACGACCGCTCAGTTTAAAGTATTCTTTGGGATTGAAAAAATCTATTAGTACCATTGATGGGAAACTAGATAATTGCGGTTTATCTTGTGTTTTCGATTGATTTGATTGACTAACGGTGGTTGAACTTCGATTGCGCCTATTTTTTTTATGCTTGAGAATCTTCTCTTCTGATATAATATTCACTCAAACTACATTGAAGTTTCGACAAAGATCTTTAGACTATTTTTAGTTCTAAAGACGATCTTGTGATAATCCATTGTTAACATAATTCACTCTGTGTGTGATTAATCACAAGAGATTCAAGTTGTTGCGTTCATGTGTTTATTGAAGATCTAAGAAGATTTGAATACAAAGAATATACTGAAGATTTCTGATTTGGGTTTCATAATCTTTGGTGTGCATCATACTTGTTTCAGTATAAGAGGATCCAACTATAATCAGTTTTTCCTTGTGGTAGATTGGATTGATTAGTTGTGTAGATCGGCATCAATACAATTCTTTGTGATTAAAAGTATTGATTGCAAAATTTTAACTATTACTTCGTTAGTTAAGAATAAGATAGATCGAAGAACCTGACGAAGGAGTTTATTGAGATTAACAAAAGAGCCTTTGTCGAACTCACATAACTTGGTTGAAGAGAGTTGATACCAAACAGATTTATTGTTCCTTTACTGTTTGGCATACGAACCAAAGGAATTGTTGCAAGTACGTGACTTATTCATAAGTTGGAGGCGTGGGAATACATACGGAACTAGGTGAACTATAGGTTTAGTTGCTCGGTCTCAACTATACGAAGTTGGCTTAATTTTGTGTAGCGGCTTAATCCTGAGAGTATTCAATTCTGGAAAGGTCCCGAGGTTTTTATGCATTTGTGGTTTCCTCGTTAACAAAATCTTGTTGTGTCATTTACTTTATATTTCCGCATTATAATTGTTTTATTATAATTAAAGTAAATTGCACAAACGTTAATTCCTATTTACTTGATAAGCAATCCTATTGTGTTTGGTTAAGTCCGAACCTTTTTATCAAGTAAACATACTTCGTTGTTGTATTGTCTCGATATCGTATCCATAGACGATCACACGAAGTGTGAACCGATTAGTTGCATTGACTCGACTCAGTCCATAGACAATCACTTTCGGAGAAAGGACTTATAGGTAGGAAAAGTTTTAGCTTGAGGTATATTTCGGAACCCTCACCTTTTCACACTTGAAAGGTTTTCGAAAAGCTTGACAAATACTACTTTGTTCGGGTAATTGTATCCTCCATAGATGTAAACACCAATAATAGTGAAGGAAAATTACTGAGGACATAGTATGTCCGTATATATTTCGTGGAACTAATTGTTAATAGATTAGGAGCACAAATCCTCACTGTAGACTTTGAAAAGAAACATCGTTTAACTGACAAGTGCTTCAGCACTGGACTCGCAATGCATAACCCATCAGACATCACACAAATATCCAAACTCAACTCTTAGAATATTCTGCTCAAGGTTTCATTCACAAATCTAAGGCATTTGAGCCGAAGTTTCTTGAGCTTTGGGTAAAAAACTGTATTTGGAATTTTAAACTCAGTTATCGTATGGAAATTTAAATTCAGCAGTATCAATTAATCACAAGTAAAACATGATAATATAGAGGACGTCTTTAATATTCTTATGGATATACCAAATTCTTAAACTTTATTCTTCATTATAGTACTGATCCATCTATAAACCCGAGATTCATCAAACTAACTCATCTGAATCAAGATAAAACTTCTGGATATTAGGCTTCTCATGATGAAGTAGTATTGTATCCACCAAATTCATGAACAATCTGCTATCTAGTTTTTTGGTTGTTTGTTTCGTAGTCCCATTTTGAGTTGGGATAGAGTTGGATGCATACTTCCACCTTTTGGATAGAATGAATGTGGACATGGCACATTTGGTTGGAAGGAAAGTAAGAATGTGGCTAATTAGTCCATTATGTAAATTAGTAATCTTATCCTCTTTCACATCCATAATGATGTTGTAGGAAACAATAATAAAAAATTCACACAAAAAATGAATCTCAAACAGCTGAGTCGCGGACTAGGTCGCTATCTTTAAGGTGTTTCGCGACTTTGCCTCTTGATTGTGCTAGCAGTCAACTCTTTCGAAACCCTATGGGATAAAAAAGCCCATGATACGAACACCAAAATCAGAATAAGAAATAAAAAGATATCGTGATGTAAGTCCATGATTCCTTGCATCATAGGTGTAGCTGCATCTTGAGATCCTAATTGCCATGGTTTAGATTTCTATGCACTGAGAAATCGAACCAACAACTACTCTTTTTAAAACACTTGTTCAGAATCTCACTGAAATTGATGAAAAAACGTATATATGTTTTTCATCTCTTCCAGAAACCAGTTTTATACTCAAAGAAAATCAATGGAATTAATGGTAAATTTTTTTTAATTAAATGCCAATTAAATTTCTTTGTAAAAGCAGAAAAACGACAATAATATAATGTCAATATTAATTGTAATTAATCAGAAAATAATTACCTTAATACGTTTTTGAAAATCCAAGTTAAAAACAACAAAAAATTGGTTTCTGAATCAGCAGATCTCCCAAGACCCCCAAGGCCCCGCTCCCGGATTAATGTAATATAAGTGTATAGTATAAATAGTATATACCCTAGTGAAATTATATGGGGTGGGACTTGAACCCATGCCTATAGTGTGGGAGCTCAAAATAATACCACCACACCATCTCTCTAACTTTGGCATATTATTACAAAGCTATGTTTTTTTAAATATATACCCCAACAATCCCCCACTTATATTTCAAAACATTGAGCAAGTGTTGTATAGTTGTGCATCTGCAAAGGTGCCTTTCGACTTGAACCTACACATAATGTTAAACTTTCTAAGTACCAGGTGACTAGAGTGACTTGCGTCTTGAACTCTAACTAATATTAGATTATTTAACACACACAACTATATCTAGAGTAAAGTCCTTAAGTTCACACATTAAGGCCATGTGCTTATCCCTTTCTTAACGAACGATCTAGAGAAATGCCCAAGTTCTCATAGAAGGCGGCCATACCTTCACATTCGTATAGGTGAGTCTATCAAGGATACTCCTGTGTATCCCACTCTTAACTTAAGAGCTATAAACATCATTAAGAGCTTAAACACTCAACCTGTTTCCCACTTCAGGATATCATGCTATGGGAATGCATGACTCTATCATATCATTTGTAACTTCGTCTAGTCCCTTTGAACCTATTTCTAGGTTGGGTATCCATTAAAAATGACTCAACTTGTCACGGGCAAAAGTCCCATAATTTTAGAGATATTCCATACCTTTTCTCTTGCTAATCCTTTCGTCAAAGTATCAGCTATATTTCCTTCAGACCTTACGTGATCTACCCTAACAACACCAGTTGTGAGAAATTCTCTAACTGTGTCGTGCTTTCAACGTATCTGTCGATTCTTACTGTTATTATAACAGTTCTCTACTACTCCGATAGCCGCGGTACTATCGCAGTGGATCAAAGTGGCTGGTATCGGTTTTTCCCATACTGGAATGTCTGACAATAGACTTTTCAGCCATCCTGCCTCTTCACTAGCTGCTTCTAGTGCCATCAATTCAGCCTCCATCGTAGATTGGGCTATAATTTTCTGTTTCTTTGATCTCCAAGATACAACGCCCCCAACAATTGTAAAAACATATCCACTGGTGGCCTTGGAATCATCTGAGAGAGTGTTTCAATTAGCATCGCTAAATCCTTCAAGGACTGCGGGATACCTCTTATAGTATAATCCTAGGTTTGTGGTTCTTTTCAGATACCACATAACCCTCTCAATAGCATCCCAGTGTTCCAAACTAGGATTACTGGTAAACCTGCACAGAACTCCCACTGGATATGCAATGTCTGGTCTAGTACAATCAGTTGCATAACGCAGACTGCCAATTATGCTAGCATATTCAGATTGTCTAACACTTTATCCAGTATTCTTAAATAATTTCACACTAGGATCAAAAGGAGTACAAACAGGATTACAATCAAAAATAATCATACTTCTTCAGAATTTTTTCAATGTAGTGAGATTGATCTAAAGTAATACCACTACTAGTTCTAGTTATTTTGATTCCCAAGATTACACTAGCTTCACCCAAATATTTCATGTCAAAATTCAAACTAAGCATGCTTTTAGTTTCATTGACTACAAATAAATTGGAACCAAATATCAGCAAATCATCCACATACAAGCAAACAATCACATACACATCATTCTCAGATTTATAGTAGATGCATTTGTCACCCTCATTTATTTTGAAGTTATTTGAAATCATTAAATTATCAAATTTCTCATGCCATTGTTTAGGAGCTTGTTTCAAACCATAAAGAGATTTTTCTAGCTTACATACTTTCTGTTCTTGTCCAGGAATTACAAAACCTTCAGGTTGTTCCATGTAAATTTCCTCTTCTAGTTCACCATTCAAAAAGCAGTTTTAACATCCATTTGGTGAATAGCAAGATTATGAGCAGTGGAAAAAACAATCAAAACACGTATAGATGTTAATCTAGTAACAGGATAATAAGTATCAAAAAATTCTATGTTCTCACGTTGTCTAAATCCTTTAGCAACCAGTCTAGCCTTGTGCTTATCTACTTTTCCATCAGGTTTGAGTTTCCTTTTCAAAACCCATTTACAACCTATAGGCTTAAAACCAGGTGGTAAATCTACTATACGCCAAGTTCCATTAGACATATGAGAATCCCATTCATTATCTACAGCTTCTTGCCAGAAACTAGATTCTACAGAGCTAAACGCCTCTTGTAAATTAGAAGGTTCTTCCTCTATAACGTAAAATTAAAAATCAGGATTTTTATATTTTGTCTCAGTCCTGGCTCTTTTACTGCATCTAGGTTCAACTTCAGTGATCCTAGTTTCTTTACTTTTAGGTTCTTCTAATCTAGGTTCAGAATCAGCACTAGGTAAAATACTAGGTATTGAACCCCCACTATTACCCTCACTATTTCTAGATTTAAAAGGAAATCTCTCTTCAAAGAAATCAACATCAATAGATTCAATAATAACCTTATTATTAATATCAAAGAACCTATAAGCTTTACTGTTTTGAGCATAACCAATAAAAACACATTCATAAGCTCTACTTTCTAACTTATGTCTTTTAGGACCAGGTTTTCTAACAAAAGCTAAGCAACCCCAAACTCTAAAATAAGAGACATTAGGTTTTCTATTTCTCCAAAGTTCATAAGGAGATATCATGGTTTTATTATTAGGAATGCGGTTCAAAACATGGAAAACAGTCAACAAACATTCACCCCACCAATGAGAAGCAGCACCAGAACTAAGCAAACAAGCAACAATCAATTCAATAAGAGTACGCTGCTTTCTTTCAGCTTTCCCATTAATTTGAGGATTATATGGTGCAGTTCTTTCATGTATAATGCCATTAGTTTGATAAATTTCAGTAAAAGTAGAAGAATCATATTCAGTGCCTCTATCACTACGAAATCTCTTAATTTTCCTACCAAATTGATTTTCAATTTCAGCAATAAAAATCTTAAACTTTTCAATAGCTTCGTTCTTATGGATCAACAAATAAACATAAGAATAATTAGAACAATCATCAATGAACGTCATGATATACCTCTTGCCATTTCTAGTTAGGATACCTTCATATTCACACAAGTCAGAATGTATTAAGTCTAGTGGTTTCGATTCTCTTACAACAGATTTATGTGAAGTCTTGGTTATTTTTGCTTGACTATAGTATTCACATTTTTCAAAATCATTTTCAGAAAATTCAGGGAGAACACCTAACTTGCTCATGTTATTTTACTAACTTTTTACCCACATGACAAAGCCTACCATGCCAAACATTAAAATTGCAAACCATATAAGCAGAAGAATCAATTTTATTCATAGCATCAACATTAAGCTTAAACATTTCATAAGTAGCATAAACCTTTCCTACAAAACTCTTATTCTTAGTTATAGTGTAAATATCAAACCCAATAGTTTGATACATCCCAGCCTTGTTGAGAAGATAGCCGGAAACAAGGTTCTTTCTCATTTCTGGAGTGTGAAGGACATCTTTCAGCATGAGTGTCTTTCCAGAAGTAAACTTCAACTCTACCGTACCAGAACCTTTCACCATAGTGCTGTGAGAGTCTCCCAATAACACTTTCTTGTCCTTGGTTTCAGCATAAGTCTTAAACATGGACCTATCAAAACAACAATGACGCGAAGCACCACTGTCTATCCACCACCCATCAGATCCACCAACCATGTAGAACTCTGGATCAGAGACCACGGAAATTATAACGTCACCCACATCATTAGCTTGTGCGTTATTCTTTTCCTTGTTAAACCTGCAATTCCTAGCCACGTGGTTTGGTTTATTACAGGTATAACAAAGAAACTCAGAATTGGAATTCTGTCCATTTTTCGATGGGTGTTGGTTCTTGTTTTGATTAGGCCTTCCTCCTTTCTTCTGGTTCGGGTTAGGTTTCATATCCCTTTTCTTAGGTTTCAAACTCGGATGAGTCTTATTGTTAGAAACAATGAGAATCTCTTCCTTCTTATCTTGTTTCCGAGCTTCTTCCTCAACCCTGAGCTTAACAATCAAACTTTCAAGAGAAAATTCTTTAGTCTTGTGACGCAAAGTATTACGAAAATCTTTCCAGCTAGGTGGTAACTTGTCAATCATTACATAAACTTGAAATTGTTCATCAGTTTTCATACCTTCGGCCACAATTTCATGGTAAATTTTTTTGAAGTTCATGAGCCTGTGCAACAACTGATCTATCATCCACCATTTGGTATCTCACATACCGGCTCACAACATATTTCTTTGAACCAGCTTCCTCGGTGTCATTTTTTTTTGTAATGCATCCCATACATCTTTAGCAGTTTCAAAATTTGAATAATACTCATACAAATCATCATACAATGCATTAAATAAATAGTTTTTGCAATCAAAGTCATCATCGACCCATTTTTCAATGGATTTCTGTTTCTCCTCAGCAGTTTGAGAAACAACATCTTTGGCACCACCGGAGAAGCAGCATCAGCGACAGTAGCACCAGCATCAGCAGCAGCAGTCTTATCAGCAGCAGGTTCCAGGGTTCCAGGATGAACATTCGATACAATCATATGCAGCTTCATGAGTTTGAGATAAAAGAACATCTTCAGCTTCCATCTTCTGAAATGCAGCCCTTCAAATTTGAAAGGCTTGTTGGTATCATCAACGTGCTTCTTTTCAACCTCCATAGCAAAATCAATCACCTTAAAATTGTTGGAAACAATAATAGAAAATTCACACAAAAAATGAATCTCAAACAGCTGAGTCGCGGACTAGGTCGCTATCTTTAAGGTGTTTCGCGACTCTGCCTCTTGATTGTGCTAGCAGTTAACTCTTTCGAAACCCTATGGGATAAAACAGCTTCTCTTACTCGATTTCTCTGCACTGAGAAATTGAACCAACAACTACTCTTTTTAAAACACTTGCTCAGAATCTCACTAAAATTGATGAGAAAACGTATATATGTTTTTCATCTCTTCCAGAAACCAGTTTTATAACCAAAGAAAATCAATGGAATTAATAGTAAAATATTTTTAATTAAATGCCAATTAAGTTTCTTTGTAACAGCAGAAAAACGACTATAATATAATGTCAATATTAATTGTAATTAATCATAAAATAATTACCTTAATACGTTTTTGGAAATCCAAGTTAAAAACAACAAAAAATTGGTTTCTGGATCAGCAGACCTCCCAAGACCCCCAAGGCCCCGCTCCCGGATTAATGTAATATAAGTGTATAATATAAATAGTATATACCCTAGTAAAATTGTATGGGGTGGGACTTGAACCCATGCCTATAATGTAGGAGCTCAAAATAATACCACCACACTATCTCTCTAACTTTGGCGTATTATTACAAAGCTATGTTTTTTAAATATATACCCCAACAGCTGTTATGCAAACTTTTGTGTTTCTTCTTGTTTTTTAATACGATGATTCGACTTGATAATTCCTGAAAAAGCAATTAAGTGGGAGTCACCGTAAAACAAGATGACCACTGAAAAATACTACACCATGACAAGAAAATAAAGCTACCCATTTGATCAAACATGCCATAGAAAACTAAAGGGGTTTAGTGTAGAATCAATAAACATGGTCAATTAAAATTGAGTTATTTTGCGTTTGGGTCCCAAATTTTGGTACAGTTTAGTGTTTGAGTCCCAAGTTTGTCCAATTTAGTGTTTGGGTCTCAAACTCATGAGTCAAACTGAGTCAACTCATTTCAATACAAGTTATTCAGCCATTAGACCATGAATGATGTGAACCCCGATGTAAAACAAACTCCATTAGACACTAACATGTTACTACCGATTTGAAGATGTTAATTTGAAATGGTTTGACTAATAGGTTTGGGACCCAAACACTAAATTGGACAAACTTGGGACCCAAACACTAAATCGTACCAAAACTTGGGACCCGAATGCAAAATAACTCATTAAAATTCTATCAGTTTTTCCATCAGATAAAACTTACCTGGGTTAAAGTTTTCTCTTAGTTAATTAGGATATCATAAAACAGTTTAGCAAAGATGTTGTTTGTTTTTCCATCAGATCTCTTATGGATGTATGTTGTATTTTGTTTGTCTAATAACTAATTTTACTATGGTTGATTTACCTATTATTAATTTTATTATAAAATAAGTTTGTAAAGAAAAAATATAGAAAAATTAAAAAATAAATGTGAAAATGGGTCAAGTGAAAAAAATTAGGATAATTACCAATTTTAAAGGAAAAATAACTGACTATTCCAGGTTAGGATTTTGGTGTCCTAGGTATTTGAGGGAATAGTGAAACCTTGCTTTTTTAGCCTACTAAAACTAAGGAGGGTTATGTTATCCCTATCCAAACTTAGAATAAAAAGAAGACAAACATGTTTTGATGGTTATTTTGGTGATAACCCAACCCAGGATGGGATATCAAAGGTGCCAAACGCGACCTTAGGTATATATATATATATGATACCAAACAGGGTGCATGCGTCATCAATAAAACAAACTTCAACTTAACCAACTGGAATTATACTTAGACTTCTAAAAATACTGTATCCAGACCAATGTTCACTGTAAGGGTTCTAGATTGAGACCCGTATCTAAAAAAAAATGAATCAAAGTAAAAACAGAATAAAAATGAGCTTTACCTGAACAATGTTAGGTTTTGTATGCAAGGAAACCAACAAATTCCAAGACTTTCGTATCTGTGTATTCTGAGAAAGAACCGTCAAGAAGAGTTCTCAGATAGTATGATGAAAACACCTAAGAGAACCACGCATTAATCAAACAGATTTCCATAATTTAGGCTTCGAATATACAAAGTGAAAACGCTGCTGAGATACAAACTCCCGTGATATATAACCATTTACCGGTTTACAAAAGAAAAATAAATAAAAGAGTTGACATAATTCAAAAATTATAATCTATCACAAGCAAACAATTACTTGTTTACCTCTGCAGCTGCATTGAGTTAAGAAATTATCCGCTAAAAGGCAATAGCTGTTCAAAATTCAGAAGGAAAAAAAAAAGGTGCGCTCTGATAATTGTCTCCTGCTCGTGTCCACCCTAAAGAACCTGAACTAAAAAAATTCCAACTTTTTTGCCAGCAAAAAAGCTTGGCTTACTGCCATAAATTATTATACTGTTTCTTAATGATGCTTGAAAACTTAATGACACAACCTGGTGAAGCCCATGGAGATGTCTGTAACTGCATCATGATATTCTTATTCAGAGCTTTACGTTTGCGAAATTCCCAAGAATCTTCCTTAGGATATGAAATTTTCATAATGACCATTTGAAGAACTTTTGCATGCTTCAGAACAAATTTAACCAGCTCCAACTCCAGCTCCTTGGGGTACCCCTTGACATTCTTAATTTCGATTGACTTCAGGCATTCCAAACAGCTAGGCACTTTGTTAAATGACAAAGTGCTCTCGTTGACTTCGCCGTTAAATTTCTCCTACAACCAAAGTCTCAAGTTCAGACAAAAATGACGAAATTTGACAAGGGAAAGAAGTTGGTAATGAAGTGAACTTTTTTTCTTGCTTTAATTAAATAGCAATTACAGTGACAATCAGATTTGAGAAGGGCGCAGTATACCTTTTTGATGACGAGTGCTTCCAGATTTGGCAAGAACTCTAGAAAGTTGACGAATGTTTTCAATTGCAGCAGAGAATGAATATCATACACTTTTAAACGGATTAAATTATGAAAAGTGGGGAAACCAGTAGATAGAGCGCTTGCGAGATTGAGAATCTAATAACAAAAGACAAAAATAACATTACGGTGAAAACAGTTATACAACATATTGAAACGAGGTCCGAACTCTACTTGGCCCACTAGATGTCGAACTGGATTCTATAGAAGAAAAAAAAACACTGAAAAGTAAGTAGGCATACCTTAAAGTAAGCACCTGATATTTTCAAGACCTTTACATTGCAGAGCTTCATTACAAACTTGGATTAAGGAAGAAATCTGCTTTCTATGTCGCCATAGTTGTAGTATAAAAATGCATCTTGTAGCAATGGAAAACTGTCCACAACAAAATCTTCTGGTAGCCAATCACAGAAAGTGAAGGACAATAGATTTGGTGCATCAATCTTGACTCTGGCACTTTCCATATAACTTCCCAAACAACCATTTAGAGTGAAGGACTTCAATCTAGGAGCTGAAATACGTATGAACTGAACATTCTCCCAACCACAATCGGTCAAACACAATTCTTCAAGTACTGGACAACTAGAAAAGAGTTTTCCTGCCGATTTCTGATCCTCATATGCAACATTCGTAAGGCGAAGAATCTTCAGTACACCTAGTTCTGGAAACTGAAAGTCTAACGTAGTTAGTGATTGACAAGTGAAAAGGGAATCAGGCATCACCTCGTCATTGCTTGGGTGTGAGTTACGCCAGGAAAAAATGAACTCTTTGACTTGACATTTACCTGCCGTAGTAATCCATGCATTCACCCGCTTAAGATCGAAGTACTCATTCTCACAATTGAGACAAAACTTGTTTATGTTTAACATATTGCGCTGAACCAATACCCTATCCACATAATCCATGAACTTAGTGGTTTGTTTGTCATCATGATAATCATATCCATCTTCCTCGTCACAATATTCATATCCATCTTCATCATCAGAATATTCATATCCATCTTCATGGTTCCAGTTGCGAAAATCAAGAACAGGAACAGATATCCAGACATTCTTCCATCTTTTGGATAAAACAGTAGTGGAAACAGCGCATTCGGTTGGAAGAAAGGAGAGTATATGATGAAGTAATGGATCAGGCAGTTTACTAATCCTATCCTCTCTCACCACATTCAGTTTTTTCTTTTTTTTTTTTGGTTCTGGAACGTGCTGGATTCATGTTATTGTAGCAGTTCTACAAAGTAAACCTAAATTCATGTTCAAACACATATACTCAGTAAAATCAACACAAAATCCACAATCTGGATATTTACTATCATATGACATTATCAGATCAGATACACAACCTACATTACATGATAAAAAATGATATGCGGTGGTATAATTGTCGAGCAATGACACAACACAACAAGCACAGTGTGGGGATAGGGTTACCACAATTCTCAGGTGAGATCCATTAATTTCATTTTAATTAATTCTCTATTAATGTATTAGTAACTCAATTATAATTCTATTAATCTCGAACATCATTTTCATTTTGATATTGAAGATGAAGATTTCAGTTACAGTTCTATTAATCCTGAAGATCATTTCGATATTAAGATGGAACATTGAAGAGAAGATCATATACATATGCACTCACTCCTTTTATAACAACATTAATAAAAACCAGAATTAGCTGACTAATAAGAACAAGAATGGTTTTACTTCAAGATAATTATTATTGAACCAACAGTGAAAATCCAGACAAAGAAAACCTAAATAAAATGAAACCTTTGGAAAGAAAACTATACCTCGGGTAAGTGTTGTGTGGTTTTACTTCACAATATTCATGTTAATTCTGGCTTATTTTTATTTCTTGAAGTTGAAAAGGGGTATCCAAACAAGGGAAGTCGCATGGATCGGTGGATCCATAGCTGCTGACAACCGGATCCCCTTAATGGCTGTTCCACTGAACTATCTACGTTGCCTTCATGAGTAATGGTGAAAGTGCCAAGACAAACCGCTTTTGTCCCTATCTACCAAGAAAATGTCCCGTCCAAATTATAACATGTTCCCCGACCTTCCAAGAAAATGTTCTGAACCAAAATATAACATGATCCCCGAACAAGTTAAAGGTGGTCCAAAGCGACCTCAACTTTATATACAGCAAAATAAGGCGAGGGAGAAACTTTACATTCCTATGCTTCGACTCCAGATCAGTTTGGTGCTAGTACAAGACGACCATTTTGGAGTAGATCTGAAGGGAAAGGTGCACGGCAACGGCTGATATGGGATTTAAGACGGGGGATGTTTGGGTGAGCACTTCTACACTTGTTGCACCGCAGCTCTACGGACATCAGACTTTCATTATCGTTTAACTTTGCCTTCCCACACTTTTCAATTTCCTCCATTACATCAACTGAGTCGAGAAAAAAAGCTGTATTAAATGTATTCCAGTGTTTCTTGTTTTTCAGATGTGTTGAATTGAAATCTTGACTGACAACATGGAGATGCAGTTGCCGCATTGACGGGTCCTGCAAGAGTGTCAATATATGATACTTAGGACACAGAAAAATTATGTCACAACAAAGCAATTTTTACAGCCATACAAACACTGAAGTAACTAAGACATACTGAATGATATCCAAGGCGAAAGACCAATGAGGGTTCATCAGAAATTAATTTCATTGCCCACTTCACTCCAACATTCTGCATTGCCCTTAGTAATGGAAGGTGTTCCACTCTTACGTCAGTAAGACGATCAAGACCATCTTTCCTTGCTACAACAAGAAGGTGCTTTTGAGCCTGAAAAGAATACTGGAACATTAATTTTGTGAAATTCAATTGTTTTTATTGAATCCAAAATATAACATTCTTACTTTAGGGTAAAGGTCATTTAACACAACCACGTCATCTGATATCTCGAGCACATCCTTGTTGTATTTTTCTGGATCCATGGCCATGCGGTGAAGAGATTGCGCCCACGATCCCCAAGTCTTGATTGTTCCATCACCAGTAAACCTCTCAGTAGACTCTGATTTCTTCTCCACCCCAACTTCAACCTTGGGTCCTTTATACTTCTTATTACTGTCAGATTCAAAAACACCCTCGCGCTTGCTCCTCTGGTCAATAAGTGAAGAAGGAACCGTTGAGACACTCTTAGATGGATCCTTGTTGAATTCTTTAGTTAGAGTCCTCACTATAGACGTGAAACCTTCAAAAAGTGATGAGTAAGCCTCGCGGAGAATTTTACATCCTTTATCATAGTCATTGTTGAGACAGTCTGGTCTTTGAGGATTCATATTTGGACCAAGGACATGTATGACATGGGTTACCCCTTCTCTTTTATGCAGTTGAGAAGTTGAAGGTAGAGGGACGGTCAAAGCACTCCCAGGTTCAATACATCCAGCATCTCCAGCTGCTTCCTTGGTTGCAATTTCTAGGGCTGGACCTGCAGCATTGAATATTGCGGCATTTACACCACCACCTCTTGGTTTTAACCGCCTGCAGATTACAGAAAGGAAGCCAGTCGCAAAGCAAGACAATGAAACAAAAACTGATATTAAATTAAGAAGTTCGATTATGTTAAATAAATTGGCTCTCCAGAAGCCTACCAATTCGCTGCATTAGCGATAACATTGCAATGCAAACCACCTTTTGTGTAAAGCTGAGTTATATCTCCAACAAAAGTGAAAAACTTGCTAGAATCAATATTTTTCTGTTCTGCTTTAACCTTGACCAAATTCAGAATTCTTGATCCAGAAGTCAAGTCTACCAAAACAAGTCTGCCATTTCCAATCTTATCCAAGAATTCCTCAACTTTCTCAATAATGATATCGGATGCTTTCTTATGATTGAACTGAAAATCTGCAGTTGAAATGGACGGAAACGCCAGAGTAGGAATATCATTTGTCATGGCAGAACCAGCGGCAGGGCGCTCTCTTGAATTTCCATCCGCCTTTATGTTCTTATCTGTATTTTGTGCCGAAAAAGCAACTACATCTTGTTCTTTACTAGAAGGATTAGTTTCCTTAGATTCTTGCTTGGAGACAGGGTCTTTGGAGCTATTATTAGGAGGTTTTACTTTCTTCATAAATTTCATTATGCCAAGTTGGACTTTAGCATCTGGGTTCTTTTGTCCGAAAGATCCCGAAGGAAGTGTATCAAGAGGACCAAGGGCACCATACGTCTTAACAGCTTCTTCAACATCTTTCTCATTCAAACAAAATGTGATTCGAGAGAACCCTTCATTCAATTTAGGAAGTTCTTTCTTCTGCAGCATTCGGTTCACAACAGCAGCAGCTTTCCCACCTTGCAAATTTCCTTCATGACCAGTACGTTTTACTGAGCGAGAAATACATAGCCGGGCAGGAAGGTCGAGTACCACAGCGTGCACATCAACATGAGGACTCCCTAATTTCAAAAACTCAGAACGCTGTTCTCGATCCAGATTACATCTATCAATAAAAACACTTTTCCAATCGTTTAATGCATCTGTTGCTTTCTTTAAGCACTGTGCTTTTGTTCCCGTTTTGCCATTTGCAATAGTATCCTATAAGGACAAAGGAAGAAGAAAAAAGCTTAAAACTAGTACTAGTACACACCTAAATCCACAAACATAGTTGAGATATGGTGTATAGATTTGATTAGCAGAATTAATCAATTAAAGCTACTAGTGCACCTTGGTGCAACCCACATTGAGAAGAAAATATATCAATAGATCACCCAGCACATGATTAAAAAAGGTGGAATAGAACATGAAGTCATATTCTCCATTAATTTCAAACACGTCTCTCTGAGTAAATAACAGTCATGCCCGACACTTCCTTCCCAGACCCACATGAAAATGATCCACTGACACCATTAAAAGACAATCTCATTGTCATACAGATATACATATAACCCTAAAACGAATATCATATGAAGATACCTGAATTTTAATGTGAATAACAATTAATCAAGCTAACTGGGGCATTTAATCAAGCAATTCGAATGCAGTGCATTACAAAACCAAGAGACAGATAGAATAAGAGAAACCTGGCAAACTCGAACCCAAGAACGGGAAGAGGTTTTCATAACATCTTCAGAGAAGGTAGACTTTCCACTACCAGGTGCGCCCACCAACATCACTATTTTACTCTTCTTCTTCTTCTCTTCTTCTGCTTTTTGTGGTGCTGCTTCCTCCATTTCTTCATCTGCAAAATCAAAATCAATCCAAACAAAAATTATTTCAACCGAAAGAGAAATCTCTTTTAAATCGAATTCATATGGTTCTTGTTGTTGGATTTTACCTTTTGTAGTCATCTCAGAATCCATCTCCGTAACCTGTCTACTGTTTTTGATCTTTGTTTCTGGACTGACTAGTTATTTATCGTCCCGAAAGTGTACCCGACATCCCTCTTGGCCCGAAACTGGTTCGGGCTGTTTTCGTACAAATTTTCGTTGGTCAATTCATTATTTTGGACTTACCAAAATAAAAGAAAAACTCGTTATTTTGGAAGCTTTGTACAGGGCTTTTCAAGTCGATAGAGGGGCTTTTGAAGGAGGGATGAGCAATGGGTGAGTGGGTGCAGATTTGGCAACACAGTGTTCAATTCATTAAAATGATGGATATTAGAAATTGATCCGTGTCTAATCCATTACCCAACAGGTAAAATATTCATGGATGAATGGATGGATTGATAAATTTAAAAACATAATTACAAAAGACTGATATTAATAGTGTAGTTGTAAGAAGTAATACATCCTATATCTAACATTATAAATGAAGTAGATGAACCAGTAAAGAAACACATACAAAAACATAAAATATACGTGGTTCGGCATGATTACCTACGCGCACGGAATGAAGGAATGATCTTATTATATATTTAAGTTAGAAAGATAAAGCTCTCGGTATTACTTAGTCTCTCACTTTTCTCACTTACAAGTTACTTGTCTTTCTCTCTTTACAAGGATGTTTATTTATAGGCCGAGGTGCTCATACAACGAAGTTACATGTCGTTCCCATTCTATCGACTATGATAGTGATGTCGGTGGGGTATTAATATCTTCTCCCGATCTGTGATCCCCGATCTTATGAGCGTACGAGATATATCTCTCCCGAAGTATCCTCGTGTGTTATCCTGATCTTGACGACCCCGACATTCCCTTACCCGATATTAGATGTTCACCCGACATGGGCCTGCATGCTTCTGCACTTGGGTACACCATGATTCGGCCTCTATGTTCCTGCGCGTGCTCTGTCCTTCGCATTTAATGTCCTGTCTCCGATTCAAGACCATCCTTGAATATGATCTTCACTTTACACGTGTTTGCCTCTCTTCAACATGCAATGGATATCTCTTTTACCGCGCCGAATCTAGTTAAGATGTTCCTGTGCTTCGCCTTGCTTGGTATCTCGGTGTGCCATTGCTTGGGAATATGCCATATTCTCTTGCCAACTAATTGATACTACATTTATGCACCTTCCTTCCCACTCATGTAGCTGACACGATGTGGAGGAACTGCTTCATGTTCCTTAATCGCTGCCAAGCCTTTTTTTTGCTGCCACGTCCTCCTCGATCTCATCCGTTTTACCTTCTTAGCCGGTTACAACTCCCTTCAATGTAAATGCAGACCCAAATCCCCTACATTCTCTACTTTGTTTTTGTATTCTTCTCATTCCAAACCCAACATTCTCTGCAACTCCATTACTATTTCTTTTCCCCTATCATCCTTTCGCCTTTTTTCCTGTTGTTCTTTCTTTCTTTCTTCCTTATCATTTTATTTTCATAATTATCACCATCTGTGTAATTCATCGATTTTATCATCGCCTGTATCATCAAACTCTTATTCCGTGATTATCTTCAATGGCTTCACAGTCTCCCTTCATGAAAGAGAAAAGGTGCGTGAGTTATATATTTATTGATGAGGATAATGTTCCCGTTGATTCACTATTTTCCATTGATGATCCTTCTCTCCATGATCATCATGCTCTTGACTCGATCTTTTTTTATTCTCGTTTTTGAATATAGGGCCGAGAAGAAATCCTTCAAGTATCAGAATCTTACTGATGTCCATTTCATTAATCAATTGAAATAGGAGTGCAATCTTCATGACTATGATCTTCAACTGCTGTCGGGCCAAAAAGATCTTCTAAAAAAGAGAAGTTTGAAGATTTTGACCATTCTCCCGAGGCGAGTATCATAACCAAGGTTCAACTCGAGATCGAACTGCGTTTTCCCCTCTATGACCCGAGCCGGCCCTTTGGTTATGAAGTTCTATCTCAGCTTCATCCTCCCCGATCCTTAGGTCAGTGAAACGGAAATACTTTTCGTCTTATGGCAGAGTGGAGAGGCGAGGAAAGGGTGAATGCTCCGATACCGCCTAGTTTATCTATGATCCTTCCCAGGCGAGCAAATATACTTCCGCTAGTTTTTTGGGCAACTACCTAAGTGGTACAGCCTCTCTTGTTGATCTCGCCGGTTTTGCTGTCAGTCCTCATCGTCTTAAGGTTCCCACCGGTGGTTTTGAGAAGTTGATATTAGATGAGGACTCAGAGGGCGGCACCAACACCAACAACCATGCTTCCATGTTTCTTTCTTTCATGCTGATCCCTACCAGTTTTGGGTAGTTAATGTCGATCAGGTATGGTTTTATCTGCTTTTGATTAGTTTCGTTATTCTACAGCCTCAGAGCCAAAATTCTCGGAAGAGGGGTTCTAGTAACAGGCCTGAGGAGGATCCATTGAAGGTAAAAAATATAATTGCTCTTCTCTCAGTACGCGTACTTTCCCCTATTTGTTGTCTTTAATGGATCTGGCGATGTTGTCTTTGCATAAATCGAGGACTGGCGAAGTTGGTGTCGAAGGTACTTCCGGAAAAGGTGGTGAGGACCCCGACCATCGGCTTCCGCTATCTAGATTTTTATCTAAAAAGCTTGTCAAGAAGCATACGGACATCTCCTATATTGTTGTAGGTGATAAATCTGAGAAAGGTGTGAAAGGTGCTAAGGATGGTAAGGGTGCCTCTGGAGGAAGTCTTGGAAAGAACACTACCCAGATCCTATCATCCAAAGTATCTTCCTCGGGTAAGGAATCCAATCTCTCGAAGTTAAATGTCACGGTTGTGTTGTCAGATGACGATAGCGAGCTAGGTGATCTTTTTGGTCCAGACATTGAGATGGATGTATCAGGTGTACCAGAGGAAGAAGAGTAGAAGGAAGAAAAACAGAGTCAATCCGAAATCCCTTCTGGCGAGGGTAAAGGTCACACCATTCATGAGGAGGATCCTATTGAGAATATTGAGAGGAATCCTTAGAACCGAGGTTTGATTGGTGGTTTGACGTTCACTTTTTGTAGCGCTGCATGTGACTCACTTGATGCCCTAGCCTCTTCAAGTTTCAGCTCGCTTACAGTTGCCGAGATGTTGCAAGCCGTGCCCCTGTACAGTCCTGCTATGAAGGAATACCTCAATCTTGTTGTAAGTGTTATTGCCCTGACTTCGTGTTTGTTTTATTCTTTCTTGATTGGTTACTTGACCCATGGTATTTTTCAGGACGAGAATCAAAAACTTCTTGAGGATGCTATTCATCAGAAAGAGTTAGAAGAAATGACGCTACTTCGGACTCAGCTGCGAGGGGAACAACACTGATCTCGGGACATCGAGAAGCAGCTAAACAAGGCGAAAGGTACTTGTATTATCTATTATATTTTTGATTGATATCTTTGTGCCAATATTATGAGTTTAGTGTCATATTTTAGCCGATATATCTAGCTAATAACGAGATTCCGCCTCCGAATACCATCGTATGTCTATAAAACTGAAGGTTGAAGAAGGTTATGTTGCTACACTTTAACAGAAAATTTATAACAAGGATGAAAAAATTGACCGTCAGGCCTCCGAAATTGAGGAACTCTGAGCCGAGCTCACTCATTATCAACGATTTGAATACGTTCCTGAAGAGATAGATAACCTCCGTGCCGAGGTATCCCAACTTCAAAGGGTTGCCGCTGACAGGCTCTCACGAGATGAGAATTTAGAAAGTCAATGTAACTTCAAAGGGTTGCAGCGTCAGGATATGGATCTTCATTCCGATCGTTGGCGTCTCTCCTGATTGAAAGATGAAGAAGACATCTGTTCAGAAATTAGAAGATAAGCTTCGTGGGTTTGATCATATTATTCGGGTTTATGAATGGACTCGGATCCAATTGTTAGGTATGAAAATAGCCCATAATCGCCAACAAGCCCCATCGAGCGATCACAAAAAGCATTGTCCTTTCACTGAATTTAATGAGCAACGATATGATGAGATGACCTTGAGGATATGTGAAATTGATTCCTCCCTTTCTAAATCATAAGAAACCTTAAAACTAGTTTCACCCGGGCTTTCAGGCCCGTAGCATGCTTTATAATATTTTCTTGTTATTTTTTCTATTCATTTTCTTGGATGATAACCACTTTATGTTTTTGTTTCCTGCAGCCAATCAAGGTAAGGTCAAAGATCTATAGGAAGATGTCGCCCACCTGAAAACAGACCGAGGTCTTTCTGAACACCAAGCTTAGTGACGATGCTATGGAGTTGACCCGTCAACTGGGGGAGGCGTAAAAGGAGCATGATCGGGATCTTTCCGACAAGATCAATGTGGGGGGTAAAAGAATTTATCAATATGCGAAAATCCAAGGTTGATGCAAAGAATGCGGGTTCGGGTTCAACCAATCCTGAAGCTTAGTTTTTGTCTTTTGTAGTGTTGTGTCACTATTTTCCCCCTCATCTCGGGATGTAATTTTCTTTCGCTTGAACACCTTTATATTTAAGATATTTCTGTTTGTGGGGTGATGCGCCACCGATTAGTCCCTCTTTATTGGGATTTTTGTTTCCGACATTGTTTCACGTTTTATCCCTTATGCACGTTTGTTCATAACCTTTACGTTTTAATCCATGCGATAATGGTGTTAAGCATGTGTTAGTATAAATTCCCTGTCTGTCGAACACACTCAACAGGAAGGCTCTTCGGTCCCGATTCCATGTCCCGATTGAGGTATATCATCATTGGAGTTTCTATCCAATGGGAGTGTATTAGGTCTTATTTAAGTTAAATATCCCGATTATCCTAGGTTAGACATCAGTTGGCTATCCTGGGCCAAGTGAGTCGGGTAACTTGCGATGGGAGAAACCTTTGGTTGTGTATAGGTTTATCGGTTTCCAAAGTCTAATGTCTTTGCAACCTTTGGTTACTGGATTCCAACCACCAGAACCCTTAACTACCTCGACACTTGCACACTTCCACTGCTCCGAGTTCGAATAGTCCGACGAGTGTAAGTCTCCTCGGCACTTGCACACTTCCCTTGCCCCGAGTTCAAACGACCATTCGAGTGTAAGTCACCTCGGCACTTGCACATTCCAATTGCCCAGAGTACGAATGACCATTATTCGCATAGGTCATCTCATTCCATCACTCATGGATGATAAATATTTCAAATGACCATCACAGTCGCCCAATCCAATTCTCTATCTCTCATGGATAATGTTAAATGATAACGTATCATACATGTGCTATCACATCTCATGGGAAATATAGCTTTAACTGTCGTGCGTTCCATGGTTGCTCTTCAGGAGTTCCATCGGGTTTCAGTATTTTCTACGCCCCTTAGCCAACCTTTGACACGATAGTGTATGGTCCGCACCACCTGGATGCCAACCAATTGTCCCGGATGGAATTCCCTCGGGTGAATTATTTTGTTGTATTCTCGTTGTACCCGCCTCTGGTAATTTTCCATATTTTGCAGAGCCATTTCTTTGGTTTTCTCTAAGTCATCCAGCTTTTCTAGGATCAATTCCGATAATAGGTTTCGCCTCCAGGCTTCATCCTTATCGTGGGTATCATTGCCTCAGTTGGTAGGATCGCTTTGGTTCCGTATATGAGCATGAACGGTGAAAGACCCGTCGCCCCTCTCCTAGTTGTTCGGTAGTCCCATATGACATTATGTAACTCCTCACACAATTACCCATATTCAGGTTGATCTTCCACATGGTAAAGTGGCAATAGGCTGTAAATGGGTGTTTAATATCAAATTTAATGCGGATGGCACAGTGGAATGATATAAAGCTCGCCTAGTGGCAAAAGGATATACCCAACAGGAAGGAATTGATTTTTATGATACATTTGCACCTGTTGCTAAGCTTGTCACAATGTGTGTGTTATTATCAATTGCAGCCATTCGAGGCTGTTCTCTCCATCAACTTGACGTCAACAATGCATTTCTTCAAGGAGATCTTGAAGAAGAAATATACATGAAACTACCACCTGGTTTAAGTTCTGAGGGAAAATCAAAAGTTCTTAAACTAAATAAATCTTTATATGGCCTGAAACAAGCTTCTAAGCAGTGGTTTGCCAAACTTTCTTCAGTTTTAATTGCTGAAGGTTTTCAAAAATCATTATGTGACAATTCTCTCTTCACATATCATAAAGGCAACACATCAATCTTTATCCTTATTTATGTGGACGATATAATTATCACTGGTACTGATGATGTTTTCATTACCTCTATCAAATTAAGGCTTGTGTCCTATTTCTCAATCAAAGATTTGGGAAAATTACAATACTTCTTGGGCATAGAGGTTTCTCGTTCTTCCAAAGGAATTTTTCTATGTCAAAGAAAGTACATTCTAGATATCTTAAAGGGTTCTGGACTCACTGGTGTGTCAGGAAAACACACAGAAAAATAGATATGCTTGCAAGTATACAAGGCCAAGTTTATAGAATAGAAGGAAAGCAGGGGAAAGTCCACATGGAGTGGGAGCACTATAAGAGAAACCTAAGCTAACAATGGAGACAGTGAGCAAGACAAAGTAATATGGCATACAAAGTGGCAGAAGTAAAGAACCAAAGCAGCAAGGTAAAGCAAAGCAGCAAAGAAAACAGCTAAGAACCAAGGCTTGGAAGCCAAGGGCAGGGGGAGATTTTGTGCATTGTTTTCAGTGCACAGAGACTACAAATTGCAAGACAATAGGCGAGCGACACAGCTAAGAAATATAAACTGAATTTGAAGCAAAGCAAGACTGAAAATTGTAAGTGACTGAAGAAAGGAATTGTGGCTAAGCTAATGGCTTAGAATCCACCTTGGTGTCCTAGCCAAACAATGTAGTTCTAGGTTGAAATTAAGACCCTAAGCATACGATTGGAATGGAAAGAAAATCAGCTTGCTCAACTAATGTGCTCCTAGCATTGACTGTCTTTTGACAGTACAATCAATCACAAGCACACAGATGAGCACTAATCTCTCCCAATGCACAAGAAAAACAAGCATTAAGGCTCTAACCTAGCAATTCATCATCCAACAATGCACAAAGGCTTCATCTGAGCCTTAGCTGCAGTAATTTAGCTCATGAAAAACATGTTAACAGTATCAACATTCATCACATATGCTAATTGAAACATAACATACACACAACAATCAACTGTTAACTGCATAAGAAGACTGAAATTGGAATTGCATAATATTTTGGTTTTAATTCTCTACTGGCTAGTCCAGAGATCATGTAGTCCTCTCCTTACATCACACCCACAGTCCCAATTTATAGTTTACAAGAGAAGTCCCCAAAAGCCCCAAAACAGTGTAATTAGGGTTTGGTGAAAAATTGGAATTAGTTTTACCTAATCACTGATGATTGCTTCTGACTTCGACCCACGCCTCTAATTGTTCTCCTGATGTTATCCACGCCTCCAATTGCAACTCTATTTCACCTAATTTGTCAATTTCACCTCTAGGGTTCCTGACATGGGAGAGGCGTGAAATTGAGTGATTAGGAGGACATAGAGTTGGTGAAAGGGGAAGTAATGATGTGGGTTAGGGTTGTTGAGTGATTTGAGAGCTCGTATTGAGCTGGTGGTGGTGGCAGATGGAGTGGGTGGCGGAGCAGGTGGTGGTCATGGGGTTTGCAGTGAAGAAGAGGGGAGGAAGAAGAAGGAGCCCGATAGAAAATAGGTTAGGGTTTGTTTGGTTTTTGGGTATAGGTATTGGGTGCTTAGGTGTTATACGGGATCATCCAATTTGATGTTTTGTGAAGGGAATACGTTGGATGGAAAGATCATAGAATGATCCAACGGCGAGATGAAGATGGATATGGAGCGATCGTTGGATATGTAATACATCAAAACTGATGGTCCAAGATGGAGTTAGGTGTTATAGTATTAGACAGGGTCATCAAAGCTCGATGCACTCTGATGGATCGATCGTTGGATGATGGAAAGGATCCAATCTGACTGCTAAGAATAGAAACGGGTTTGGGTTTGGATTTTGGGATTAAGAAATGAGTTTGGGCTTAGACAATCTTGATCCACTTCTTCTTTAAGAACAATTTCTTCCTTTTTAAGCCCATTTTCATCTTTGATTCTTCCATACCACATTCTTCACTTCTTTTCCACTAGAGTTTCCACTGGCTTTCTCCCATGTCTTTGCTCTTTTCGCTCCGCAACTCATCTAGTCTTTATTTATTACCTAAAAATGTAAAATTAATTAATAAACATATTTATTCTTGAAAACAATGAAAACACAGAATATGGGATAAAATGTAGAATTAATGCACAAAAGATGAGTTAAATGCCAACAAAAAGGGATAAATATATACATTATTATCGTGGTATCTACTCTATACTCCCAAACCTAATATGAAAACAAGTTTTTGGTGCGCGCACATCTTCATTTCCTATGGATGCACACCTGAAACTAACTCCTAAGGCTGGTACATCTTTGCCAGATCCTAGTATTTATCGGCGCTTAATTGGTCGTCTTCTATATCTTACAGTAACACGACCAGATATCACTTATGCAGTGAATTATTTAAGTCAATTTATTGAACATCCACATTCTTCTCATTTGGATGCTGCTCATCATGTTTTAAGATATCTCAAAGGTACAATTGGCCATGGGATATTTTGGCTTCTTCTACTCCTTTAATACTCAAAGGGTACAACGACTCTGATTGGGCAGGATGTCCAATGACGCATCGATCCACAACTGGCTATCTTGTTACTATAGGCAACAACCCAGTTTCATGGAAATTTAAAAAGCAACCAACCATTGCTCGTTCATCAGCTGAAGCTGAATATCGTGCCCTTGCACATTTAATTGCAGAACTACAATGGCTTCGTTATTTTTTCAGGATTTGCACATTCCTTGCATTCTTCCAATCATTGTTTCCTATGACAGTCAGGCATCTATTCACATTGCTCAAAATCCAGTGTTCCACAAGCGAACTAAGCACATCGAATTGATTGTTATTTGTACGAGAAAAACTGCTCAACGAATTAATCAAACCACAACATCTACGGTCTTCAGAACAACTTGCGGATTTATTCACCAAACCTTTAGGAGTCAAGCAATTTCAGTATTTGGTTAGCAAGTTGGGTATTCGATCTGGATCTACTCCTCCAACTTGAGGGGAGGTGTTAGCGACATATCTGACATATAGTCTACTAGATTTACTAGGTTTTCCAGTTTACTAGTTCTTTCCTTTGCTTAGTCTTACGTAAATATAGTCATATTCCTTTTTATTCTGTGAATATCTCTATCTTTTGTAACCTCTTGGATAACTCTTATGTAATTTGATTCTGTATATATATCAATAACAAGAAACCCAAATATTCACAGTTGTGAAAACATAAAACACTGTCTTCAAACTCTAGTTTCTACAATTAATTCCATCAAGGGATTTCTCCTTCAATCTCTTCTTATCACAACGATCAGTTCATCATCAATAAAGTCATTCGAGGTCCACAGCAAGTCTATTAATCCATTTCCAAAGATCGATACTCCATCTTGAAGAACTGACGTTGATGTATCGGAGTTCACTTCAACTTAGTTATTTTACTCGAGCCATAAGCCCTCTTCTCCGTCGACTGCAACTAGCTTTGCTTCTGCCACTAATCATTTCGAACATCATGTATTCATCACCACTCCACTCAGTTTCTGTACCAACCACCACCATGCTAGCGGCTTAATCTCATCCAACCCATCTTCAGTTCGATCCAGAAAACCATTTCCATCTTCTAAACTCGCGAGCACAGCTACCATTCAGATTCATATACAAAACCCATGGCTCCAGTTCTCTTTTGAGACAGTAAACTAACATTATCGATTCAACAAATTTCATTCCCTGCTGCACTGAAAACTTTAGCTGCATTCCCAGCCAACAAACTTATCATTACTCCTTCGCAACTTCATTTTTCCAGTCACAAGCAATGATCTCCAACTCTGTTTCAGCATTTTTGGATGATTCGAAGATGAATTCATCTTCATTACGTCTGTAGAGCTATCCACTCATACACCAAAACAATCCATCTCTGCTAGCTACTATTCTGTAAAATCCTCTAGCATATATACCTTCTCTGTCACCTCCATACACCGGCAGAACTCCAACTCCATCAACAGTTTCCATTCTATCCATATCGGCCAAAGTTCCAACTCCTGCTTCTTCTTAATGTAACAACCAACAGTACCAATCTTTGCTTCTTCGCAATTTCATACCTCAAATACTCCATCGATAATGTCTTATCACACCTTCAGCTGGTCTTCGAGATGCAACTAAAAGAAATTCAGAGGGCAACTGCTTGGAAAGAAAAATATGCTCGACGTTGTGAACCTTCCACTCCTAAATGTGGTGTTGTTGAGGACACGTCTCCCATTTCTTTGTTTTTCACCCTTCAGTTGACCACACGTGCTCTAAGAGTAAACAAAAGAATTGTGGTCCATGCAACGGTTTCTTCCGTGATAATAAGTGCCGCTGATATACTGAAATACCGGGCCAGCCATATTGGTTGTTTTCATCGCAAACACCTTTTAACTTCCAGTTTAGTCATTAATTCTCTAAAAGAGTAGAATTTACTTGTACTTTCTACAAAATCACTAAAACAAGGTTATTAACCAAAATATCGAGTCCTAAATAATATAAACATGGGTATAAAATGTAGCACCTACGTGCTTATCAAACACCCGCACACTTATATTTTGCTAGTCGTCAAGCAAAACAGAAAATATATCCTCTCTATAGCTGGATAAAATGGGAGATAGCGGTATCCGCTCTAAAGCTGGATAAAATAGGAGATACGGGTATCCGCTCAATAGCTGGATAAGGAGAGATGTCTGCTACACAGCGAGATGCAGAGAAAGACCCGTTCAACAGTTTTTTTTTTAAATACCTAACAAAAGTGGGAACTTATAAAAGTATAAATGCTTAACCACTCCCTCACACTTAAGCATTACATTGTCCTCAATGTAATTGAGTCATCCAACGTAAAAATTAAGATGGAAAATTCCTAAAATGATATGCAAAAAGTAAACAAATAAAAATATAAGATAGAGAAAGGGAAACAAATCTGATGAGTTGACTTCCATGAAGCGAAAGGTATTTGTTTCCCTACTTGTGCCAGCAAAGAATCTCAACAAGGTGTTGATACACCAAAGTAAGATGCAAGGCATATATATAAAATCTGGAAAGTTAGGGATCAATCCAACAAATCAGGTCAGCTGTGAATATGAACCTGCAAACACTATAAATCTCCAAAAAGATTTGTAAGTCCATCCCCAAAAGAAAACAGTCCTGAATCGAGATAAGTAAATCACTCAAATGGACATTAGTTTCTATTTGGGAAACATGATCTAAGTCAGGCTCAATATCAGCTGAAATAACTCTTGTCGACATAATATCTCCATTAGAAATCAGAGGAAATAATGAATAAACATTGTCAAAAGGCAAAGAATCATCAAACTCGGCACAATGACATAAATATGCATTTAGTGGTTCAGTAACTCGTAAATCTGGATCTAAGTCTGTGGAAATAACTTCCGTTATTGAGTTACCTCGATGAACTATTAGAGGGCAGAACGTAATATCAACAAGCATAGGGTCATTGGAATCATCAAAATGAAATACACAAACTATAAAGGTTCAAAATCAGCAATGCAATTAGTTACCTGAATAGTATCAATCAACTCTACACGGTATCAGGAATAGGCAAGTCCTCTGGGTACTTAGATGCAAAGTAATCCGACAACACTTTAGAAGCACACAATGCTAACCCCAAATTAGGAAATTTTTGGAAATCTTGGGGTCTAGAAACAACCTCTAAGTCAGGTGAATGATTTTATGAGATAAATTCATCAATGGAATTAGGAAAATCATCCACCCAAGCATCCACAGGGTCATATGTTCAGTCTGGAACATAGAGTCACTACAAGATTCATCATCATCAGCATATAATCTTTGGCATTCAAGAACTCTCAATCTTTGTTCCAACCTAAGAGGTGTGTGTTTGTAAAACTTCTCGTATATCGTTAAAGGTGATTCTTCACATACCATATGTGGAGCAAGAACTTCCTTATAACGTATCTGCTGGCTCATATCTCTATTTTCAAATAAATATAATGCTCATAAACAGATTACCTTCTACTATAGAGCCATTAAATAATTAATTATAGTCGCAAGATTCATCAATTGAATTCTTAGAAAATATCCTACTTCCATCATAATATTGCATTACTTTAATTCATGGCTTTTCCCAGCAGAATTCCATGGGTTAGTAGTAAATATTCAGGGAAGCTGGGCCACCATCGAGAAAGCCCCGAGAGCGTACTTTAGCAACAATGCATGAACGAGCACCCAAAATGCACAAACGAGCATTTAAAAATATGGACGAACGAGGAAACCTATACAAAATAGGAAAGAAAATAATTAAAAAATATATATAAAGAGAGGCATGCACGGGAACAGGCCCACCGACTGGCCGATCATGCCACCATGGGCGGTCTCGCCTCCCATTTTATTTTTCACTTATTTTATTATTTTCCTTATTTTATGAAAACTCCTTTGTTTTAGCAAACTAATTCCTCGTTTGAGCAAAACTCCTAGTACCATATTTCTTCAAAAAAAGATGAAAAATAATAATATAAAATAGGAAAGAGTGTCACGGGACCGGGCCCTTGGCCGTGGCCGGTCCCACACCTCTCTAATTCCTTATTTTATTATTATTTCTTCTCTCGCCTCATGAAACTCCCTCGTTTGAGCAAAAACCTAATTTTTTTTCCATATTTATCCAATATTGCTCAAATCTCCAAAAAGCCAAAAGCCAAATAGTCCCACGATGTCGGGGATTCTCACGAAAAATATTAAAATATCATTATTTTAATATTCTTAAAATTTTGCAAGTACGGGCAAAGTCTTACTGCAAAATTGAAAATCCAGAATATTGCTCAAACAAGCAACAAAATACCTGAAATTCTCAAGAATGCTCGTGTGACTGTCATAATGACCCGTGCACCACTATGACCGTACCTGGCCGGTCCCATGTCTCTTCATTATTAATTCATATTTTCACAATTCTTCAATAACGGTTCCGCGTTCATGGAAAATCCTCCGCACGGGCATCCATCGACCATCAACTAGTCCCAAGAACACCAAGGGTCGGTCCATACCCCTTGGTCGGTCTTCCTCTCATCATAATTAGGTTTTACTACCTAATGCTCAGACGAGCACTATTTTAATAATAATTAAATCAGCATTTAATCATCGTTTCACCAACTGGTCTACAAGGGACTTTAATATATGCTCATTCGAGCATTTGGGCGCTGCATGGTCGGCCCATCATTCCATGTAGCTGGTCCCTCTCTCACTCATTGATTAATTTTTCCGAAAATCATCTGTTGATAACCCATTAATCAAAATTAGGGTTTCAAACTAAATGTTCCACAAAACATAATTGTTCAAACACCAATAATTTTATGTTGATCCAGAAATCAAAATTTTAATTAATTATATTCAGTCATGCTACCAGTATTTTAGATTAATATTTTATTTGGTCGTGTTACCATTCGAGCAATATTTGCTCAGACTAGCAATATTGATTCAACTATCACTATTTAATTATTCAAGCGAGCAATATTTGCTTTGGAAATAATTGCTCAAACTAACAATATTTGCTCAAACTATCAATGTTGATTCAATTATCAGTATTTAATTGCTCGACTGAGCAATACTTCTTATATTGATTCAGCTATCAATATTCGAGTAGCAATACTCCTCATGTTGATTCAACTATCAACATTCGAGAATTCATACCACTCAACTACTATATTTCATTGGTTCATAAACCAATATTTGGTTTGTCGGTCGACCATTATAATCTCTCTTTGTCATTCTACATCTCATGACATAGACGCTCAATAGCATTTTGTATCAACAGGTCCATGATCGAGCAATCTCATTAGATCGACGTCCATTCATCCAAATCTTCAGATTATCAACACCTCAACTGGCGCATACATTTCATAATTCATTAGACATCTGTCCCAACATGCATGCTCAATCCATGAATCATAGATCATTCGTCAATCATGCTCGACTCATCGTCTAATCAAGTCAACAACTGACTAATTAAATACACGCCTGCCTTGCAGACTCCACATTCATGAGACATCAATCATGTCACATGGGGGGATATTCACTAGGGTTTTGGTCCGGTGGCCTGCGGCACATGTGTACACCCACGATGAGAAATGTGAGTGAAGTTGTGCAAGCAGTTGAAGGAGTTAGCAAAGTAGTGGACCAATTCTCCCACGCACGTGGAACTGGTTTAACCACGATTTCCCACTTTTTCGCTCCAGCAACCGTCACACTTGATGGGATCAATGTGTCTACTATTCTTGTAATATAAATAAGTTTTTAAATCCACGATTTAACAACCAAGAATGCTCATCTAAGTAAGAATTCTCATCGAGCTCTCAATAGAGCAGAATTCAACCAATCAATCAGAGCTTACCCGAACTCAACAGTTCACTTACAGAAATCTCCAAACACATCCACAATCCTCGATGAAAAAAGATGAAACTAAAAAAAATATATAAATTCAAATGATTTGTCTTTATGAAATTAAATGAAAAAAACAAACAAACAATTTGTGTCCATTATCCTTTTATCCCATGGTAAATTTTACGTTGTTTCAGTTAGACTCTCTTTTATTTTGAAAGGGATCCCATAACCTTTGTTCTTAAGCTCAACGGGCATAGCTAATTAAGGACTAGAACGTCATTTGGATAGGGGGAAAACAGGATCATCTTCTGTTTGTCAGCTGGACTGAAATTGTCGGATAATTGGTTGGCCCAAACCTTTGGATTTCTACGACGAGAACCCAATTTTCAGAAACGAAAAAAAAAACTAAACTTTCTCCATGACGCCTTTCTTTATATATCTCAAAAATAAAAATATTTTTTTTATAAATTAATTTTTTTTCAAATTTTTCTTCAAATATAAAATAATAAAAAATTTTAAATTATTTTTGGTTAAAAAAATTTAAAAAACTTTATAAAAAATTTTAAAAACAAATTAAAAAATTAAAAAATAAAAAAATAAAAGAAAAATATTTAGAAAATAAAAAATTAATAATATTTTTAATTTTATTGGACAAAAAGAAAAAAGTGAAAATAAAAGTTTCTTTTATTAGTGTGAAACCGTTTGAAAAATTTAATAAAGGTTTTGAGTTGGATTTAGGTTTTGATTTGAAGGCAGAAAAAATGTTAGCTTTAATGGCGGCAAGGGCTTATAGCAATTATATTAAAAATTTATTATATCAAAATTCAACAACTGGAGCTTTTGGAGGATTAGGAGCTTTTGGAGCATATATTGATTCAGATTAGGCTGGTTCTCTTGAAGATCGACGTTCAACTAGTGGTTATTGTGTATTTTTGGGTGGTAATATTATCTCTTGGAGTGCTCGTAAACAGAAAACTGTGTCACGTTCTAGTACTGAAGCAGAATATAGAGGTCTTGCTATTGCCACTGCTGAAATTATGTGGATTCAATCACTTCTATCTGAACTTCAC
Organism: Papaver somniferum; assembly: GCF_003573695.1. NCBI lineage: Eukaryota > Viridiplantae > Streptophyta > Magnoliopsida > Ranunculales > Papaveraceae > Papaver > Papaver somniferum. The sequence continues at coordinate 193,029,688 of NC_039366.1, read as the reverse complement.
GTTTCTACTCAATCACCTCCGGTTCTATGGTGTGATAATTTTGGTGCCACATATCTTACTGTTAATCCTATATTTCATGCACGAACGAAACACATTGAGATTGATTATCATTTTGTGGGTGATCAGGTTGCTTTGAAACTTCATGATATCAGGTTTATATCTTCTAAGGATCAAATTGCCGATATTTTTACAAAAGTTTTGTCTAAAGATCGGTTTTCTCTCTTGAGGTTCAAGCTAACGGTTCAAGATTACCCGTTACGCTTGCGAGAGGGTGTTAAGGCATACAATACGTGTGTTACCTAACACACGTGTATCTTGTTAAACAAGTCTTTTCTCTATTAGGAAGTCTTTTGTATTTTAGGAAATTGTTTTAGGTTTGGAAATCATCTTAACTTGTAGTTCAAGGAAGACTTTATATATATATATATATATATATATATATATATATATATATATATATATATATATATATATATATATTATAAAAAACCAATTTGTAAGTTGAAGTTATATCAAAGAAACTTGTTCTCTTTCAAGTCTATTATCTCCTCCTACTCAACGTGTTCTCTTCCAAATTAACCTAAATAATACATAGTTCTAGCCGTGTGAAACCGTTTGAAAAATTCAATAAAGGTTTTGAGTTGGATTTAGGTTTTGATTTGGAGGCAGAAAAAGTGTTAGCTTTAATGGCGGCAAGGGCTTCTAGCAATTATATTAAAAATTTATTATTTCAAAATTCAACAATCGGAGCTTTTGGAGGATTAGGAGCTGTTAGACATTCAACTTCCGTTCCTAAAATTTGTCCTAAAATTCCTCAGTTACCAAAGAAAGTATGAGCTTCTTTTGATTTATTCAATTCCGGGTTTTGCTTTCTTATTGTTTTGAGGTTATGGGGTTTGAGAATTTTGTGTGCTTTTTAGTCAATTAGATTTATTTCTAGCAAAAAGGTCCATCCTTTTCTTAGTACAATCCGTTGGGTTTGGGAAATTTATGCTTAATTTTGAATTATGGGTTTGCGTTTCGGTACTATTAGTAACTTCAATTTTTCGTTTGTGGGTTTTTTCTGATGTCAAAGTGTAGCATTCAGGTAGAGAAATTGTATGTGTAATTTACACCTATGCTGTTTGATTTTCATGTGGTGGTCTTATGTTTGATTTTGAACAGTTTTAGTCTGGATTTGGAGTTGTTAGAGTAGGCACTTCACTGAATTAGCTTCTTTAATCTCTGTTAGGTGCTCTCTCTTACTTGGAAGACAACGGCTGGGGCCATAGGAGGTTCCATTTGTGCACATTCATTTCCTCTGTGCTTGATGGCACCTTTGAAGTTATTGGTTTACAGTTTATACCTATCACATCATCTCGACTTCTTTTCAATGTGGTGATGAACCTGGCTCAGGCTCCGCACCACATCAACCATGCCCGTTGTCCTGCTCATGTCTTCAATAACTAACATGACAGGAATATCCTTCTGGTCTGAAATCCCAGATAGGGGTTATGTTATTACTAGACAAGCTTTCTGTACTGTTTAGTAAATAAGGTCCAACTTAGAAGTTGGTTTCATGTTTTTTATGTTCCAGGCAGTTGAATCGCCTTATATATCCATATTGTAATTAGCTGAAACAATTAGTCTACCAAGAAATAGTAGGATGGTGATATCTTGAATTGTTATCATGACTGTTGAGACACCTTAGAACTATGTTCTTGCAAGAACGTATGGTTTCCTACTTTCGCTTATTTGGGGTCACAATGTTAAGGTTTTATTGTTGTTGTTGACATATATTAAACAATCAACTTATGTTGGATGAAGTACATACCCGTCTTGTCTCGTGTATGGTTGCCTCTTGTGCATAGTTGGCTTCTTTATCATGAGATGATATACGCCATTGTTTGTGGGGTTTTGAATTTACTTCATTGTAGTTATCATTGACTGTGTATGTATCATTCTTTTGATGTCTGATATCAAATACTAATCAAATAAGAAAACAGAAAAACAAGTACCATTTCTTTGACTGAAAGACAATCTTGTTTTACTTCTAATTTGTCTATATGTGTTTGCACTGCAGGGAAGAATCTTTACAGCAGCCTTTTTAGGCATAGTTATTTCTGGAGGAGCTTATGTGAGTACTGTGAATGAGGCAACTTCGTGGTATTATTTTTTTCTTCCTCATTTGATCCGAACACTTATTCCTCAATTTCGTAAAACTTTGTGATCCATTACTGTAGTATTATAAATTTACCAAACAGTATTTCTGTTGCTAGGGAGTTCCTCTGTATGATTTAGTGATCGTGTATTTTTGGTTCCTCTGTCTCTATACCTTCTATGGATGTACTTGAACATGAATTGTTTTACTCATAGAGGGCCACTGATTTTCCTTCAGTTTTACACACTCACCGTAATCAGCTTTTTTGTGATAACTTATCGGCAAACAGCCAGCTTAATGCATTTGGTGCAGTGGGTGGCTACTTTCAATGGTTTCATTTTATTGTTCTGTATTTGGTGCAGTGGGTGGTTATTTTCAGCAACAAAGCTTGTGAATCCTTTCTTTGCCTACCTCAATGCTGAGACTGCTCATCGTTTAGCTGTTGCAGAAGCAGCAGCTCGTGGTTGGCTCCCAAAAGAGAAGAGGCCGGACCCATTAATATTGGGGATGGAAGTATGGGGTCGGAAGATTTCAAGCCCTATCGGTCTTTCTGCTGGTTTTGATAAAAATGCGGAGGCAGTTGAAGGTTTATTAGCGATGGGTTTTGGGTTCATAGAGATTGGGTCCAGTGACGAAGTTCCACATGGAGGAAAAGCAGGTCCAGACATTCTGGGTGTCAATCTTGGGAAGAATAATACTAGTGAAGATACTGCTGCTGACTATATTCAAGGAGTTCACACTTCGTCCCAGTATGCCTATTACTTGGTAAGTATTTACTATTCTGTCCTGAACTCACATTATCCTTTAGTTTGCTGGGGTTTCTTCCTAGAGATGTCATAAATATATGTATACTGGATCATCTGGGATTTCAACTCCAGTATCAGTGATTCAGTTTACTGCAGTCATTTCAAGTTTTCGTTGAAAATGAAGAGATTGCATCTTCATTTCACAGTTACTTTTCGTCAGAAATACACAGGCTGTAAATATATAAACATGAAATTGGGTGGTGATCATCCTCATGGTAAGGAGAACATTGTTACTACATCATCTCTATCTAATACCTACTGCGACAGGCCTATGCATCATATAAGATTTTTGCTCCTATTACTTAATCCCTAGTTATAAGCACTAGTTAACTAAGTTGAACTCAAAGAGAGACGTAATACATGATATACACCCGAGTAAAGAGGAGCTGAATAAGCTGGGAAGTATTAACTAGGAAATAGATACTGAAGTTACGTGTCTCCATTCTACTTGTATCTTACTAGGCTTGGGTGAACTGTTGACATGTGTCTGACGATTATTTTTTTTCATTTTTAAGTACGTTTCTGAGGTCTCCATGACGACATGGATATTTGTCGACTTGATCCGCAGTTAGTCACCAGCCTGCACGAATTTTTGATTGTGCGTATATAGAAAACATTTGATTGCTTCTTTGATATTGAATTCATATACAGGTTATCAACATTTCATCACCAAATACTCCAGGGTTGTGTATGCTTCAAGGACGAGAACAACTTGAGGATCTTGTTAAAAAGGTTGGTTCTCCAGCTGCAAGTTTACCGTTCATTCTCTCCTGTGGCACATGGGTTGTAGTAACGATGCTACAATTGCTGATCCTAATTAGTCATAACTGAATTATTTGCCAAGGTAAAAGCTACTCGCGATGATATGCAATGGGGAGAGGAAGGCCCTCCTCCGGTCCTTGTGAAAATTGATCCGTACTTGCCCAAGCTAGATCTCGAAGATATTGCAGCGGTAGGTGCAGCTTACTATGACCTCAGATGCTCATTTTTATTTTATTTATTTATTTTAAAATTCACCAGTAATATGTTTTTATGGTTTAATCATTTTATTTCAGGTTGCTTTGACACTCCGCTTGGATGGATTGGTAAGTTATGAGCATTCATTTTCTTGACCATGTTTATCCTTCTAAAGCTCCAGTTGCCGTTCTCCTGTCCATGCTTCAATGTGGAGAAATATGAACTTATTACATTTGTGGAATTTAATAGTCAATTCTTCACTTTTTCCTCTCAGATCGTAACTGATACAACCATTGCAAGACCAGATCCAGCTCGTGAGAATCCTGTTTCTGAAGAAACTGGTGGTTTAAGTGGGAAACCTCTATTTGTCCTGGGAACCAACGTGCTCAGTTACTTGTGTCTCTTGACAAGGGTAAGTTTATATCTACAGCCAGCATAATTAAGATTGCGATTCCTCATGGTCTTAAAAAAGAAATTTGAGTGCAAAGAGAATCTGATCAATTTGGTTCAGTGTCTTTGAAAACTATAGAATGCTAGAGTAATATTTATGTTAGGTTGAATTGCAGACCAATTTGTCCTTTGTTTAGCAATTTCGATTATGAAACTAAGACAAACAAAAATCATGCAGTTGACTGTAAAAGTTAATGATAGATTTCAAATCGTGATGTTAATCTTGTCAGTTGTTAATTCGCTTACCATGGTTCTTACTTCTTTTTCTCTTGGAACTTATGGTCTGTTATATTCGTATTCCAGGGAAAGGTTTCTCTTTATGGCTGTGGAGGAATTAGCAAGTAAGTGTAAATTTATAACAAATCATCCTCTCTTGCCTCCCAAATTTCTCCAGTAAATATTATTTTTTTTATTTCTTTTTATCAGCAAATATGGATTAGAGTAAGGATATGTTTTTGCTGTTACCAAAATTCTTCTTCAATCGATAGATCTTCTTAATTACTGTTACAAGATTCAAAAGCTAAGTACTGGTCTGGAACTCCCTTGCAGACATAAGGCCATTGATATTTTCCCATACTACAACAGCAAACGCAAGCATGAACAGCACTACCAACATCCTCCATGCGATCGTCCATGCAATTGCGTATATGCATGCTCCCATTGTCCATGCAGTTGCCCTTGTCTTGTAAAATAGGTAGTGTTAAAGATCCAGTTCGGTGTTCTGAGAATAATTTGTTCTGATTCTGTAACTTTCATCCAATATCATATTCAGCACTAACAAGTTACACGCTTCAAAGATTCCAAGTTGATTTCAAATCTAGATGGTGTTGGGAATCTTCAACTATAAAAAGATCTGAAACTTAAAGCTATCTAAATCGTGTTCACACTGGTTGAATATTGGTCCGGCTAGGATGTGGCCTGACTAGTTGATTTTATCGTCCAAATGGTTAACTATTTATTTATTTTTTGCTTGCTTGCTTGCTAAGGGCAGTTCCTATGGGAATCAGCAAGCCAAATTCCTTCTGATCTCTTCAGAATCATCCCATACCCTAAACTGGTCTTTGTTTGTTATTTTTGCATATTCTCAGCATTTGATGAAGACAGCTTTGAGAAACTTCTCAAGTTAAATGGAAATTCATCAAAACTCAAGTTTTTAGTTAAAATAATTCTAGCAGGAGATAAAACCAAAAATGAAAACAACTCATAAATTAGTTTGATGAGATGAGAGTAGGTTGTTTTAGGACAGTTCCTATGAGAATGGCCAAACTCATGTTTTTGATCAGCCAGGTGGATTGGCAAACTCGGTTTTCTACTATGATAAAGCAATGGGCGGTTTAGAGTCAAACACCAGGTTTGATGTAACACGCCGGTAATTAAGCTTCAAACTCGGCGTTCAAACCGCGAACGCCGAGTTTGAATCTTAAAGCCAACATTAACTTTTTTGAAAAAAATTACCTCTATAAATTACCACCATAAATGGCTGAAAAGGCGATCACACTTTTTTGCGACGCGAAACTTGAAGCTGCTATTTCTAAGATATGTGGAAGTATTAAAAAGATTGAGAATTATAAGAGGGAAGTGCAAGTTTTAGAAGTGGTTCCAAGAAAATGTTCCGCCAAAAGGCGGAGAAGAGCTCCAGTTTTGAAATTTAAGAACAAAAAATTCAAAAGTAAAGGAGAAACTGTCAAAGAGCGCGTTGAACGGAAGATGCGTCAAATGAAGATAAACAGGAGGCCAAAGCTTGTACTTGATTTTTATTGAAGTTTTTTTGTATTTATTGTCTAAGTTTTATATCTTGTAAACGAATTGGCAATAATATAAATGAATGAAAATAATTATTTTTTAAAATAGATTTCCACTTCAGATTAAGCGGTATTTATTACATTTAAACTTGCATAAAACACTAAACTACATTTTAATAAACCACAACAATAGCATCAAACTACATCATATCCAGCGACATTGTCTCTGTAGAGTTCATAGCATTCAAAATGCTTAAACTCTCTTCCGGCTTCTTCAGTAAACTTGGTATGAGCGATGGTTTTCTGTAAAAAAGATATAAACAACAAGTTCAGATATTTATGATGCAGTTGATCAGTTAGGACAAAGGTAAATACTCACCAGTTCTTCGTTGGATAATCCAGAATTTCTACGGTGAACCATCCACAAAACTTTTGTATAATGTTTGACTTCCTTAGTGATGAATGCAATTCTTAGTTCTAAGCTCTTAATGTTTCTTATGGTTTCGTTCCACGATACTACAAAATGTCCCAATATTCTTTCCCAAAAATAGTCATTGTTCATTGGTCTCATCATATGATGTAACCAACATCGAACAAGAGTAACATCTTCTTACATTATAAAGACCGGGATAGGCATTCGAGTGCAGTAAAGATGTGCTTGAGATGGACCATCTTTTAGAATTCTGAAACACGCTTCGTAATGAAAAGGTTTATCGTGAGATTCCTCCCAATTATCGAGAGCTGTTTGGATCACTTCATCTTTAGTTACACCGATGAAATTTTCTCGATCAATTTCCCTTACCAGATCAAAAAATGGCTGGACTACAAGCCTAATAGATTGAAAACGAGCATACAATCGATGAGCATTTCGGTTTCCAGTTTTCCCCGTCAGCTAGACGAACATTGTAAAAACGTTTTCCCAAAAAGGACTGTCTTGAATGCCCATACCAACGATTATCCTATGAAATAAATATGCTTTGCATATAATTATATCCTCTTCTTCAGTAAACTTGGGACCACAATTTCTAACAGACATTTCTGCAGAGTGAGAGAAATAGATTAAGAGTTGTAGAAAGAAAGAAGAAGAAGATGTGAATTTGGAGATGAGAAGAATGGAATTTATAGGGCGAAAATAAAATCGAGACGTTGGAAATTTATCCGTTGGAGTTTGTGATAAAACCGCGTGGCTATACTACAACCGACAGTTTGAATTACAACCGCCAATTTGAATTACACCCGCCAGTTTGAATAACCAACGCCTATTTTTTGTTATAAATACAACACTAGGTTTCATTCTCAACCAAACCAACAAATTTCCTTTTTGGTTAAGCCAACAACATCCACCATGTTATCTAAAGGCAAAGCGAAACAAATATTATGTGTGGAGGCAAAAAAGTTTTGTCCATTATGTTTCATGGATAACCACAGTTTGATGCAATGCCCTTGGATGAATTCAAAGTGTCCTCGAGAAGGTTGTTCATGCATCAGAATGGTGATTGAATCACAATCGGAAAAGCTCAGGTACTTACAATGTCAAGATCCCAACTGTCTAGAGGAACCACATATGCTAGATGGTGCTATGAAGATTAAAGAAGAAGAGGAAAACTTGCAACACTCTGCAAAAACATTAAACTTAAAGCCAAATTGAATAAGAAGTTATTACACTACAAGCATTGTGGATATGGAAATCACGAATACAAACATTGTCCACAGAGAATCAGTGGATGCTCAAATCTCGGTTGTAGGACTTTCATGCATTTGTTTACTTCTATCGAAGAAGACACATACGGAAGGCATTTCTGGAAATGTCCTGGGTGTTCGTTAGTGGATTGGGCTGATTAAAGTTGAAGAAAAAATCGATTAACTATGATTATTATGATTATTGTTTGTTGTTTATCTTATGTTATTTATGATTATCTAAACCAAACATGTGGATGCCTTCACATTTGCACCATCAAGTAATTTAAATCTTTCTTCGATTAAATATTGCATCATCAATATCACAAATAAAAACATACTGCATTAGATTAAACAACTACATCAGGATCGTATCTGTTCAGCACCCTGAGAATGTTGAAAGAATCTTGGAAGTCGAAAGGATGTCCACCGTGAGAAGCTTGCCACATCGCTACCGTTCTGAGTTCTACTTCATGTTCACCTTCACCCTCGAGTTTATTTTTCTGATTATTCACTAATACAACTATGAATTCCAATGCCTCGAGACTAAATACGCTAAAACAATGCGACAATCCGTTAGAATCACGCCCATAAATGTTTCCCGTTTCAGCGCAGAACATTGTATAAACTTTCGCCCAAAAACACAACGTCAATTCGGATGCATTCCTATTGACAGATTCTTCTGTGTGAAAAACAAAAGCTCTACAAATAGCTAAATCCTCTTGTTGAGTGTATCGAACTCTAAGAGGCATTTTTGTAGATGATTTGAGAGTGAAGAATGTGTAGTTAGTGTGAATTTGGAGTTGAAATGAGTAGTATTTATAGGACCCAAAATTATGGTTGTTGGATCTCAGGGGTTGACAGCCGTCCAAATTTAACCTTTGGCACTTTAGGATCACACGCTGGCGTTTCAATCATAGTCGCTGGCATGTGTGCTAAAAACTGGCGTTTTTTTCAGAAATGCCAGCGTGTGAACCTTGAACGCCAACGGTTGAGCCACGCTCGCCAGCTCTTACCATACCCGCCCGGTTGTTCTTCCCTCCGGATGACCAAACCAACAAATTTGTTGGTTTGTCCATCCGTTTTTGCTGTTTTTTCATTTCCATAGTGGGATCAAAATGAACAAATCCTTAATTTGTTCATTCCATAGGAACTGCTCTAACTTCCTACTTTTTCTCAAATTATAATCCTTTTATGGAAGTAAATATTCTTGTAGATTTGAAGGAGGCGGATTTTTAAGCTAAACACATGTCAAGAAATAAAAATAGCCCAAATACATCATAACTTCTATAAAATAATAGGCTTGGGACCAAGAAAAATTATTATTTTAAATAAATATTATATTATCGATAATATAATAAGTTATTATTTTATAATCAAATAATATATACTTATTTTAAAAAATAATCCTATCTTGGAGATTGAATAATGTGATTCTTCATCATACTGCTTCTTCTCATCATAATGCTACTATTTCTATACCTGGTTGCTTTGAGATTCTCTCTTTCTCCGGTAGTTTTATCCATCCCCCGGCATCAACTAAGCCTTCGTCATCGCCGCTTTTTAGTATTTCTCTTGCTGGAGGACAAGGTCAAGTTATAGGAGGTATTATTGCTGGTCCACTTATTGCTGCCTCTTCTGTCTTTTTAATGGCTGCTTCTTTTGTGAACCCAGCTTTTTTTAGGCTCCCATCAAGTCAGAATAATGAAGATCATGATCATCAAGATAAGGAAGAGATCAATGTTAAACCTAAGATTGATCCTACTACTGGTGCACTTTTGAGTGGTGGTGAATCTGTTTACAGTGTTTCAACAACTCATCAACATCCTAGTATGAGTCAATTATAAAATAGTCAAATTCCTTCTGATGTGTTACCTCCTTGGGCACCACCTTCTTCTCGTCCTTATTGACGATCATGATAGTAACTTAAACAACTAATTAGTGATAAAATACCCTTGTTAGATTCCTCTCTAATTATATAGATTACATTACTTTGGATTTTGATCATCATGATCTATATGTCCTTAGTTCAGTCACTGCTGGTTGTATATCCCAGTTGGAGTAGTTTTCAAAGCTTTTCCAAGGTTTATGTGCGGTTTTTAAGTCCTTATCGGAGAGAAATGATGATCATTATAGCTAGTGGTGGTGGTGGTGGTGGTGGAAGTAGGTTGTAGTGGTGGGGCTGTAGGTTTTGCAACGGCTTAAAAAAATATTCTGATGATCAGAAACAGAAAAAATACATTGAGTGACAGAAGTGTTTTACCTTCCTCAGAAATTCCTTGTCAGTCAAGCTTCTTGGGAATAGTCTATTCTCCATTCCCAAAGCAAAAGCGTTAGATGGAAACTTAAAAGCCTGGAGCACTGAAGAAGAGTTTTGAAGACCAAAGACTTCTGTTGACTATTTTTGGTACAACTGAACTGAATTCTTTTGTTTCTACTATCACAAGGTTTGTTTTTGGACTTCGGTGATGTAAATTATATTAATCAGTTTTAAAATTTTAGTTCAGTATGCACTATCCTAGTTAGCAATTCGGGATTCGGTAAACTACGAAACGGCAAACGTACGAGTATTATACGGTTTTGTAAAATCCAGAATCGGTCCAAAATTCGGTCAACGAGACGTGATTCGTCAGTAATTCGGAACGGCATACGTACGTGTATAATTCGATCTATAAATGTGAGTTCGGCTATGAAAATTCGGTATCTATATATACTAAATAATTTGTATTTATAAGGTCATAGACCAATTTTTATACATGTGTGAGTTATTTAAAGAAAAAATAAACTCAATATGATGATATTAATAATATATACAACATTAGTCATCCAAGAGGACGTGGGATAATGGTTTAGATGCTTGGTTAGTAAGTCTGAGATCTCTCTCACCTTCACATTCAAATTTCTTCAGTCATTTTTGTTTCATAAAAATTTAAACAACGTCTAATACTGGGTGGTGTATACTCGGGAGGCGTAAAGCCCAAAAAATGGGGTCTTTGAAAACGTAAAAGCTAAAGAATTTATGACGAATTAAGCGGACGTATCATTCGGGATTCGGGATACGTAAAATTCGTGAATGATTCGCGAATAATCCTTGAATGCCACATAATACGCGACTTGAGTTCGGAGTTGCAAACGTACGCGAATAAGACGGTAAAATTCGTGATACGGAAAAATTCGCGAATCATTCGCGAACTTACTAACTAGGTGCACTATCATTAATTAGTAATACTGCTAAATTATATTAATACACTCACCGGGGGTTAAATCCCCCGGTGTGTGTGTACCGCCAGACACAATGAGATGGTCTCCTACTGACTCGTTGGTTTAACATGGTGTGGGTTAGAATGCAGTAGACTCTTCTGTGTCTTGCGGGACAGATCGCTGGATCCCAACCCGTAGTCAGTCTATGATTTCCTCAAAGGAATAGACACAGTCATGCTTGGATAGAACCTAGTTTTTTTTCGACAACACCTATCATACGCTGGCTGGCAGTGTGAAAGATTGAGAGCAGGGCCGCCCTTGGGCCAACAGCAACGTGGCTCAAGGAAAACGGGGGTGTAGTGACCAGGGAGGTCAACTAAATGAGCACTTGCGGTCGACCTAGTTTGATAAAGCTTGGAACTTAAAAAAATTGTGTGTATGACTCTTCTTTCCGCATAGAGAGAGGACAGAGGTTATAGAAAAACTTCTGGGTGTTGAAAGTAGTGCAGTATTACTGTTTCTGTACCTGGTTTAGAAATTGAGTAAATGACTAATGCAGTGTTAGGTTTGGTTTTGCTTGTAGTTCAAACTTCAAAGTTTCAAACTCTAAACTTTAAAGTAACCAAAGGAAAACGAATCCACTGTGATCGAAGAGAAAAGAAAGAGTGACGTACAGTGAAGGCGTGACTTGTCAGTGCATTTTGGTTTTGACTGGGTGCGCATGCATTGTACCTATCTGTCGCCTGATGAGTAATCCTGGACTTTGAAACTGACATAGTTAATCCTGGTCAAACTGACATAGTTAATGGTCATAGTGTTGGGGAATTCCTACAAAGGCCGAGTCTGTTAGTAGACTGTAGAGGGAAGGGGTGACTTGAACAGTATATAAGCGCGGGTAAAGTTTGTGTCCGGTTTTGAGGGAGGAAAACTTAGCGTATTTAGGATTTAAATTTTTTTAATATATAAAACCGCCCTGTATATATTAATATTTAACTAAAATAAATATTTGGCCGAGAATTAAATCTTCATTTTTACGATTTTTTGTTCTTAAACACATAATAAAGTGAAGTTTAGCGGTTGATTTTAAGTCGGAAAAGATATGGAAGTGAGGATCCGAGTTGGTTTCCATTTTTTTGGGCCGAGGATCCAAACCTCAGTCCATGTCCAGTTCCCTTCAACGTTCTCTGCTTTCGAGCAGAGAGAAAGCAGATGAAATCTTTAACCACGATTTTCTATGCCAGTAATCATATTTTCATTTTCCATTAGACTCAACCTAAGAGCAAGGCTACGGAGGTTGGGAGTGTCTTTCAAAATGGAAGAGCTGATCAAATTAGGTCCTATTACAGGTAGAGAGAAACCCTTTTCATCCCAAATTTAATCACACTTTCTTTCATTCGAACGAGTAAATGGAAGTCTTCCCTATACGGCTCTTTATTTGCCGTTCGATACGAAATAATACATACGACACTTGGTATCTCGTTTTAAGAGAAAATGAACCATACTAGCAAATATCGTCTGAGAAGAAAATGGAATATATACGGCTAATAGTCAGCCGTCCAAAATGATTTTGTCATTTGAACCTTCAAAATAAGTTCCCACCTACTTCAAACTTTAGTTTTTATATTTTAAAAGTTCAAATATTTTTCAGACGACACTTAATTGGCCGAATAGTTTTTGATGTTCTTTATCCCATGGTGGAAATAACACTCTATCACATAAGCTTTCATTCATTTTGAAAGGAATAGAGTGCTAAAACACTCTATCCGATAGCCCTTACTCTAAATAAAATTTAAAATAACAAAAATTCTAAATGGACCAAAGAAATGAAGTCGCCAAAATTGACCACACACAAATAGGCTCCTGCTACTTTTTGGCTGACCGGAACTACATTTTTGTGTATGGTTGGTTTTGAGAGAGGTTTTTGCAGTCTTTATAGAAAGCTTTGAGGCTAACGTTATGTTTTTCCTTTTTTGATGTGACTCATCTGGATCTGATTTGTCTGGATGTGACTCAAACATCGGTTGGAAACCTTGGTAAGGGAATTTAGAATCTCAAGACACTCATTACGAGTCAGAGAAGATCTTCGTAACTTGTTGATCAGTAAAAGAGCCATCTTGCAGCAATGGTGTAAAATACTTGAACAATTCTTGTTCCCTTTTTGGTTGGAGTTCAGTTTAGTTTTTGATGTTATTGAGTAATGATTGAGATTTTTTATTTTGGAATATTATATTTGTATAAATCCTTATTCTCATAAGTGAATCTTTTTTTATCAGGATATTAGCGTCAGGGAGAGAGAAGTTGAGAAATTATGAAGGTATGAAATGGAACCCATGATAGAGTTACACCTCTGACAATTGAGTAGTATGCCATGAGCTAAGCACCCTGATTGAAACAATATTTATATGCATGTCTACCGAACGACAGTCACACTGGACGAATGATCTTAGTATATTTTCATCCAAGCTTGTTGTTTGAAAGAATGTATACAATGATTATAACAAAAACATGCTCAGTTGAATGTCCAACAGGTATTAAAGAGAATTTGAAATATTTAATCCATCATAGATTCATACTACCTATTTACTTTAAGATAATGATATGAGATGCATAGGTTTGAGAAAGAATCATTTTTATTTGCTACAGAAACACCTTCGCAGGCAGCAAACTAATGAGCTCTTCATTTGTGCAATTAGATTAGTGGTTTATTACTAGGATGGACTGAAAAAACACGGGAAATATGGTTTAGAAGGCGATTTTGTATACATCCCAAGGTTTAACCATTGTCGTGATTAGGAGTTTACTGGAAACTCGAAGCAAAGATTTATTTCCAACATTTGACGAGCGTTTAACTTCTATGGAAACAGGATTTTTATTGGCTTTACACTGACCATGGTTAAGTTATGCTAAAATTATTACAGATTGAGAAAGCCCAATACCAAGCAAGTCATTACCATGAGTAAATAGTTAATTACTGGATAATGATGGCCGGTAGGGATTGATGGACTATGTGAACTCAAAACCGAGGATTGAATTTGTTAACTTGCCGTCATTCATCATTGCAGATGATTTTTTTAACCTCAAGTTACCAATAACATTTTTGGTCTGTGCCGGTACTACTTAGGGTACGTAGTTAAGGTAACACCAATTCATTTGCAGGAGGAGCCTTCTATTGACAATCAACATGGACAAGAATACTGAGAAAGATTGGAAATAGTAGTAGAAGCTGAAAGATAACGGTTAAGGCTTGGACCAGTCTTCATGGTCATATTTTGGTTCATAACGAAGTAATGCATGAATATTTCCACTACATGGATAGGGGTATTTCATAAGATTTTAGATCACTATTTTGGACTTGGTGTTGTTGTTAGTCAATTTAGAACACCAAAATTTGTTGGACAAACGAATAATATTGTCTTGCAAATCTTACGGGATAATGTAGATAAACCTGTTTCAGTGTTGTTCCCGGAAGAAGAAAACAAGACAAAGAAATGATAGTTGTACTACGTTTGAAGAGAATTTTTTCTTTTAGAATTACAAAAAATTCTTTTCATGTTAGATTTAATTACTTTTAATCGTATTATTCTATTAATTGACTACTTTTAATATTATTATTTTTAGTATTTTACTATTTTGATTGACCATTCTTCTCAAATATCATATCCCAAAAATTTTATGCAGAAATACTTTTTCCTACAAAATATCTAGGCCCGTTTAGTGCAAGGGCGCAACCACTAGTCAGTATATTTTATTTTTGATATTTTTGAAAACAAAATTTATTGATTTAATTAATATGAAAAATACGCGTCAATATGAGATTTAGCCCCCATATTTCCATCAAAGAAACGCCTCCATCAAAAGTTTATCCGTAAAACTTTATCTACTAACAAAATTTATTCTTGGACCATGAATTCAAACCTGTTGAAAACCACTTCCTCACACTCAAACCCAAAAGTGAAACCCTCTGTTTTTCCAGGGAGGTGGACCCCACCAATTTGTATGTGAGGATGATTTTTGTATGGTTTAGAGCAAAATTTCTTGGTGAACCATGGTTTTAAACTACGGGAAAATTGTGCACACACAGCAATCCCATAAATGGGATCCCCTGTTTTTCCCTACAGGGCAGGACCCATCAGTTCTGTGTGTGGGCGGTTTTTCCGTGGTTTAATCACGGTTCGTCCAAAAGCACTGAGTTTAGAAATCAGAACTGCCGATCCACCAGTGGTTGAATGATAATAATCCTTGCCATTAATACCCCTGGAGGAGTAGCTCAATTAAAACAACTCCTGTCTCCTGAACTGCAGCAAACCGCATTTCTTCCCTAGTCTATTCCCATGCTCTTCAAAAAAGAACACTTGTGAAATCTAGAGGAAATTATTAATGGTAATCCGATGTTTCTCCATCAATTTCGATTTGAAATCATCGCAAGGGATAATTCTTCTGCAAATCGATAGTACTCCTGCAGGTATAATTTTTTAGTCTTCAAGTTTGTAATTATTACATTGGGTTAAAATCTAGGGTTTGATTTGATAGAGAAATTGTTATTACATTGCAAGAAAAATGAATAGAAGGGAAGTTTTAGAGAAGAAGAAAATAATAGACGAAATCATAAGAAATGCTAATAATAATTCAGAGAAAGATCATCTCTTTTCATTACTTCCATCTTGTTATCTTCATTTCAATCGAAATGGTTTATCTGTATACTTAGAGTCTGGAATTGGGTCATCTCTATCTTCATTTAAGAAGCAATATATTCAAAAGCTACTTAAGGTGAACATGGAAGTAATATATGGACCAGAAGAATGGGTTTTTGAAGAGAAAGTAAAGCGTAAAGAAATGGTTTCGCATGATGCACGTTATATATTTGTTCGAGAAATTATGGATAATGCAACGTCTACTGATCATGGGGGTGATCCTTTTGTAGGTTTTGTTCAGTACCGGTTTGTATTGGAGGAAGAGGTGCCGGTGACTTATGTTTACGAACTACAGCTTGAAGAGCGTGTGCAAGGGAAGGGGATAGGGGAAATTTTTAATGCAGTTGGTTGAGGTTATTGCATATGAGAACCGTATGAGTGCTGTTATGTTAACTGTTCAGAAAGGGAATAAGCTTGCTATGGATTTCTACGTGAGTAAGCTAATGTACGTAGTATCGTCCAACTCACCTTCACAGATGGGATTCGACAAGAACTATGAAATTCTGTGTAAACCAGTTGATCATGAAGCCAAGAAAAATTAGTGATTTAGTTTTACTGGGTGCTGCAAGAAATATGAACCAGTGACCAATTTGTGTGCCATGTAATAGTATATCTGTGCGCCACTTATATGTAGGTGCTGCAAATTTGCCAATGAAAGGGTTATTGCTTTATCTTTAAATGTAAGCATGTCTAGTTCTGTTGAAGTGTGACCTAGCCCACCTTGACGGGATACGCATTGAATAAAAAGGAGGTGCAGGGTAGGAGATCACAAGATGGCTAGGGTTTACCTTTTAGTGAAGAGGTAACTATTTGTACACTGCTTTTGACTGTCACTTGCTCACTTTTGATGTTACTGTGTAGTAATATGTTGGAAGGTAATCTTGTTATGTCTTCTGTTGAAATTGGTAGTTGTGAATCCACCAGCACTGGGTTAGACCAGAATCACGGGACCTATAAACCCAGTATGAGGTTTCAAGGTTTCAACTGAATGTACAGAAATCGTTGAATTACAATTTGCTATAACCTCCTTAGTTGATAAAAAGCGGGCCATATATTATGAATTGTTAATACCAAATAGTCCACCGCCGACCTAGATTGTGCATACTTTGAATCTGGAAAGTCCATTGTGGATGCTCTTAGATTTACATATCCCTGAACCTGTAAATTTTTGTTGTGTAGCCAGTCTTCTCAAGTCTCTGCAGTAACCCAACGCCCCTAAAACACACTAAGACGAAGGGTTAAAGGCCCTGGAGGTAGCGGCAAGGAAGAAAATCCTAGTGTAGATGAGGGAAAAGGTAGTGCAGCTGGTATTGATGAAGATCAGGACATGTATACATTTCTTGGTCAGAGTAGCCCGAAGAGGACAAAAGACTTCAGTCAGGTAAGAAAGAAACTACAAGATGATTTTTGTTTACGGCAACACCCTTCGTTTACCTCAAATCAAAAAAGTAGGTCAGTAGGTGTGATGTGTCCATATGCTGGTATTACCAACTAAGGAGGTTTATATTTCTATTCATGCATTCATATGTGAAACAGATTTCCTATCTTTCTCACTGTCTTCTTGAGCAAACAAATCACAAGACATATCATTTTATTAAACAACAAGTAATCAATCTGATTAGTTATGACAGTGACCTTCTGATATATACACACACACACATATAATTCGCTACCTCATTTAAGTTGTTGATTATATACTCTAAACTTACTGAATATGAGTCTCTTAATCAACTGTTTGGGTTTTTAATCAGATTTTGGAGACAAACTGCGAAGTAACTAGCTGAAGACTAAATTAAGGTCCGAGTCGTATGGCAACATTGAGAAGTGCATGGGAGCCAAATAAACGGCAGCACTACAGCCCTGGAATGTCTAGGAGAACCAGAAAGCCCATGCAAATTTTTGAAATGCAAACTGATGATGATGAAAATAATGGTACTACTGGTTCCAGTTATTTCAAAATAGAAAGCAGAGTAGATAATGAAGATGAACCAACAGCAGCAACAACACATGATACCGATCATCATGAATTAGGGAAGTTGATAATGAGCGAAGGAGATCAGGGAAAAGCTATAAGTAACGGTAAGCTTCAACATCACTGTAGCAGCATTCGTGGAGGTGGCAGAAATTCACTAAGCCATCACTTTATAGAAGAAGAGAAGAATGATACTCTTGATAATGATAATAACCAATTAATAGCTATTAAACAGAAAGGTGTGAAAGGAATCAAATATGGCAAATTGGTGAAGCGATATATGACGACGGTGTTGGGCCGTCTGGTAAAGACTAAGATCGGGGACAAAAATCATCAATTGGGATCGCACCAAAAAACAGTTCTTCAGTTAACCATGTAGTAATTTTGATCTCTATTAATGAGCAATTTTTATGTATTTTAGTCTGATTGGATATTAATGGGATTTGGTTCCTCCTCCTAGGAATCGTGCCATACTGGTTCATTGTCAATAGAATTTGACTCGTGATACCCAGCAGTATCAACATCCACGTCACCTGCAGTGTCGTTCTCATCTTCCTCGTCACTAAATAATTCTGTTTTATCTTTCATATTCTGGAATTAAAATTGAAACAATAAGATATCCTAAAAGCCTTTATATGTTAACAAATGTAAGCCCAAAACTTGAATTTTGTTATTCGTCCAATGACAGTATGCATAATCTTAGTTCTGAACACTTGCCTCTTTAATTATGAGTGACTCCAGATTAGGTACTGCTTTGAGCAAAGCAATCAGCCCTTCAAGGGCATGAAGTAACCGGCTTATTTCTTCTGCACTACCAGTTTCTTCAAAAGTGAAGTTAACAGCAGCTTTCAGTAGTACTGGAAAGTTGGACAAGACAAACTCTTTTGCAACGGATCCCCCATAGGAAAAAGTGACTAACCCTGGTGCATCTATTTTGAAAACACAGTCTGGTAAACCGTTGTCCACACGACACCAAGTATAAATGTTTAAGTGTTTGAGTGCAGGAATTGAGATACAGAAATTATTCATAAAATAACTGCAGCTGCATAATCAATTCTTCAAGGAAAGGGGAATTGGAAAAGAGTTGGTCATTCCAGGACCCATTGCTAAAGGTATACTTTTGAATTTCAAGGCGCTTGAGTCTTGGAAAAAGAGATATACTTAGGAAAGTGGATATTCGGATAAGTTTGTAGCTTCAAAGATATCAGTGATTCACAAGTAAAAAGAGATGGGAAATGATTACTTGACGGGTATACTGGGAAAAAGACTAAGCCGAGCTCCTTTACATTACCCCTCAATACCGTAGAGATCCAAGAATGAACCCCAGATTCACTCACTAGCTGACTCCAGCTGATACAGAACTTGTCTATAGTTGACGAATTATGACGTCGACGAAATGTAGTTCCAAGATCAAGAATGGGGGCAGTGGTCCAAATGTAGTTCCATCTTTTAGATATTACGCAAGTACGAGCACCATCCTTGATATCAAGGAAAGAATGGATATGATGAAGAAGAGATTCTGGTAAATCACTGATCCTATCCTTTGCTGCCTCTCTCACCATATCAGTAGCTTTGAAATATAATCATAATCATACACAGAAGAACACAAAAATTAAATTACTGAAAATAAATCGTTCGAATGTGAAATCAATTACACTAACCAAAAACTTCAGTGACTAATAATACTAATATAAACCCCAAACCTAACATCACAAGATCATTTGATACTAGAGTAATTAAAAGATAGAATTGAAGATTCAAGTCATGGAGAAGTAGATATAAACATACCTTGAATCGAATCAAAAACCCTAATTTGTTTGTAATTGTGAGTGATTTCAGAGAAAGGAGTTGTCAGAAGGGACCTTGAGAGGCCGAGTCTGAGACTCAAATGAAGAAACGGGGAAGTGTGTTAATTTTGTATTTGAATAGTGTGGATGGAGTCAGCGGTCAACCCGGTCAATAGCATTTTTTTTTTAAAGAATTTAGGCTGGTTGCCATGGACATGGCAAACTCCATGGTATGCCATTTTTGCACCTACGATGGAGCTGGTTAACCGACAAACTGAGTTGGGTAAGTGGCAAATTTGAACTTAGCCAGGCCAGGTCGAGTAGTTACCGAGCGATCGAGTTTCGACCGTTCGGTTGAGAGTAAATCTCACATCTCTAGAATCAATCATATCTTTCCGCGACACATCTCTTCGGACCCATCCTTTACTACCTACCCATATGGAAAAAAGGAAACCCCTCCCAGAAATAAATAGGCCCATGCCTCAATTGAATAAAAATTCCAACCCGAACCCCAAGGTAAAGTCTCTATCTCTGTCGGTCTATACTTGATCGCTAGGTAATTTTTATTTTATTTCTTCTCTCCTATTTTTTAGTTATTATAAAAAATGTTATCGTATAAGGGTCGCATAAATATTATATAATCCTTAAATTTAGTAAAGACCCCACCAAACACAAATATTCCTGTAACTAAATTTTTTATTGATAACGGTCCCACAAACCACAGGGAAACTAGTTTGCCATGCCACATGGATGACAAAATAAATTTTATACCTCCCCATAGGAACCGGCCTTAATACCAACCAGTTTCAAACCCATATCTCTGATGATAGTCTGCTCTGTCACTACTTTACAAAAAAATGTCGTGAAATCACTACGAAGACTCTTTTCGGGAATAGTTATTGGGGTTTGTTTTTTTCTTTTAGCGTAGTGCATCACTATATCCCGAATATGATCTACTCTGAAGAACATTGCAAGATTATTTTGGGATAAAAATTAGAAAGAAAAGTAATGTAAAACAAGCTAGAGGAATACAACACGGAGGTTGCAGATGATGAGAAGGGAAGATTAAGATGAGAAAACAGACGAAAGTATTAACGCTTAGAATAGAAAAGAGATGGGACGCTCTGAAACAGGTTTGTTTAAAACTTGAATAGTAATAATCGTGTCTACAAGAAAGATATAAGCCTGTTTATATAGGCATTAAGAAGATTCTAAAAATAGGAAAACACTAAAAGAAGAAATAAGGAAACACTAAAACAGGAAAGGTTAAACTTGATAAACAAGCAGAGATGTTCTACATCAGTCCCCCTTTCTTAAAAACAACTTTTCGTCAAGTTGATTAACTCAAATTATTTGCACCATGGAACGTAAAAATTTCCTGAACATTAAATATATTAGATATGTTCCAATTGGAAGGAAGATCCACCACATAAGCATTGTCACTTATTTTCTTCAAAATATTGAAAGGTCCATATTTCTTCATTTTTGTTTTGTTGTATGTACCAGTTGAAAACCGTTCTTTTTGAAGATGTATCATAACAAGCTCTCCTTCTTCAAAACTCTTCAACCGTATGTGTTGATCAGCTACAACCTAATAGTTAGCATTAGAATCTTCAAGTTTATTTTTGACATCATTATGAATTTGATAAGCCTTGTCAAGTAGTTGATCTGACTTGGTATGAGACTTGAAAGGTTTAGGTAACACAACCAAATCCAGTATATGATTTGGTACTTTCGAATAGACGATAGCAAAAGGAGATTTACCTGTAAAACGATTCAGAGAGGTATTTAAAGAAAATTCCATATGAGGAAGAAACGTTTCCCATTGCTTTTCTTGAGACTCAACAATCTTAACACGAATTAAATTCCCTAAAAATATGTTGAAAACTTCAGTTTTCCCATCAGTTTGTGGATGTGCAAAAGTACTGTATTGCAGTTTAGTACCTAGTCTCACCCATAAAGACTTCCAGAAATAACTAGGAAACTTAGTATCATGATCTGAAGTGATAGATTTAGGCAATCTATGCAAACGAACTATTTCTTTGAAGAATAATAAAACCACATTTGAAGCATCGGTAGTTTTCTTACAAGCTACAAAGTTTGCCATCTTAGAATATTTGTCAACAAATACCATGACAGAATCATTTCCCTTAGCAGTACGAGGTAATCCAAGAATAAAATCCATATTTACCATCTACCCAATGAGCAACAGGAATTGGTAAAGGAGTATACAACCCAATGTTTTGAATTGTACCTTTAGAGCGCGGATAAACCATACACTTCTGAACAAATTTGTGCACATCTCTTTTGAATGAAGGCCAATAATTCGTTCTTCAACCAAATCAATAGTTTTGTCACGACCAAAATGGCCTCCAAGACCACTACCATGCAGTTCATGGATTAGATAAATCCGTAAAGAACCTTGTGGAATGCAAACACGACAACATTTGAAGAGAAATCCATCTTGTATTAGAAAATCGTCAAACCCAGTAGTAATATTCCCACATTGCTCCCATATTGGTTTGAAATCATCATCAGTAGCATATAAGTCTTTGATGTAATCAAATGCCACATTTTCATTGCGAAGAGTGATAAAGAAGTGAGCACGTCTACTCAAAGGATCAGCTACTTGGTTCAATTTTCCATTCTTATGCTTAATAGAGAAAGTATATTGATTTATAGTGGATAGCCATCTATCATGCATCCGATTTATCTTAGCTGAAGTTTGTAAAAACTTCAAAGCTTGATTGTCAGTGTTGACAATAAATTCACTATGAAGTAGATGAGGATGCCGGTGTTTTAAAGCTTGAACTAGAGTATATAATTCAATATCATAAGTGGACCATTTCTTCTTAGCATCTGAATTTTCTTCACTATGAAAAGCAACTGGGTGATTATCTTGAGATAAGACGGCTTCAATTCCCACTATAGATGCAACAATCTACTTCAAAAGGTTTGGAAAAGTCCGGAATTGCAAGTACTGGTGCACTACACAATCATTCCTTAAAAAAAATTAAAACTCTTATCTTCTTCCTCAGTCCATAGAAATTTTTCTTGCTTCAAAAAATTAGTTACTCCAGCAGCTATAGAGCTAAAATTACGAATACAACGTCTATAAAAGATGCTAAGTCGTGGAAACTTCGAACATGTTTAATGCATGCTGGAGTATGCCATTCAGAGATAGCTTTAATTTTAGAATCATCAACTTAAATTCCTTGGTCATTAATAATATAGCCCAAAAAGGTTACTGATTTGGACAGAAAGTTACACTTTTTAATGTTGACGTAAAGTGCAATATCTGTTAGAGCTTGAAATACCTGAGATAAATGAAAAAGATGCTCCTCTTCATCACGGCTGTATATAAAGATATCATCAAAATATACAATGAGAAACTTACCAATAAAAGATTGTAGAACTTGATTCATTAGCCTCATAAAGGTACATGGTGCATTAGATAGTCCAAATGGCATTACTAACCACTCGTATAACCCTTATCGAGTTTTAAAAGATGTTTTCCACTCGTCTCCTATTCGTATACGAATCTGATGATACCCACTTCGAAGATCAATTTCAGAAAATACTTTAGAACCAACAAGCATATCAATCAAATCATCAAGTCTTGGAATTGGGAACCTATACGGAATAGTAATCTTGTTAGAGCTCGACGATAAATACACACTCTCCATCCTCCATATTTTTTGTCGATAAGAAATGCTGGACTAGCACAAGGAATTTTACTCAACCTGATCAAACCTTTCTCTAATAAATCATTCACCTGTCCTTGTAGAATCTCATGCTCCTTAGGGATTAATCTGTAATGATCATGATTAAGAAGAGATGCACCTGGAATGAAATCTATCTGGTGTTGTAAATCTCTTAAAGGAGGCAAAGATTTTGGTAGTTCATTCGGAAGTAAACCATGGAACTGAATGATCAAGGGTTTCACTTTTTCTGGTATGACTATCATTGACTTAAACTCTTCATATGAACTAAGAGAATGTGTTTTTAACTGCTTTATAATGCTTGCCACTAATGCACTTTTTTAGCCATCACTATGCTCTCTATTAATAGATGTAGATTTAAAAGGAACTAAAGTTTTCTTATTGCCATCCTTGAAAAAGGTGTATATATTCTCAAAAAAATTGTGAACTGCACATATATCATACTGCCAAGGTCTTCCAAGTAGTAAATGTGCAGCAAACATGTTAATAACATAACATAAAACTGAATCTTCATAACCCTTGAGTGCAAATTCGACAAGAAATTGGTGAGTAATTTTTTGGGTTGAAGAACTATTGACCCATCCTACAGAATATGGGTGAGGCTATGGAGTAATATGTAATTCTAACTTTTTAACTACCTCAGCTGAAATATAGTTATCCATGATGCCACTATCCATAATGAGATCACATGTAACTCCTTTGATTAAACACCTTGTTCTGAAAATATTGTTCCTTTGTGAAAAACATGGTTGGGAAAGTAACAATGGTCGAATCATACTATGAAATGTTCACTGTATAATTCTTCAACTAAATCGTCATCTACTTCCTGATAAGCACGCAAGTGCGACACATTTTCACCCATAAATACATTAGCTGGGACTCATTTTTATCACTAATAAACTTGTTTGTTTAGGTGTTTTTGGAGAAATACACTTGTGTAGAAATGGGCTCGAAAAGTGGCATTTTACACCCCCGGAGAAAATTATTAAAGGCACCCCCAAAATGTACCAGAGGCACCCCAGAAATGCATCGGAGGCGTCCCAGATTTTTTTTGGAAAAGTCCCAGAAAAAGTGTTAAAGCCCCCCTCATTTTGGATAAGGGCACCCCAGGCAACCCAGAGGATGAAGGCACCTGAGTTTTGGATCAGAGCACTTCATCTTCAAACATTTCAAAAACTGAATTTTGGCGGGAAAATGAAGAACAGTTCTGGACAATTTTGGAGTTGATTTTTGAGCGATCTAGAAGTAGACTAAAGGGCTTAAACTTAATGGGTATATGTGATATAACCATATAAAGTTGGTACATGTGTTCGTTTGGGTCAGAATTGGTTGAATCGAATCGTGGAGAAAAATAGGGACGTGTATTATCGATAGAAGAAAAACATGGGATTTCTTGTGTTTATGTTGTTGCTGGAGTGTGCTGGGACAGTTTGGAATGTGTTGGGTTAATATTAGATGCGTATAAGATTCAAACAAGGAAAGAAGATCAACTACAGACGCGTGAAGAATCAAGAAAATGAAAAATATCACGTGAGAATATTTCTCATTCATTACGGAGTAACAAACACATTTCTCTAAGCCTGACAAAAGCAACACTGTTTTTAACCAAACATTACCAGTATTTCTGTCTTACGCATGGTTTTGTTGTATGCATTTTTCCTCTCGTTTGTAACGTCTTAAAAACTATATAAGGGAGGAGTATTGAGCTATTTTGAGACACAACAGAGAAACATCTCTTCTTCTGCTCTCCCTCTGCTTTCAGAAAATAAGTTTTTATTTCTAGTTTCTCTGTTTTGAGCTTTTTCTAACACTGCCAAGTTCTAAGGGTACTCTCTTTGTATGCTACATTGAGGGGTACTATCTGTAGTTGTATCCTGGAGGTGACTCGCCAACTGCTATAGCATCTCAGCGGAGTAGCAGGCGATATTTCCTTTAGGACAGCGTATCGTATACGTGCCTCTACATTTTCTGTGCATCTCCAGCAACATCGGTTTGAGCTAAGTATCTTCTTCTCTGGGAAAGAGTACTGTAGACAAACCTCCAAAGTTTAGTGGCAAAGACTTTAAACGATGGCAGTCCAAAATGTTATTCTTATTAAAAGACCAAAGGCTAGATGAAGTTGCCTTAGAAAGACCCTCAAGAAGGCTTCATGACCGTGGCTATGAAGATAGACTGGATAGGTGGACTAGGAAGAATTACATGTGCAAAAACCACATTCTTAACTGTCTGGATGACTCCTTGTACGACTTTTATAATGCAAAAGAGAATTTTACTGCTTTTGATTTATGGGAAGCCCTAGAAGAAAAATATCTTGCAGAGGCTGCTGGAAGCAAGAAGTTCTTGGTAGCTAGGTTCCTGAAATATAAGATGACTGATGAAAAGCCTGTTGTAGAACAATTCGTCGAACTCCAGCTACTCATCAACGAAATTCTTGCTAAAGGAATGCATATTGATGAATCTCTACAAGTATATGCAGTAATTGAAAAGCTACCACCCTCATGGAACGAGTACAAGAGGAGGCTGCGACACAAGAATCGCGAAATCACCATGGTGGAGCTGGGAAAAAAGATCCAGGTGGAGGAACTTCTGTGCTGCAAAGACAAAATCCTGATGCTGAGCAAAGACATGTCCAACAAAGCTCATGTCCTGGACGATAATGCTGCGTCAAATAAAAGGCTCGGAGAATCCAGCAAAAATGGTAAACGTAACAAACAACGTAACTCCAAAGGTAACCATCTTAATCCAAAGGGTGGTGTCTCCAAAAACACCATCAAGGGCGACTGCTATAACTGTGGGAAAACTGGTGATATGGCCAAAGACTGTAGGGCACCTAAAAAGACCAAAAATGATCCTAAACATAAAAATAAGGTAAACGTAGTAGATGATTCTGGATATTTTACTGGCATGGTGTCTGAAGTCAACCTTTTCTATAATGTGACCAATGTGAGAGACTGGTGGCTTGATTCTGGAGCCACCAGGCATGTCTGTAAGTTCAGAAATGCTTTCTACTCCTATAACAAAGTAGGAGACGATGAGAAATTGTTTATGGGAAACTCTTCTACCTCTAAAGTGGTAGGAAAAGGCAAGGTTGAATTGAAGCTCACTTCAGGAAAAACTCTCGCATTGAATGACGTGTATCACGTTCCGGGCATATGCAAGAATCTTATCTCAGAAACCATCTTACTTGGAAAAGGTTTTAAATTTGTAGCTGAGTCTAACAAAGTTGTAATCTCTAAGGGTGGTGACTTCGTAGGAAAAGGATATGTCACTGAAAACATGATTAAGCTTAGTGTACTTTCTTTGAACTTGAATGACAATGCATCTTCTTCTTCTTATGTTTGTGACTCCTCACATGTTTGGAATGATAGACTAGGACATGTTAATTTCAAATCCATTGAAAGACTTGCTAAATTAGGATGCATTCCTAAAATAAACATTGACAGGGGTCATAAATGTGAAATTTGTGTTGAATCTAAATATGCAAGAAAACCCTTCAACAAAAGGGTTGAACGTAGTACAACTCCCCTAGAATTAATCCACTCGGATTTGGGAGATTTGAAATCAACACCAACTAGAGGAGGTAAAAAATGGTACATCACTTTTATAGATGATCACTCAAGATACTGTCAGGTTTATCTTCTTATAAGTAAAGATGAACCTTAGACGCTTTCAAATTATATAAACTTGAAGTAGAAAACCAAAGAGGTGTTACTATTAAAACTCTTAGGTCGGACCGAGGCGGTGAGTATGTGATACCTATAGGAGAATTCTGCAAACTTAATGGCATCATTCATGAAACTACTGCACCTTCTTCACCTGAGTCGAATGGAGTAGTGAAAGGAAAAAACGAACACTCATAGATATGGTGAACGCTATGTTAGCTAGTTCAGGGCTACCTTCGAACCTGTGGGGGGAAGCAATTCTCTCTGCATGCTATATCTTGAACCGAGTTCCATTTAAGAAATCCGACAAAACTCCATATGAGTTATGGAAAGGAAGACAACCGTCCTATGCATACTTTAAAGTGTGGGGGTGTTTGGCCAAGGTGGCCACTCCTCGTTCCAGAAAACCAAAATAGGACCTAAAACTGTAGATTGTTTTTCCTGGATATCCTGAGCACACTAGTGCTTATAGGTTCATGGTAATTGGTGAGAACACCATAATGGAATCCAGAGATGCAGTGTTTTTCGAACACATTTTCCCTTTAGGGTCTGGACCTCATAAAAGGGTCCGCGATGATCTCTCAGATGTTCCTTCGACTAGTCAACCCCCGTCTCTAGATGCTGAAACCGAACCTAGAGAAGTAAGAGGTCAGAACCGAGAAAAGTTTGGTCCAGATTTTGTGACTCTTACGGTAGAGTCTGAACCCCAAACTTATAAGGAAGCTATGACCTCTCCGGAAGCTCCCTTCTGGGAAGAAGCTTCAAATAATGAGTGGGATTCCATTCAACAAAATGAAACTTGGGAGCTTGTAGACTTACCTCCTGGTAGTAAAACCATAGGTTGCAAGTGGGTCTTCAAAAGGAAACTTAGAACAGATGGAACTATAGAAAAACACAAAGCTAGGTTGGTAGCTAAGGGGTATAGACAACAGGAAGGATTAGATTTCTTTGATACCTATTCACCGGTCACAAGAATCACTTCTATCCGGATGCTGATTGCTATTGCTTCTATTTTGATTTGCATATACATCAGATGGATGTTAAAACTGCTTTTTTATATGGTGAATTGAATGAAGAATTTATAGACCAACCTGAAGGTTTTGTTGTGAAAGGTTTGAAGATAAAGTATGCAAACTGAAAAAATCTTTGTATGGTTTAAAACAAGCACCTAAACAGTGGCATGAAAAATTTAATCATGTAATGATATCTAATGGCTTCAAGGTTAATGAATCTGATAAATGTGTTTACATTAAATTGTGGATGATTCTCATGTTATTGTGTGCCTATATGTTGATGATATGCTCATATTAGGTAGTAACCTTGATAGTATTAATACCACTAAAAGCATGCTTAACGAAAACTTTGACATGAAAGACTTAGGCCCTGCTGATGTAATCTTAGGGATGAAAATCAGAAAGATGTCTGATGGATATAGTCTTAGTCAATCTCATTATGTTGAAACTGTCTTAAGAGATTTAATCATGAAAATGCTAAACCTGCAACTACTCCTTATGATCCCAATTGTAAATTGAAAAAGAACAAGGGTGAGGGTATTTATCACTTGAGTATTCTCGTGTTATTGGCAGTCTTATGTATTTAATGAACTGTACAAGACCTGATATTGCCTACACTGTGAGTAGATTAAGCAGGTACACTTGCAACCCTGGGAAGGATCACTGGAATGCTCTCTACAGAGTTCTAGGTACCTGAGAGGAACTTCAAACTATTGCTTAAGTTTTGGGAAGTATCCTGCTGTGCTAGAAGGGTATTGTGATGCTAACTGGATATCAGACATATGAGTGCAAATCCACTAGTGGGTACATCTTCACACTTGGTGGTGCGTCTGTGTCATGGAAGTCTTCCAAACAGACATGTATGCTCGATCCACCATGGAGTCTGAGTTTATAGCCTTGGAGAAAGCTGGGAGGAAGCTGAATGGATACGAGGTTTCCTGGGAGGAATTCCACTCTGGCCCAAGCCTGTGTCTTCGATCGCATCCACTGTGACAGTCAAGCTGCTATTGGATGCGAAAGAATAGTGTATACAACGGAAATCTATACATCTTCGAAGAAGACACAAGACAGTGAAACAACTACTCTCTACTGGTATCATCTCTATAGACTTTGTAAGGTCTAAAGAGAATATTGCAGATCCTTTGACGAAAGGGTTATCTAGAGAGGTAGTTAGATCCACATCGAAGGGGATGGGACTCAAGATCATAGAATAAATCGCCATGAAGGACACTCAACCTTGTGAATGGAGCTCCAAGATCGGTTCAATGAGATAACTAATTTTTGGTGATGTCGAGAGAGAGCACTATCTTTGTCCCTCCCTATGGTGTAACAGTATGATAGTGCTACATGCATGTTTTAGGATGATCTGTGAAGATCTTAATGAGTTCCATGACTTTGCTTAAAGCGGAGTCTGGCAGGACACTCTTAATGGACTCACCTATGTGGATGTTGGAAGTGGGGCCGCTTCCTATGAGAATTTGAGCTTTTTCTCTAGAGACATTCATTAAGTCCGGGATTTAGCCCACGGCCAAAACGGGCACAACGGCAAGAGCTTGGCAGCTTTCTTTTTCTTTGAGACATCAAAGTGTGGTTGTTATTTCTGAATTGAACTCACTGTTGGAGGTTCAATACATTGTGTTCACCGTAACAACAAGCAGTTCCGGTAACCTCTCACTAAGTTAAGGTTCAATCTCTGGGACACCTTAGCCTAATATTGATGTATTACGTTTTCTCGTATTTCGTCGATATGTTTTATCATTCATGTGGGGGATTGTTAGAAAAAACGGCTTTGTTATACCAAATTTGCATGGACTATGTTTTCATCTCTAGAACTATTGCCCACTACTTGTTTTTTCATTTAAATAGATAAAACAATAGTCGCACAAAGACTAAAATCTAAAGAGTTTTAGACTTAAATACCATAGAACTCGCTAAAAGGGCATGACCCTTGGGTCATTAGACTTTTGTGTGAGGGGGGAAGGCCTAGACTAGGGCAAGGTTTCCTTTCCCGTACGCGCGGTGCTTCGCACAGAAGCACGCACGCCGCCGCCGTCCGTCCGGTCGATCGGGTCGGGTCGGGCTCGGACTCGGGCTCGGGTTCAGGTGTGGGTGTGGGTGTGGGTTCATTAGATCCTATATTTTTGCTAAAACTTTTGGTACGTGTTTTACACACATGTAGAAGAATCTTCTTCTTTGTATGCACATGTTTGTCTTGGCTTTCTTGTCTGTACGTGTTTGTCTTGCCTTCCTTGTCTGCACATGTTTGTCCTGGCTTTCTTTCTGTACGTATTTGTTTTGGCAACACTGCTTTTTAACCAACACAGTGCTCTAAGCCTGACAAAAGCAACATTGTTTTTAAACAAACATTACCAGTAACAAACACATTTCTCTAAGCCTGACAAAAGCAACACTGTTTTTAACCAAACATTACCAGTATTTCTGTCTTACGCATGGTTTTGTTGTATGCATTTTTCCTCTCGTTTGTAACGTCTTAAAAACTATATAAGGGAGGAGTATTGAGCTATTTTGAGACACAACAGAGAAACATCTCTTCTTCTACTCTCCCTCTGCTTTCAGAAAATAAGTTTTTATTTCTAGTTTCTCTGTTTTGAGCTTTTTCTAACACTGCCAAGTTCTAAGGGTACTCTCTTTGTATGCTACATTGAGGGGTACTATCTGTAGTTGTATCCTGGAGGTGACTCGCCAACTGCTATAGCATCTCAGCGGAGTAGCAGGCGATATTTCCTTTAGGACAGCGTATCGTATACGTGCCTCTACATTTTCTGTGCATCTCCAGCAACATCGGTTTGAGCTAAGTATCTTCTTCTCTGGGAAAGAGTACTGTAGACAAACCCCCAAAGTTTAGTGGCAAAACTTTAAACGATGGCAGTCCAAAATGTTATTCTTATTAAAAGACCAAAGGCTAGATGAAGTTTCCTTAGAAAGACCCTCAAGAAGGCTTCATGACCGTGGTATGAAGATAGACTGGATAGGTGGACTAGGAAAATTACATGTGCAAAAACCACATTCTTAACTGTCTGGATGACTCCTTGTACGACTTTTATAATGCAAAAGAGAATTTTACTGCTTTTGATTTATGGGAAGCCCTAGAAGAAAAATATCTTGCTGAGCTGCTGGAAGCAAGAAGTTCTTGGTGCTAGGTTCCTGGAATATAAGATGACTGATGAAAAGCCTGTTGTAGAACAATTCGTCGAACTCCAGCTACTCATCAACGAAATTCTTGCTGAAGGATGCATATTGATGAATCTCTACAAGTATCTGCAGAATTGAAAGCTACCACCCTCATGGAACGAGTACAAGAGGAGGCTGCGACACAAGAATCGCGAAATCACCATGGTGGAGCTGGGGAAAAAGATCCAGGTGGAGGAACTTCTGTGCTGCAAGGACAAAGCCTGATGCTGAGCAAAGACATGTCCAACAAAGCTCATGTCCTGGACGATAATGCTGCGTCAAAAAAAGGCACGGAGAATCCAGCAAAAATGGTAAACGTAACAAACAACGTAACTCCAAAGGTAACCATCTTAAGCCAAAGGGTGGTGTCTCCAAAAACACCATCAAAGGCGACTGCTAATAACTGGTCATATGGCCAAAGACTGTAGGGCACCTAAAAAGACCAAAAATGATCCTAAACAGAAAAATAAGGCAAACGTAGTAGATGATTCTGGATATTTTACTGGCATGGTGTCTGAAGTCAACCTTGTCTCTAATGTGACCAATGTGAGAGACTGGTGGCTTGATTCTGGAGCCACAGGCATGTCTGTAAGTTCAGAAATGCTTTCTCTCCTATAACAAAGTAGGAGACGATGAGAAATTGTTTATGGGAAACTCTTCTACCTCTAAAGTGGTAGGAAAAGGCAAGGTTGAATTGAACTCACTTCAGGAAAAACTCTCGCATTGAATGACGTGTATCACGTCCCGGACATATGCAAGAATCTTATCTCAGAAACCATCTTACTTGGGAAAGGTTTTAAATTTGTAGCTGAGTCTAACAAAGTTGTAATCTCTAAAGGTGGTGACTTCGTAGGAAAAGGATATGTCACTGAAACATGATTAAGCTTAGTGTACTTTCTTTGAACTTGAATGACAATGCATCTTCTTCTGCTTATGTTTGTGACTCCTCACATGTTTGGCATGATAGACTAGGACATGTTAATTTCAAATCATTGAAAGACTTGCTAAATTAGGCTGCATTCCTAAAAAAACTTTGACAGAGGTCATAAATGTGAAATTTGTGTTGAATCTAAATATGCTAGAAAACCCTTAACAAAAAGGTTGAACGTAGTACAACTCCCCTAGAACTAATCCACTCGATTTGGGAGATTTGAAATCAACACCAACTAGA
Source organism: Papaver somniferum (assembly GCF_003573695.1). Classification (NCBI taxonomy): domain Eukaryota; kingdom Viridiplantae; phylum Streptophyta; class Magnoliopsida; order Ranunculales; family Papaveraceae; genus Papaver; species Papaver somniferum. Next base: position 192,997,505 of record NC_039366.1, on the reverse strand, counting down.
GGAGGTAAAAAATGGTACATCACTTTTATAGATGATCACTCAAGATACTGTCAGGTTTATCTTCTTAGAAGTAAAGATGAAGCCTTAGACGCTTTCAAATTATATAAACTTGAAGTAGAAAACCAAAGAGGTGTTACTATTAAAACTCTTAGGTCGGACCGAGGCGGTGAGTATGTGATACCTATAGGAGAATTCTGCAAACTTAATGGCATCATTCATGAAACTACTGCACCTTCTTCACCTGAGTCGAATGGAGTAGCTGAAAGGAAAAACCGAACACTCATAGATATGGTGAACGCTATGTTAGCTAGTTCAGGGCTACCTTCGAACCTGTGGGGGGAAGCAATTCTCTCTGCTTGCTATATCTTGAACCGAGTTCCATTTAAGAAATCCGACAAAACTCCATATGAGTTATGGAAAGGAAGACAACCGTCCTATGCATACTTTAAAGTGGGGGTGTTTGGCCAAGGTGGCCACTCCTCGTTCCAAGAAAACCAAATAGGACCTAAAACTGTAGATTGTGTTTTCCTAGGATATCCTGAGCACACTAGTGCTTATAGGTTCATGGTAATTGGTGAGAACACCATAATGGAATCCAGAGATGCAGTTTTTTCGAACACATTTTCCCTTTAGGGTCTGGACCTCATAAAAGGGTCCGCGATGATCTCTCAGATGTTCCTTCGACTAGTCAACCCCCGTCTCTAGATGCTGAAACCGAACCTAGAAGAAGTAAGAGGGTCAGAACCGAGAAAGTTTGGTCCAGATTTTGTGACTCTTACGGTAGAGTCTGAACCCCAAACTATAAGGAAGCTATGACTCTCCGGAAGCTCCCTTCTGGGAAGAAGCTTCAAATAATGAGTGGGATTCCATTCAACAAAATGAAACTTGGGAGCTTGTAGACTTACCTCCTGGTAGTAAAACCATAGGTTGCAAGTGGGTCTTCAAAAGGAAACTTAGAACAGATGGAACTATAGAAAAACACAAAGCTAGGTTGGTAGCTAAGGGGTATAGACAACAGGAAGGATTAGATTTCTTTGATACCTATTCACCGGTCACTAGAATCACTTCTATCCGGATGCTGATTGCTATTGCTTCTATTTTGATTTGCATATACATCAGATGGATGTTAAAACTGCTTTTTTATATGGTGAATTAATGAATGAAGAAATTTATATGGACCAACCTGAAGGTTTTGTTGTGAAAGGTTTGAAGATAAAGTATGCAAACTGAAAAAATCTTTGTATGGTTTAAAACAAGCACCTAAACAGTGGCATGAAAAATTTAATCATGTAATGATATCTAATGGCTTCAAGGTTAATGAATCTGATAAATGTGTTTACATTAAATCTGTGGATGATTCTCATGTTATTGTGTGCCTATATGTTGATGATATGCTCATATTAGGTAGTAACCTTGATAGTATTAATACCACTAAAAGCATGCTTAACGAAAACTTTGACATGAAAGACTTAGGCCCTGCTGATGTAATCTTAGGGATGAAAATCAGAAAGATGTCTGATGGATATAGTCTTAGTCAATCTCATTATGTTGAAACTGTCTTAAGAGATTTAATCATGAAAATGCTAAACCTGCAACTACTCCTTATGATCCCAATTGTAAATTGAAAAAGAACAAGGGTGAGGGTATTTATCAACTTGAGTATTCTCGTGTTATTGGCAGTCTTATGTATTTAATGAACTGTACAAGACCTGATATTGCCTAACTGTGAGTAGATTAAGCAGGTACACTTGCAACCCTGGGCAGGATCACTGGAATGCTCTCTACAGAGTTCTACGGTACCTGAGAGGAACTTCAAACTATTGCTTAAGTTTTGGGAAGTATCCTGCTGTGCTAGAAGGGTATTGTGATGCTAACTGGATATCAGACTCAGATGAGTGCAAATCCACTAGTGGGTACATCTTCACACTTGGTGGTGCGTCTGTGTCATGGAAGTCTACCAAACAGACATGTATAGCCGATCCACCATGGAGTCTGAGTTTATAGCCTTGGAGAAAGGGGAGGAAGCTGAATGGATACGAGGTTTCCTGGGTGGAATTCCACTCTGGCCCAAGCCTGTGTCTTCGATCGCAATCCACTGTGACAGTCAAGCTGCTATTGGATGCGCAAAGAATAGTGTATACAACGGAAAGTCTATACATCTTCAAAGAAGACACAAGACAGTGAAACAACTACTCTCTACTGGCATCATCTCTATAGACTTTGAGGTCTAAAAGAATATTGCAGATCCTTTGACGAAAGGGTTATCTAGAGAGGTAGTTAGATCCACATCGAAGGGGATGGGACTCAAGCTCATAGAATAAATCGCCATGAAGGACACTCAACCTTGTGAATGGAGCTCCAAGATCAAGGTTCAATGAGATAACTAATTTTTGGTGATGTCAAGAGAGCACTATCTTTGTCCCTCCCTATGGTGTAACCGTATGATAGTGCTGCCTGCATGTTTTAGGATGATCTGTCAAGATCTTAATGAGTTCCATGGCTTTGCTTAAAGCGGAGTGTGGCAGGACACTCTTAATGGACTCACCTATGTGGATGTTGGAAGTGGGGCCGCTTCCTATGAGAATTTGATTTTTCTCTAGAGACATTCATTAAGTCCGGGATTTAGCCCACGGCCAAAACGGGCACAACGGCAAGAGCTTGGCAGCTTTTTTTTCTTTGAGACATCAAAGTGTGGTTGTTATTTCTGAATTGCACTCACTGTTGACGGTTCAAGACATTGTGTTCACCGAAACAACAAGCAGTTCCGGTAACCTCTCACTAGTTAAGGTTCAATCTCTGGGACACCTTAGCCTAATATTGATGTATTATGTTTTCTCGTATTTCGTCGATATGTTTTATCATTCATGTGGGGGATTGTTAGAAAAAACGCTTTTTATACCAATTTCCATGGACTATGTTTTGATCTAGACCTATTGCCCATTAATTGTTTTTTCATTTGAATAGATAAAACAATAGTCCCACATAGACTAAAATCTAAAGAGTTTTAGACTTAAATACCATAGAATTGGCTAAAAGGGAATGGCCCTTGGGTCATTAGACTTTTGTGTGAGGGGGGAAGGCCTAGACTAGGGCAAGGTTGCCTTTCCCGTACGTGCGGTGCTTCGCACAGAAGCACGAACGCCGTCGCCGTCCGGTCGATCGGGTCGGGTCGGGCTCGGGTTCGGGTGTGGGTGTGGGTTCATTAGATCCTATCTTTTTGCTAAAACTTTTGGTACGTGTTTTACACACATGTAGAAGAATCTGCTTCTTTGTCTGCACATGTTTGTCTTGGCTTTCTTGTCTGTACGTGTTTGTCTTTCCTTCCTTGTCTGCACAGGTTTGTCCTGGCTTTCTTGTCTGTACGTATTTGTTTTGGCAACACTGTTTTTAACCAGCACACTGCTCTAAGCCTGACAAAAGCAACACTATTTTTAACCAAACATTACCAGTAACCAACACACTTCTCTAAGCCTGACAAAAGCAACACTGTTTTTAACCAAACATTACCAGTATTTCTGTCTTACGCATGGTTTTGTTGCATGCATTTTTCCTCTCGTTTGTAATGTCTTAAACACTATATAAGGGAGGAGTCTTGAGCTATTTTGAGACACAACAGAGAAATATCTCTTCTTCTGCTCTCCCTCTTCTTTCAGAAAATAAGTTTTTATTTCTAGTTTCTCTGTTTTGAGCTTTTGCTAACACTTCCAAGTTCTAAGGGTACTCTCTTTGTATGCTACATTGAGGGGTACTATCTGTAGTTGTATCCTGGAGGTGACTCGCCAACTGCTATAGCATCTCAGCGGAGTAGCAGGCGATATTGCCTTTAAGACAGCGTATCGTATACGTGCCTCTACATTTTCTGTGCATCTCCAGCAACATCGGTTTGAGCTAAGTATCTTCTTCTCAGTTACATTATTAGCTCTATTTCCAACATTGCAAACACAACAATACCATCTCCTACACGAGGACTCATTTCGGGAAGATCAACATCTCTCCATGAATCATTTTCGGTACCTGTAATGGGATTATAACCTGTAATTGGATTATATGAATAACCTGTAATTGGATTATAAACATGAATACTGCTGCTAGATTCTGTACGGCAAGATAAAAGAACTAAACCGTTTAGAGAATCTTGAATGATTAGTTTCTTATCAAGTAAATCACTTTCTGGACTAAAACGGAAAACTTTGTTTTGTTTCTTAGCAAAATCGAAGAAAACAATACCATTAGATTTAGTACCGTTAGATTTGGTAACACGATCGTTATCTTCAGAGGTGGAACTTTTAGAAAGGAAGATAAACCCACGTCCAATAAAAGTTTGAGGACGACGAAGATGATAATTGATAAATACCGGGTCCTTGATGGTTAAGTTAGACCATGATTTGCATACACATTTAAATCGCATTACACTATCAATCGGTACTCTTGTTAGTATATCATACTTGATAGTATCACTAGGAAGACGAGGAAGAGAGACACTAGGTCTTTCCAAATCACTCTTGTCACTCACCATCATCATCATCCCTCTGTTATGTGTTTCTTCTTGTTGACTTAAAATCATCTCTTTCCGTTCTTTGCTCGCCATTGAGTTTGTAGCTTTGGGACTGGATTGAGCGGTACAAGAAAACCCTAAAATCAATCCATGATATTTGGAGCTGCGATTTAGTGTTCTTCTTAGCTGGGGCCTGGGCCAGAGCTCCTTTACTAGTTTGACTAAGGCCTTCTGTAGCCAGAAATGGATCCAACTCATCATCATGCCTGTGCTTCTATGCGGCATAGTTAAGAACCACGATATAGGGCATACCAAAAAATTCCAGGGCATACTAAACACTAGTCCTAACTAGAGGTGACCTGATAAGGGGTACCTTATATGGGTGTTAAATTACCTAGATGCCCTTAAATCCTTTAAATTACTAATCTATCCCTAACCCTAATACAAAAACCTATAATCTATAAACCTAAAATAAGTTTTAATCTAAATTACTTCATCTCCACCCGCACTCGTTTTCTAACTTTTCCTCATTTTTTTCATCTCCGAAATTCATCGTCAATTCGTGAGAATTTAATCGACGATTAAACTCATCTATATAATGGCTCGTTGTAAGCAAGTATCGCGTTCTGATCGATCAATTGAACAACCCGTTGAAGAAGAAGAAAATTTTGTGAGTGAAGAACAAACTGAAAATCGACCACAAAATCAACGGGAAGAATAGATTGAAGAAGAACCAACTCTCTCAATGAGAATAAGAAGGTTAGTTCTACAAACCCATCTCGTATTTGATATTTTTGATGGTTTTTTGATTGGTATGATACAATTTTTAGGTCAAAAACATGTGTGTGCGGCGATTACAGGGTGTGGTTCGGTTTACAAAAACATATAGATGTGCGCCGAACTGCTCCTGAAACCGTACCCTGAAAGTGCATATGAACGGTTCGGCTTATATCTGAAAGTAGTTGTGAGCCGAACCTAATAACACAGTGCCATATTTTTAGGATCGGCTTATTTGAGGGTGTTAGTTTTGTGCCGAATATGTTTTGTGAATTTCAGAAATTTTGCTTCATGATAGGTTCGGCTTGTATGGTTGTGTGCCGAATATTGGTGATCGGCTTATAATTAATTTGTAATTTGAGCTGAACCATTCTATGTGTATGCTTTTGAAAATTTCAAGACCTGGTTCGGCGCATAGGTTGTGTGCCGAATATTGATGATCGACTTATAATTATTTTGTAATATGAGCCGAACCACTCACTGTGTATGCTTTTGGAAATTGCAAGACCTGGTTCGGCGCATAGGTTGTGTGCCGAATATGGAGGTTCGACTTGTAATTATTTTGTAATATGAGCCGAATATGGAGGTTCGGCGCATAGGTTGTTATTGCCTGTAAGCCGAAACTTGTTTTTTGTTGACAATTTTTTGGCATTTGAAATCCATATTTCATATAGTTTGTATCCCTTCGTTGTTCGAAGCATACTTATTACTTTCATATTTTTGTCAGAATTAATGCAGCTAATAGGAGGAGGAGGATGGAGGTAACACCTTCTACTTCTAAAACTCCCGATCCTCGAGGAGGATGTAAGAAAATATTGGGAGCGTTTGGTAGAGGAGACGTTTTAGAAGAAGAAGCTGAACAAGCAAGAGTTGAAAGAGATCCGGTCTATATGGATTGGTATAACCAAGTTAAATATGTCTAAGTTAGCACCTTTACTTGATGATCCATGTGAAGAGGATCCGGTCTATATGGACTGGTATAGCCAAATTTCTCATCCCTTCATTATCAACAAGGAGAGTCAGAAGATAGCTCATAAGGGGAAGGCCAAGGCAATCAAGATCACCAACAAGTCTAATTCCGAAGATGTAGTCAACGCTTTCAAGATAATAGTAAGAATGACTTCACTTTATACTATTTTCATATATTAGTTATGGCAAAAATGTCTTCAACCTCACGGTTATAAGTTGTTGGTAAATGAATAAATAGGTTTCCGCGGGTAAGGAGATGTTGAAAAAAATGAAGGAAAACTAAGTTGCAAAACACCAATGACCGTGGAAGAACAAAAATACATGTACAACAAGTGGGATGCAATCATCAACAAAGGACATGGACCCGAGGAACCCGCACAAAGGCCTAACACTAAGAGGTCTCGACAAGTTGGTGAAGGTACAAGTGGAGATGGTGCTACCGGTAATGATGCATCGGAACATGAAGACCGAGGTTGAAGAAGAGGTGGTCGTGGAACAAGCAAGAGGATCGTGGTTAAGTGCCCTTTTATATTTCCAAGTTCCTTTTAATGTTTTCTTAACTTTTATGTACACTTTTATGGTCTCGCAAACACCTAGCCTCTTAGGTGCTGAACTTTGTTTTTAATGGTGCTGAAATTGTGTTATGGACACCTTGAATTTCATGTTTTAATCAATATCTTACCAGATAATTAGTTACTCATTACCTGGAAATTATAAGGTTCGGCTTATCCTGTAATTTGAGATATGTGCCGAATCATGAGGTTCGACTTATTCGTAGTATTAGTTATGCGCCGAACCATACTCTGTGTATGCTTTTGAAAATTTCAAGACCTGGTTCGGCGCATAGGATGTGTGCCGAATATTGAGGATCGTCTTGTAATTATTTTGTAATATGAGCCGAACCACTCTCTGTGTAAGCTAATGAAAATTTCCAGACCCGGTTCGGCTCATATTTTTTCGGCTTATTATGAGCCGAACATTGTCCATAGGTTCGGCTTATTCGAAAGTATTAGTTTTGAGCCGAACCAGAAAAATACGACAGTTTATTCATTCATGATCGTTAATATGATTCGGCTTAGATCTCCAAATTAATGAGCGCCGAACCTGTTAGAAGTTTCAAAATTTGAAATTCTAGCCGTTACTTAAACAAATTCGGCTTATATTCTAGACATTGTTATGAGCCGAACCTGATCCTGTACTTGCACAAAAATATATGAATGATTCTTTTTTGAAATATATAGCCACTGGAACCTATATTATATATAGACATACATGATTAGGATGTATCTTCAAGGCATATACCTAAAAAAATGGCACCCCCAACTCATGAGTTTACTTTAGAAGAAGATTTGTCTCTTTGCACTAATTACATAGCATACTATCCAAAGAAGGGTGAAGAACGACGAGTGAAGGGTTTGATGAGTATGTACTACTTAGTTAGAATTCATGAAGCCTTCAGCACTGAAACGGGTAATCCTCACAACCGGGATAATGCGGCCTTGTTTTGACGAATTGAAACTATTAAAAAGACGATCAAAGACTTTATGGCTTTAGTTCGGATTGTGAGTCTATATTGTCTGAAGGGTGAAACAAACTCAGAGATTGAAGATCGATCTCTAGAGGAATGGCGAAGATGGAAAGGAAAGAATTTCGAATACAAAGATCACTACTACATTCTTAGAAGGTTTCTCATTACCCGTTTTGGATATTAGAAGAATTCAACTATTGTTTTATTGTTAGGCTATTATGTAACGGGTGTGTAATCAACAATTTCAATGAATTTGAAAAGTCTATTTGGAATGATATAATAATTATTGTTTTGCCAGGTTCGTCTTATCCTGTAATTCCAGATGTGCGCCGAACCTGGCAAAAAATCTGATTTTTTTTGCCAGGTTCGGCTTATCCTGTAATTCCAGTTATGCTCCGAACCTGGCAAAATCTCTGATTTTTTTGTTGGAGTTTTTGTCAGGTTCGGCTTATAATGTAGCTAATAATACAAGCCGAACATGATCCTGTTTTCCATAACCAAAAGTAAATCATTCAAGTATTTCGTTTTGATGGGTACATGTAATTACAATTCAAGTCAAAATATCATCCTCATCATTCACGAAAATCAAAATACGCGGATAAATCCATGAAACATTTTTATGGATCTCCTAAACGAATCTCATCCTCTTCACTGACCTCTTTCTCATCATCTTCACTGTCCTCTTGCTTATCATCCTCATCACTTGAAAACGTAATTACTTGTCCACTTGGGGGCTGCACATTCAAAGAAATCCAAAGATCCATTTCCTTCTCATAATTTTCACACCAATCCATCGCATAATTATTTTCAAATCCAGGACAAAATGCTTCACTCATCAAGGGTGGTAATGGGAAACCGGGTCTAAGTTTGAGACCGATAAAATGATAATTTTGAACAAATCCAATAACAAGTCTTCTATCTTTTACACCATCATGGCAAGGTCTTGTTGGAGGCGCGTAAGTAAAACTACTACCCGTCCAACCGAAACAATGTATGACGCATTCGAAGGCCTCCGCTATTAAAAACCCACAAATAGGCATCATCATCCAATGTTCATGGCAAGCATAGTTATGTTTTGGCAAGCATAGTTATGTTTCACCCCTAACCACATCACTTGTTGCATCACCATCCTACCTTGAAAATTGAGTCTTTTAATCTTATTTCTTGCATTGTAGATAGTTTGCAGAGTCGACTTGTTATTCTTGTCGTCCGCCTTCAATTTACTAAGAATCCTAGACGGTGGCAAACGTGCTTGTGTCATTTTATCCACTTCTAGAATCTCGTTGGGTTTGAGTCGCGCTACTATTGCATGTCCATGAAGATCACTTGGACGTGGGTGGTTATGACGACAATCCATTTCTTTATTCATAACCCAATATTCATCATCTTCGTTCAAAGACTTATTCTTGTTCTTGAGGTTGAAAACGATCTTGAAAGGGCACCTTGTTTTCCTCGTATTTGTGTTATTCTTCCTCCCGGTCTTCCCAACATATACAAAACCATTTTTAGCCTTGCTATCCCCAGTTCCACTTCGCTCACAAATCAATTCAAACCGATTCCCTCGGCTTTGTCGACCTTTAACTAGTACGCAATTTATCTTCATCGCGTGTTCCTCAGCCCAAGCCACTGCTTCGGGTTTAGTTTTCCATCTCTACATACATTCAAACACAAATAATTAGTAAAAAAACCTTCGGAATATTCCTACAACATTGGCGTAAACACCAAGTTCTTACATACCAAATCATTTTGGAAGTGATCCTTGGTATCCTCATGAATTATCTCTACTGGAACAGGTTGATCTTCCATGGTTACAGGTCCGGAAAGCACGATCTACAAAGAATAACACAAGGTTAAATACTAGAAAGGGAATTTAATAGAAATGTTCGGCTCATTCGACAATCATCTTTTGTGCCGAACCATGGTTCGGCTGATACGACATTCTCAATGTGTGCCGAACCAATATCAAAATTTTAACCCAACAAATAACAAATTGATGTTCGGCTCATATGATTCTGAATATATAAGCCGAACCTGTCATAATATTTATTCCGGGCTGTTCAGGATGTAGTTCGGCTTACTATGAAGCTTTAATATAATCCGAACTAATGTAGGTTCGGCGCATGCTGTAAACAGTTTAAGTGAGCCGAACCGTTCATCATTTGAGTTGAAAGTGGAAAATATAGGTTCGGCGCATGCTGTACACACATTCAATGAGCCGAACCGTTCATCATTTGGTTGATTCGGCTCACATATGTCAGCCGAACCTTATCCTGGTTCGCCGAACCATGACTCAAAAATCCAAACTTTTGATAATTTGGAGCTATAGAAGTGAGATTGAGCATAGTATAGAAGTATACATGTGTATTAGAAGCATTGGGTTCCTCATCAATGTCTTCATCATATGGATTTGGCTCATAAAACGAATCATATTGAGTTTGTGTTTGAGTTTGATCTTGAGTTTGAGTTTGTGTAAAATCATTCTCATAATCTAAGAAATCTGCCATTTGGGAATCATTGTTGTAGTTGATGTGTATTTTTCTAGGTTTGTTAGATGAATAATGACCCTCCTCATTCTCCATTGAATCAAAAAATAAAATTTTCACTCTCACTTTCTCCTTCTCCTTCTCTCCTTCTTAATAAAGTTTCCCCCAAATTCTGATTTTTTTCCCACTAACAAACCATATAATCACTCATAATTATCTTAATCACTAAACCAAAATTTTAATCACTAATCCATATTATTAACACTAATACATAAAGGGGCAGATTTGTCATTATAAAAAAATTTGGTTAAGGGGCTACCACATTTGGTTATTTAACATCCCCTTTTAGTGGAGTATGCCCTAAAAGATTTGGGTATGCCCTATGTTAATGTTCATAGTTAACTCCCCCTGCTACCATGGTAAAGTAGAATCATTGTTGGGCACTGTTCCCTTTTTGTTGGGGACTATTATGGGTGGATATTAGAAGTAAATTTGAGTCACTCCTTATCAAGTTTTTCTTAATACCAAAAAAAACCTTGGTAATTAAATCAGTGTTAGTGTAATAATTAATTTGTCATTAGTAAGTTATTAATGGGATAGTTTTGATAGAATCAGAATTATTGAGAGAAAGAAGAAGAAGAAGAAAAAAAGATGAACAAAAAGAGGGGTGAACCCAAAAAATATTATTTTGAGTTTTCTAAATATGATTTGAGTGATTCTTGTGATGATAGCTCCTCATCTGAATCAGAATCTTCTACATCTTCTAATGTATTTGCCAATCTTCATAACGATCCAGATATGAGTTATTTTTTAGATGATGAATGTATTCTTCCCAAAACTCAATGTGACGAACCAAATGATGGATTTTATCAACCACAACCAGAAGATGAAGTTATGGGTACTCAGGTATGGCTCAAATTTAGTTAATGTAGCTTGAGTTGTGCAAACAATTGGCCAAACTGAAAATTTCAGTAACAAATTTCGGCTAGGTCAAAGTGGCTCGGTTACCTAACCCGCATTGCGATGTAACCGAACTCTTCTGTATGTGCATTTCGGTTACTTGATTCAGCAGACGCAGGTAACCGAACTCCATTTTAATGGAGGTTTTTTAGAGTTCAGTTATATATTTTCAGAAAACGTTGTCGAACTATTTGTACAGAGTATACAGATAATTCGATTTAGTCGAGTTTACTACTTTTGTTTCCGAACTTTAAGTTCGTCTAGATCGCAGATTAATAGTTTAGATTAGCTAACCGAACTTCGGAGTTCGGTTTAGTCGAGTGTGCTAATTTGGTTGCCGAAATTCTAAGAAGAAAATTGGTCTTTCCAAGTTCGTCAAGATCGAAAAATATTTCTAGAGACAAGATAACCGAACTTTGTTCGGTAAGGTCGATAAAAAAATTTCATTTCCGAACATGTAAGTGTTTCTTGTTTGTGGTTCGCATTGACGTTGTGCTATTTCTTGTAGGTTGCATGTGATCCAATACCGATGGAAAATAAACCTTCCCCAGTTGATATTTTGTATAATGACACATCCATCACTACATGAATGGTTTGGTATTCAAAGACCCGACAGAGGCAAAGAGTTGGGCTAGACAACATGCACAAAAAGACATGCGCATATTAGTTTTAAATGAGAATGAAAGCAAAACTCACTTTGAAATGGTTTGTGAGAGAAGCGGTGATCCCAATAAAATCCACAAGAGGAAGGGTTGTGTTTATAAAGGAAAGACAAATAGGAAGAACAAAACTTTCTCAAAGAAGATTAAATTCCCCTTCAAGCTAGCATTTAATTACAACAAAGATGTGGATGGATGGGTTCTTTACAGGGTTATGGAAGGTCGTCATAACCACTCTCGTCCGGATCATCTTGAAGGACATTTCATGGCGGCAAAGCTAACTCCTCAACAGATGGACAAGGTAGCTAAAATGAGGACAATTGGTATTTCACCGCTTCAAGTGCTCCAAATACTAAAGGAGGATAACAAGGATAACCACTCATCTTTGTTCACCATTTACAATGCAATTGTAATAATTAGAAAGAATGAACGGAGAGATAGACAAGTGATGCAACAATTGTTTTTTTTTGGCCAAAGAGAAAGACTACGCGGTTCAAAAGGATGTGGATTCGGATGAAGAGATAACACAACTCTTCATTGCGCATCCCACGAGTGTTCAATTGTCTCAATGCTTTCATGAAGTTCTAATAATGGATTGCACTTATAAGACGAACATGTACGAGATGCCATTGTTGAATATTGTTGGGCGTACTTTGACGAAGTCACCGTTTACCGTTGTATTTTGTTTCTTAAGGGACGAGCAAGAACCTAGTTAGATTTGGGCACTACAACAAGTTAAGGAAATCTTCCGAGGTGATGATATCCCGGGGTTATAGTGACCGACAATGAAGTCGCATTGATGAATGCAACAGAGATAATGTTACCGTTAGCCCATAATATGGTTTGTACATTCCATTTATGGTGTAATTTGATGAATAAGTGCAAGCCAATAATTGTCCACCCAAGAAAAAGGGATATGTTGAGATTAAGAAGTTAACGTAAGATAAACGAGCGAATGCAAAACAGGAGATTAAAAAAAAATACAAACTAAATTACGTTAAATGGGTTACTTTCAACGGTGAATGGGATTCATTGTGCTGGTATCTTACCGAGGAAGAGTATCATCTAAATTTTGCGGAGTTTATCGGCCATTGGGATAGTCCCGATTACCCCGATGTTGTATTGTATGTTCTTCGGAAATGGTTGGAACCGCACAAGGAGAGGTTTGTTAATGCCTATACTAACCAATATAAACACTTGGGAAATCAAGCGACAAGTTTGGTAGAGTCGGCTCACCACCGGTTGAAGAAGAATCTTTTTGGATGTGTTGATAATTTCGTAACCGTATGGAAAGCTATGGAAAGTTATTTCAAGCGCGACTTCGGTAGAATCAAAGAGAAGTTCCAAAAAAGCCGTATATTCAAAATGACCGCAAAATATGATAATCACCAATTGTTGAAGGGAATCCACTACAACGTATCTCGGAAATGTATGAAGTTGTTGATCATAGAAATAATGTTGGTTGATAAGTGGAAAACCGAGCGGGATGAGGTGTGTGTTTGTAACATGAAGAAGTCTATGGGACTTCCTTGTCACCATATGATACTCAACTACGAGAATGGCGTAATCCATTTAAGCGATATTGATCCCTATCGGAAGCATCTAAGTTTCATCACTCCTTCAATATATGGTGAAAAATCCAAAGAAGAGTTCGGTGATCACGAAATGGGAAGTACCGTAATAGAGATGTATCGAGGAATAAACAAACTCCAAAAACAAATATTTTGGGATGACATAAGGATAATCATATATCCACAAACTTCGGAGAATATTCATGAACCCCAAATAGGAAAAAGGAAAGGTAGGCCAAGCTCCAAAGAGACAAAAAAGAAACTTAGAGAATATGCGAAGGTGTTGACTAAGAAGAAGAGTGACCAAAATGCAAATACTAGAGATCCTTGTGCACATAAGTGAGTCGCGGAAAAGTACTTGGAGGACTCTAAGAAACAGGTTAGGACTCTTGAGGAGAAAGGAGAAACAAGTGAGTGAGATTTGAAGAAAAAAGGTTCGATGTGTCGTACAAGCCAACCAACTCAATTTACACCTAATCAACCATCTTTCCAAGACGTGAAGCATAAGGCTCCGATGTGAACCATACAAAAAAATGCGAAACCAAGTGATGATATGCCTACATTTGTTAATAAAGACTACTTGGACGAGTTACCCGTGTACATTAGAGAATAAGTTATATCCACCGACAACGTCCCTCCGGATGATAATTGTGGTTTTCATGTTGTCGTACAACAACTAGGGCCATTCACTCATGGTGCCAAGTTATATAATGGGTGTGCAATCACTCATGTAATGCAAAGCTTATTAAGGAAAGTAAAGGAGAATCCGGCCTTTTACAAGACAATGTTGAGCGATAAGGATGCTAGTCTAAATGAGCAATTTGTTAGCTATCAACGTCGTCTTCACGGGGGAAATCCGGTCACAACGGATTATTGGATTGTCATGAAGATATGTGGACACTTAATCACCGATGCATTCAATTGTTTGGTTCATTTTTTCTCAAAAATATGCTAGTTTCACATTCTGATGTAGATGAGCAAGTTATAGCACGCGCACTGGATTATTTGGAAGTTAAAGACCCGAGTGTCGTAATTTAGCTCAAGAGGAGTCCATTTCGATTGGAAACGACCCAAATATCAAGACATGTTGATTTATAGATCCACATGGTCACCAGAATTTAGCCAAATTCCATCGTTTAGGGCTTCAAAAGGCCGTTTTTGCCGTTTTAGGAAAGTTTTTGTTTTCTTAATAACTTGTTCGTTAAGAAACCGTTTGGGTCGCCGTTTGTGGCATATAGTTTTATTTAGCGAGTACTTTAATTATTTTAGATAACCTAAATTTTCCAAAAATAGCAAATTAGGGTTTGAGTAGGTTTTGGGTTGTTTTCATCCTTTCTTGTTGCACAAGTTAGGGTTTTTTCCCAAGTCTATTTAAGAGTCTGCAATGTTATTATTCTACATGGTTGACTTGATTAATAAAATTATTTTTATTGAACTAGTTCAAGTTTAATTCTGATTCTTATTTATAGTTGGGAAACCGAGGTCTAAATAATTATCGTCGTTCATAGTCGTTATTCCTAGGAATAATTCGAGGTCTGAACAAACTATCCCTACATTCACCCCAAAAATAACCGTATGTGTTGGGCAACTTAAACGAAGGAGATTGGTGATCGTTTGATTAACAACAACCACTTTATAGGCCTCCATTTACAACCCGATTGTCCATTGCCTCCGATATCCAGAACCTATTATTGGCATGGATTTTACCCGGACACAATGTTGGGTTGGTGCATTATGTATGACATAACATGGAGATGTGGAATGTTTTGAAGAAGTCGGACGAAATCGTACATGAAGGTCAAATTGTTATCGAGTAGGATTAAATGACAAACTAGTCGAACTCCTTGTTCGGCAACCTTACCAGGTTGCCGAACTAAACGAAAATATGGTTGTTCTAATCTTCCCAAATCGAAGGTACAAAGCTACACGGTCTCGGTTATGTGGGTTTGTTGTGTCGGAGCAGAATTTCTCTTGAATTTTTCCCCAATAACTTTGACTCATAATACCATTCATCCTTCGTTTTTCACCCCTCTTTGGATATTAAATTATGTAATTTCTGCAAAGAAATAGATCTTCCTCTAGAGTAAAAATAGGACTAGCAACAACCATTTCTAAGATATTATGTAAAAATATTAACCATAAGATAGATATATATATACCATGGAGGTGTATAACGACTATATTTTCAAAAAATAAATAAATAGCCATTACTCAATATTTTTGTCATATATAAAAGTTCGGCAACCTCTCAAAATTTTGCGACCAAACCGAACTAAGGAGTTTGGTTAACGGTTGAAATTTTGAGGTAACTGAGCTAACATTTGAAGCCTCAAACCCAAACTAACATATAAATGATACACAAACCACTATAAGCCAAACTTAAGAGTGCAATTTTGTGATTTCTGCATCAAGAGAATGAGTTTTTTAACTTGTGCACTGATAGGTGTAGAAATACATCTTATTTATTATCTATCGTTTATGCTTTTGTTTTACTATTTTTCTTGTCAATTATGTATTTTACGTGTGGTTTTAAGTTTTATAGGTATTTTGGAGTCATTGGAGCAACATGAAGTGGAATCGTTTAATTTTTGCCCATGATGTTGAAGGGAACAAAAAGGTGAAGCCAGCGGCGGAAGAATGATGCCAATCCGATGTCGTATAAGAAAGTTACGAGCAAAATCAGATACTAAGCTTGCCAATTCTCTAGAACTGACAATTCATTATTGTCAGTCTTGCAAAACTGACAGTCAGAAGTTATCATGGGTGGCCCATATCCACCAGTCGGGGTGCCTAAGTACCTGCAGTACCTACAACCTTATCAACTAAGGTCGAGAAGAAGAAAATCATTTTCTTCCCCAAATTTCAATCTGTTGGTTCTGTAGGGCTTGAGAGATTTAAATGGAGATCGAGAGTTTGAGAGGGGCTTATGAGAAATCAATCGATGGGTTTGATGCTGTTGTCATGGGTATTTTTATGCTGTTGAATCTGAGAAGAAGAGATTGATGGATTTCTGCGGCTGTTGGTTGAAGCTTCGATGGAGGAACTGAAATGGGGATCTGGTTAAATTAGGATTCAAATTCAAGGGAGCAGAGCCGGTGACTATTTGTGTTGAAGTGACAGTTGGTTGTCGGGGAAGCAAATAGGGTTCGTGAGAAGAGAAGATAAATTACAAAATCAGTTGGGTAGTGATGCTCAACAAAATTAGGGTTCTGATTTGCAGATAAATTGAATTGGAGATGAAAATGAGTTTTTATGGTTGTTGAGTGTCATGGGTTTAATCTAGGTTCGATAATGAAGATATGTTTGGATTTGGTTTATGGCAGCAGAAGGGTTTTGTCTGGATCTTGAAATTGTTGATGAATTGACATTAGGATTTGAAGAAATTGGGGGTTTTGGTTGGTGGTGATAATCAGGCTGAGAATGGGATTGTGTTTGATGCGTTAGGAACTGAAGCTGGTGGTGGCAGTAATGAAGCAAGACAGGGTGGTGATTCTGAGTTGCAGTTGGTGTGAACTGGCAGAGATGGAGTGGAAATGAAGGTGCAAGTGTTTGTGCAGTAATGGCAGAGTTGCGGCCATGTTAGTGTGGAGTGGTTTTTGGTGGTTATGCTCAAGTTTATTTGATGGCAGAAAATACAGGGAAGCTATGAGGTTGTTGTTGTTGCTCAGAAACAGATTCAGTATGAGTAGCAGATGATGTTGCAGCTGTGCAAGGAACATGGGAATGGGAAATGGTTCTGGTGCAGTTTGTTGCCGCTGCTGGAATATGCAATGGAATGTAGCTGGGGCTAATGCATGGAGTTACAGGTAGAGATGGGATTGTAATGCAAAAGCTGAGTTAAGGGTGCAGTGTTGGTGGATCGATGCCGAGCTTGATGCGCAATCGCGGGGACTGGTGATATGAGAAAATAGAAGCTGCAATGTGTGAAATTGCAGGTATAAATGTATGTTAGGATTAAGCATGGACAGATGCTGTTTGCAGTAAGTTTGAAGCTTCAGAGACTGGTTTTTGTGTTGGGGATGATGTTGGATGCTCAGTGGGAAGTGTTGCTAGCGAGATGGCTCGAAATTCAACAATATGGAGCTACATGATTGTTGTTTTCGGTGGTAACTTTAGTTGAGCTGAACAGGGGTTGAACTATGATGTTGGATGGTGATCGATGGAGCTTGAGCTGAACAGGGAAGAACTCGAAGCTGAGATGGTGATTAATCAAAGGCAGTGGTGCTAAGAATGGTTTGGTGTTGTTTCTGTTACCTTGAGAAGAGAAGTGGTGTGCTACCATGAAGCTGGTGTGGGATTCAGATGCAATAAAGCTTGAACAGGTTCAGTGTTGCTTCTGAGAGAATAGATGAGTGACTCGAACTGGGGGTTATGGAATTAGTGTTTCGCAGTATTGTTGAAGCTGCAAATGAGATGAAATTGGCTTGGAAGGTTCAGTTGGTACTGTTTGGTTGAGCAGTATGAGCTGCAGATGATATTTGGGCAGTTGGTCTGGTGTAGTGAAGATGATTTATTTGTACAGCAAGAAAATGGAGAAGTTGGTGTTGGGTACTGTTTCCTGAGCTGAAATGCAAGGACTGGTGTGCTGCCTAGAATGTGCAATAGCTATGCAGTGATGATATGTGGGAAGAGTTTGCACTGAAATCGAAGATGGCGTCGACTGTGGAGATGCAGGCTAATGTATGTTGGAAGCTGTTGCAGGGATAAATGGGATGATGTTGGTGCAGAGGAGGATTGTGTGTTGCTTTTTCAGCTACAATTTGCACCTTCAGTTGCACAAAGCTGGCAGGCTTAGACCGTTTCAAACTACCGAGTTAACCCAGTGATCCCTTCCGATTTACCTGACTCGGTTCAACTCAGAGAAGGATTTGGGTTTTGTTTGAATGGGCTTTGGCCCAGATTTGGAAGTTGGGTTTTATTAAGCAGCCCGACATTCCTAGTCGATCCAAAGGGACCAGTAAGCTATAAAAGAACACCAATTTTGGGCATGCCTAAAACTTTCAAGGCATACAAAGGACTAGTCCTAACTTGGGTGACCTTATAAGGGGTACCCTATGGGGTGGTTCAATTACTTATATGCCCTTAAATCCATTAAATTACTACTAATCTATCCCTAACCCTAATACAAAACATATAATCAACTACACCTAAAATCAGTTTCATTCACCTTCTTCTTCTTCCTCTCCACAGCCGAACTCCACCCTTCCCTTTCTTTTTTTTTCATCGCGGAAATTTAATTGTCGATTTGTGAAACTATATAATGGATCGTCGTAAGGCAGTATCTCGTTCAAATCGATCGATTGAACAACCTATTCATGAAGAAGAAGATTTAGAGAGTGAAGAACAAACTCAAAATCAACCACAAAATCAATCGGAAGAAGAGATTGAAAAAGAACCAACGTCGGAAATGAAAATAAGAAGGTTAGTTCTACAAACCCATCTCATATTTGATGTTTTTGATTGTTTTGGTCGATTTAATTCGTCAAAATCATGTGTTCTGCGACGGTTACAGGGTATGGTTCGGCGTAAAACAAATGTTAGATGTGCGCCGAGCTGTTCTTGAAACTGAACCCTGAAAGTGCATATGAACGGCTCGGCGTATATCTGAAATCTGTTTTGAGCCAAAATTAGTAAAACAGAGACTTATATTTAGGATCGGCTTATTCGATGGTGTTAGTTTTGTGCCGAATATGTTTTGTGAATTTCAGAAATTTTGCATGTGCGTAGGATCGGCTTGTATGGTAGTATTAGTTTTGTGCCGAATAAATGTTGTTTGAAATTCAGAAATTTTGCATGTGCTTAGGATCGGCTTGTATGGTAGTATTAGTTTTGTGCCGAATAAATGTTGTTTGAAATTCAGAAATTTTGCATGTGCTTAGGATCGGCTTGTATGGTATTATTAGTTTTGTGCCGAATAAATGTTGTTTGAATTTCAGAATTTTTGCATGTGCTTAGGATCGGCTTGTATGGTAGTATTAGTTTTGCGCCGAATAAATGTTTCAATTCATAAGTCTAGATTCGGCTTACTCGATAGTATTAGGGCTGCGCCGAATATCATTGTTAAAATTTCATAAATTTTACAAGTGTGTAGGATCGGCTTATTTATATGATATCATGTTGCGCCGAATACATGTTTGAGTTCATAATCATAGGTTCGGCTTATTCGACAATATCGGTTGTGAGCCGAATACAGGGTTCGGCTTACTCGACAATATAGATTTTGAGCCGAATATTTAGGATCGGCGTATAATTATTTTGTGGTATGAGCCGATCCTCTCTCTGTGTAAGCTAATAAAAATTTCAAGACATGATTCATACTTGCGCCGAATTAGTCTTATAACTTTCATACTTGTGTCAGGACCAATGCCGCGGGTAGGGAGATGTTGAAAAAAATGAAGGACAAAATTGATTCCAAAACACCAATGACCGTGGAAGAATAAAACTACCTCTACAAAAAGTGGGATGCAATCATCAACAAAGGAGAAGGACCCGAGGAACCCGGACAAAAGCCTACCACTAAGAAGAGGGGTCGTGGTTAAATGTCCTTTTATGTTTCCAACTTCCTTTTAATGTTTTTCTTAAGTTTTAAGTACACTTTTATGGTGTTGCAAACACCTTTGCTTTTAGGTGCTCAACTTTGTTTTTAATTGTGCTGGGTTTGGTTATGGACACCTTCAATTTCATGTTTTAATGAATAGCTTAACGGTTATGCGCCGAATTTATAGAGTTCGGCTTATCCTCTAATGTTAGTTTAACGGTTATGCGCCGAATTTATAGAGTTCGGCTTATCCTCTAATGTTTTAATGAATAGCTTAACGGTTATGCGCCGAATTTATAGAGTTCGGATTATCCTCCAAATTGATTATTCTAATCTTTTGTCTTGCATTGTAGATAGTTTGCATAGTCGACTTGTTATTGTTGTTGTCCGCCTTCAATTTGCTAAGAATCCTAAAAGGTGGCAAACGTGCTCGTGTCATTTTATCCACTTCTAGCATCTCGTCGGGTTTGAGTCGCGCTACTTTCGCATGTCCATGAAGGTCTTTGGGACGTGGGTGGTTATGACGAAAATCCATATCTTTATTCATTATCCAATATTGATCTTCTTTGTTCATGGACTTATTCTTGAGGTTGAAAACGATCTTGAAAGGGAAATTTCTTTTCTTCGTCTTCGTCCTATTCTTTCTCCCGGTCTTCCCAACGTATACAGTACCCTTTTTAACCTTGCTAGCGCCGGTTCCACTACGCTCACAAATCATTTCAAACCGATCCCATCGGCTTTGTTGTCCTTTAACTAGTACAAAATTTATCTTCATCGCGTGTTCCTCAAGCCAATCCAGAACTTCTGTTTTAGTTTTCCATATCTACGTTCATTCCAAAACAAGTAATTAGTAAGCAAAACTTTGGAATATTCCGACAACATTAAGGTAAGCAAAAGGTTCTTACATACCAAATCATTTTGGAAGTGATCCTTGGTATCCTCGTGAATTATGTCTACTGGATCAGGTTGATTTTCCATGGGTCCAAGCACGATCTACAAAGAATATCACAAGGTTAAACACTAGAAAGGGAATACAATAACAAGGTTCGGCGCATTCGATAATCACATTATGTGCCGAACTATAAACATTTAGAGGTTTCGGCTTGTACGATATCCTCAATATGTGCCGAACCACAAACAATATTTTAACCCAAAAATTAACAAATGCATGTTCGGCTCAGAAGATAATCATATTATCTGCCGAACCTTGGACATAAGAGGTTTCGGCTTGTACGATATCCTCAATATGTGCCTAACCTCGAACAATATTTTAACCCAAAAATTTACAAATTTATGTTCGGCTCAGAAGATAATCATATTATGTGCCGAACCTTGGACATAAGAGGTTTCGGCTTATACGATATCCTCAATATGTGCCGAACCTCGAACAATATTTTAACCCAAAAATTTACAAATTTATGTTCGGCTCATACTATAATCAAATTATGTGCCGAACCTTGAACATAAGAGGTTTCGGCTGATACGATATTCTCCATATGTGCCGAACCAGTAAAAATATTTCAACCCAGAAATTAAAAAATTATGTTCGGCACATACGATTTTGGATATGTAAGCCGAATTAGTAATGATTCTATTCCGGGCTATTCAGGATGTTGTTCGGCTTACTATGAAACTTTCATATAAGCCGAACTAGTGTCTAGCAAAAGGGTTGGAATTGGAAATTATAGGTTCGGCGCATGCAGTAAACAGATTCAGTAAGCCGAACCGTTCATCAATAGTAGATTCGGCTCATAGATGTGAGCCGAACCTCAACCTGTTTCGCCGAACCATGATTCAAAAAACCTAACTTTTGATAATTGAGAGCTATAGAAGTGAGATTAAGTATAGGATATAAGTGTACCTGTGTATTAGAAGAATTGGGTTCCTCATCAATGTATTCATCATCAGGATTTGGCTCATAAAAATCATCATCTTGAGTTTGTGTTTGAGTTTGAGCTTGAGTTTGAGTGGGTGTAAAATCATTCTCATAATCTAAGAAATCATCCATTTCTGGATCATTGTTGTAGTTGATGTGTATTTTCCTAGGTTTTTTAGATGAATGATGACCCTCCTCATCCTCCATTGAATCAAGAATTAGAATTTTCTCACTTTCTCCTTCTCTTTCTCTCCTTCTTAACCAAACCAAAACTTTGATTTTTTTTTCCTCAAATTTTTTATCTAAACAACTCTTATAATTCTGAAAATTATCTTAATCACTAAACAAAATATTTAATCACTAATCAAGATTATTAACACTAATACGTAAAGGGCAGATTTGCCGTTAAAAAAAATTTGGGTTAAGGGGTTATCTGATTTTGCTATTCAACAACCTTTTTTGTCTTCATTCAGTATGCCTTGAAAGATTTTGGTATGCCCAATATTATAGTTCCTATAAAAGGGCCACAGCAAGAGATATCTAAAAAAAATCTCATATATCATATATTTTTCACAACTTTTTGCCTAAGGTTTTGAACTTGTTTCTTTTCTTGCTTCTTGTGGTGAACTCCATGAATATGATTACCTAATTTTGTTATTGGTTTAAGAAATAAATTGGATTTCCAAATATGATCTTTGTGCAATAAATTAGTTTTGTCTCCATGCTTATCGTTTGTGATTCGCTATTAATATAGTTACATGATTTGATTGCTAGTTTAGTCGAGTTCGAAATCGATTTAGTTTGTTTTCATCTCTATTGCTAGATTAGGGTTTATTATACGCAAAAGTGATACTCCTTGATTGCAAGTAGAATAATATGATTATAGCTTGTAGTGATACATCCTTGTAAGCATATGTGGATCATAACCTTTGTTAAATCGGATTAGTGCTTTTACACGTTCGATTGAATTAACCTTATTTCATGAATCTTAATGCATCTAGAGAATTAAACTTAATTGTGCATTTACACTTTAGGTTGCTTGCTAGGTAGAATTTATATTCGTATCTTTTAATGTGTTTGTTGATGACTAGAGGAAATTAGCGGGATATTCTTGCGATCAAGGTATCTTAAGGATTTTGATAAATTGAGATTAAATATCAATTCTAGTTATTGTTACAAATTCATGTTTGTGAATGAAGATGAAATCCTTAACCAATATGTTTACACCTTGATTTGCGTGCTTTATTTTCTTATTTGCTTTTAGTATAATTTAGTTTATTAAAATCATAAAAATCCACCTTGTTTTATATTGGAAACCAAGACATATTGACAACCTAGTCCTCTCTGTGGGAACGATCCTTTCTTTCCCTTGATTCATTATATATTTTTAGTAGTAAGAAAGTGTAATTTATTTTTGACACCTACGAGAGCGATCAAATTTTGGCGCCACTGCCGGCGAGGCAGCGGCTGTCACTTGTTTTTGGTTTCTTATTTTTTGTTTTTATTTTCTTGTTTTTAACATAGTTTTGAGAACTCTTGTTTCAGGTACCAATTTCTTATGGAAGGAGCATATTGGAGCAATGGATACGGTTTTCAACAACCTCAACGCTATGAAAATTTCCCACCATATATCGGATACAATCAAAACCAATTTATTGTCTATGATCAATATCCAAGAGCTTACAGTGATTTTCATACATACCAACAAAAACCTTGTAGTGGGTATGTAAGTGAAGCACCAAGGTGGGACAATTCTAATTGAAATTGGCTTTATCCACATCGTATGCAGGTTATGAATGGATTAAATGATATTGAACAAATACTAGACCAACTTTCTCGTGATAGAGAGAACGTCGCACAAACCAATTTCTGCAACACTTTTTCTTATCCGACTCCGGATCGTAATTATGATTATTCACCCATTCAAATGGAAGATTCATGGGAAAGAGAACCTATTGTAGCTAGTGGTGGTAAGCGTGTGAACGTTAAGAAACTTGTACATAAATTATACAAGTTGGATGATGACGGAGACTCGTAAGAGCTTGTCGATGAAATTAGTAGGACCATTCGTATGGAGCTTAAACGTCGTCGTGATAAAGGTTGGGAAACTGACGACGATTCTTTTTATGGTGAGTCTGAAAATGAAGATGATTGTGTTGAAAAGGACCAACCTTTGGATATATTTTATGGCACTAGTATAGTTGACTCAACTCTTGATCTTTATAATGATCAAGTACCTATTCAAAAGGTACATTAGTATGATTAAACTAGTGTTCTCAAGAATTTCCTCGCAAAAAGGTTTGAGTCTAACAAAGAGGAGTATGTTAAGAATGTGACCGCTATGACCAATATTGTGGAAGACCCAATTGAACTTGCAAATGATTGTAATGAAAATATTGATCCCTAGATTTTGGTTAAGGAAGAAAAGGATGAAGAATGGTTGCAAGCTTTAATAGGGGACCATGATGCACAAGAGGTGAGTAATTCACTTGAAACTGATCCTGAACCTGATCATTATAAAAAAAATTGGTTAAGGGGATTTCTCATTTTGTTATTTAGCATCCCCTTTTCAAATAGTGGAGTATGCCCAATAATTTTTGGGTATGCCCTATGTTAGCCTTCAAAAAAATCTCATATATCATATATTTTTCACAACTTTTTGCCTAGGGTTTTGAACATGTTTCTTTTCTTGCTTCTTGTGATGAACTCCATGATTATGAATACCTAATTTTGTTATTGGTTTAAGGAATAAATTGGATTTCCAAATATGATCTTTATGCAATAAATTAGTTTTGTCTCCATGCTTATCGTTTGTGATTCATTATTAATATAATTACATGATTTGATTGCTAGTTTAGTGGAGTTCGAAATCGATTTAGTTTGTTTTCATCTCTATTGCTAGATTAGGGTTTATTATACGCAAAAGTGATATTCCTTGATTGCAAGTAGCATAATATGATTATAGCTTGTAGTGATACATCCTTATAAGCATGTGTGGATCATAACCTTTGTTAAATAGGGTTAGTGCTTTTACACGTTCGATTGCATTGATTAGCCTTATTTCATGAATTTTAATGTATCTAGAGAATCAAACTTAATTGTGCTTTTACACTTTAGGTTGCTTGCTAGGTAGAATTCATATTCGCATCTTTTAATGTGTTTGTTGATGACAAGAGGAAAATAGCGGGATATTCTTGCGATCAAGGTATCTTAGGGCTTTTGATAAATTGAGATTAAATATCAATTCTAGTTATTGTTACAAATTCATGTTTGTGAATGAATATGAAGTCCTTAACCAATATCTTTACACCTTGATTTGCGTGCTTTATTTTCTTATTTGCTTTTAGTATTACTTAGGTTATTAAAAATCATAAAAATCTCCCCTTGTTTTATATAGGAAACCAAGACATATTGACAACCTAGTCCTCTCTATGGGAACGATCCTTTCTTTCCTTTGCTTCATAATATATTTTGAGTAGTAAGAAAGTGTAATTTATTTTTGACGCTTACGACAACGATCATGGACAAAGCAAAATTTGAGTCTACAGAGAGTAGTTCGGCTAAATCTTAAAATTTGTGAGATAACCTAACTAATCTCTTAATCCTGCGATTGAGTCTACAGAGGGTAGTTCGTCTACCTACTAAAATTTTGCGAGGTAACCGAACTAAGGAGTTCGGTTACCAGTTAAAATTTTGAGGTAACCGAACTACTATTTGAAGCCTCAAACCCAAACAAAACATATAAATGATAAACAAACCACTCTAAATCAAACCTAAGAGTGCAGTTTTGAGATTTCTGCATCAAGAGAATGAGTTTCTCAACTTGTGGACAAAGAAAAATTTGAGTCTACAGAGATTAGTTCGGCTACATCTTAAAATTTGTGAGGTAACCGAACTAATCTCTTAAAATTTGTGAGGTACCATGTGATTGAGTGTGCAGAGAGTAGTTCGGATACCTCATAAAATTGGCGAGGTAACCGAACTCATTGTTCGGCAACCTGTGAAATTTGACCAGGTTACCGAACCCCTTATTCGGCAACAAGTGAAATATGCGACATCACCGAACTCCTTTTTCGGTAACCTGGTCAAATTTCACAGGTTGCCGAACTAGGTGTTCGGTTTTCTGCCTAGAATTTCTAGCTAGCCGAATTATACCATGTAGCCTGTTCATGAAGGAGTTGTTGCATTATACTTATAAAACAAACATAAAATTGAAATACAAACCCGATTAAAACAAATATAAAAGTGTTATACATACCAAACTCCTTACCTAATTTTTCAAAACACAAACACATAAAATCAAACCATACGAAATCCATTACTAAGATGTTTTTTGAAACTACAACTATACGAAATCACTAACGCACACTACGAAGAACTTTTTTATTTCCTTTTTTACCATGACTGTTATGTTGAACTTCCTCATCAGTTGGGGATTCATCTCCTCCACCGTGGTACGAGCGTCGCGACTTGAACCTTCTCCTTGTTGTCGACCCCTCTTAAATTGCTTAGACCGACTCTCCTCCACCATTCTTTGAGATATAAGATAATCTCACTGGCCATAGAGTTGGGTTTGTTCATGTGACGACATCGACTCTCCACTACGGATTTTAGTCATCATTTCTTCAACAATTTCTTACACTTCTTCACCTGATTCCAATTTTAACCACAAGTAAATATATTTTCTATACTTTATAACAACTTAAAGTATAAAGAGAAGACATTTTCTTACCATGTTATCCCATAATCTAAGGGCTTCTTCTCCACAAATTGAGCTCTCTTAGCCTCTCTCTCCTTTGCATTCGCTTTTGCCTTATCAGCACGAGCTTGTTGTTGTTTATTTATTACAAAAGGATGACTAATCTCTTGATACCACTCTATATAATATTCTTCACATGCATTTACATCTTCTTCACAGGGTACACAATCGCCTCCAGGTAGGTAGTATTTACCGAGTTCATTCCAACATTCTAGCGTAGGAGTTGGTCCGTGTTTTGGGATAAAATAGTTCTCGGTGTTCTTTGTTCCTTGAACTTGGAAATTGAAATTTTCATTCTCCACATCGGGATCCATTTGGACACAATAAATTTGTCTTAGTACTCTCCTTGGATTATATATTACTTACCCCTTAGGATACCAAATTGGTCCATAGTATCCCGAGACGGTAAAGTAACCTTGCATGTCGTCTTCATCTACCTCTTCATCATCGGGTACGCCATATGGGTGAAATACCACATCGTTCACCGTCGGATTATCCAATTTCTCCCTCAACAAAGCCAACTGCTCTTATTTAGACTTCTTTTATGCGTCCAAAAACACCAATTTTCCTGTAGTAGGTTCGCCAAAGGGATAAGGTTTCCTTTCCATAGCCAATTTCAGTTAAGGGAAGTGGTCGTAGATCCAAGCCTATGCGAAAATACAAAAATTATTAACCACATAGATGAAAACTGAATTTGAAACAAAAAATCTTAGCGAATAATTTTCTAATTAACAATGTAGAAGGTCACATGAATAAGAGTTAAGTAACCTCCAATTTGAGTTGTCTTAATCCTCGACCCTTTACTCATCTCTCCTAGAAAAAATGAAAGCACACCGGTGGCCCAAGAGTTGTTGTTAATCTCATTGAGATTCTCAAAAAACTGTAAATAATGTGCATCCACCCTATTTCCAGAAGTGTCGGGGAAAATAACAGTTCCTAGCTAATATAACCAATAAGCAGTGACATGGTGCTTAAGCATCTCCTCGTCCATCACCAACTGTCCCCTTTTTACCTTCTTATCTGTCCCTCCAAATGCATCCTTCAACTTTACCAACTTGGATTTCTTCACCATCTTATTTAAGGCTCCATTTTCGTCCTTTGGATTATATTCATCGCCACGTTTAGGTTCCTTCACAAAACGTCTAAACTCACATCGGGCCTTTCTTGCATCCCATCCTAGAAACTTTAGAGCAAATGTTTCAAGAGATTCTTAAGATATCGAGGGGTTGTAGCCTTTACGAAGACATTTACCTTCCACTGGTAGGCCGGTGATTCTCATGCAATCATCGGGATTAATTCTTATCTCACCAAATGGAAGATGTATGGTATATGTCTCCGGATAATGTCTCTCGAGAAATACAGAAGCGACAAAATCTTCAAACACGCATTTTTTAACCTTGGCCTGAAACTGTTGACACTCTTTGGAGAGATCCCATTTGGAAGCATTTTGACGAAGAATTGCATCATCATGATCCTACAAAAAGAACATCACACTATTAATACTTAACGAACATATGTCAAAAAAAAACTTGTTTTGTTAGTTACGAATGAACTTAAGAATACCTTTGTCGCGTAGATCTTCGCAGCCCATGCGTGTTTGTAGCCAAACAATGTTGCCCCTCCATCATTTGGAGTACCAAAAGTTGGGCTCACTGGTGACAAAAAAAATTATCAGGGGCAATGTGTGAGTATCTAGGACCAGGCGGAATCGAATTCTTTTTCTCTTCAAACGAGAATAATTTTTGTTCTTTTACCTCTTCCTCCTCTTCTTCCTCTTCATCATATTCTTCCTCTCCTCCTCCATCCTCTCCCTCTTCTTCCTCCTCTCCCTCCTCTTCCTCTTTTCTTTCTTCTTCTAACTGCTCTTCTTCTGCATCTTCAACCTGTTCTCTTTGTTCTTCAACCTCTTCATTTCTTTGATATTCATTTCCTTCCTCTTCTTCATCATCATTTTCTTCTTCAATAGCATGATCAATTACATTCTCCATCACCTCTTCATTGACATCTTAGATTACATAACAAACATTCTCTTGGTTCACTTCCTATAAAGATCCCCCTCCATGCTTAGCATTTTTAGTACCACGATTTCGAAAATCCAAATGTATTCTACCACGAGGGGTGGGAGTTCTCAAATCTTCATCTAGGTGGGGATCAGATTTTTTTCCTTTCTTCCCAATGAATGAAAACCACAATATTAGCTAAACATAATATCTTCTTATCAAATAAAATAGAACATGGGACTAAATCAAACACAAGTTGTAAACAGACTAAAGTTAGGTTAGCTTGTATGAGTTGTGAAGTAACCGAACTACAAAGTTCGGTTAGCTTGTATGAGTTTCGAAGTACCGAAGTACAGATTTCGGTTAGTCGGTGAGTTTCAAATTAACCGAACTACATATTTGGTGTTAACAGACCAAAGTTCGGTTACCTATCAAAAATTGCGAGCTAACCGGACTGTGTAATACCAAAGTTCAGTTACCTATATAAATTTATCGACTACAACGAAATCAAATTTCCCATATCAAGAAGGAGTTCGGTTACGAAAATTTGTTTTGCGAGCTTACCGAACTACATAATTCGATTACCTAAAAAATCCTACTTTGCCGAAATGTTCTTGATACTGGAAGTTCGGTTACCAAAATATAGGGTTTTCTAAAATTCTCCTAGCCGAAATGTCTACTGTAATTACCAATTTCAATGGGTTTTAATGATTTTTAATCGATTTCTTCAACAAAAAAACGAATTAAAAGGAATTGGTATGAAGGAAATTACCCGTGGATTTGCATTTCAATTGAATCGGACTTCTTGGTTCCTGTTAGATGCTTGATTTGGTCTCTAACCTTTGCTTCAAGTTGTTTATCAAAATGAAATTGATTTGGGAGATTCGCTACATGTGCGAGTCCCGAACTCAATCCCGGAATCCTTGGAGTCTGCTTGGAACGCATTGTTATCGATTGATTAATCAACGATGATTTTTTTTTTGAATCGACGATTAATGTCGATGTCTATGAAGAAGAGGAAAAGAAAATAACAAGAAGAAAAACAAGAAGATGAAGAGAGGTAAGTTTTTCCAAAAAATAAAAAAACTGAAATTAATCAGTTTTATTTAGTGGGGTAGATTAGGATTAATGGGTACTATTTAGATTAGTGGGTTATTAGGATTAGTTAAAATCTTAAATAGGGTGAGGTAATCGATGTCGTAAGCATCAAAAATAATTTCACTTTCTCACTACTTAACTACATAATATAGCAAGGGTAAGATAGAGTTCGTATCCACAGAGAGGCAATTGTTGTTATAAATAGTTTAAAAAATCTTAAGTAACCAATGGTGGGGGGGGGGTTTGTGATTTTTATGCAAAGCAATAAAATAAATAAAAATCAAAGTAAATAGTTGTCGGTAATCAATGAGAAGAAGATATTGGTCATGGGATAGTATCAATCACAAACTTGTATTGTTCGTCAATGACTAGAATTGGTATTTTAATAACTCAATTATTAAAAGTCCTAAGATATCTTGATCGCAAGAATATCCCGCTAAACACATTAAAAGATGCATATGTGAATTCTACCTAGCAAGTAACCTAAAGTGTAAAAGCACAATTAAGTTTAACTTACCAAGAGCAATAAGTTCTATGAAATAAGACTAATCAATTGAAACAAACGTGTAAAAGCACTAATTCTTTTTAACAAAGGTTATGATTCATATGCAATTATAAAGATGCATCACTACAAGTAATAATAGCACTATGCTGCTTGCAATCATGGATTAACAACTTTTTCATATTGAAAACCCTAACCTAGCTTTAAAAAAGAATGCAAATCGGATTGATTCCGGACTCAACCAAACAAGTATTCAGATCATATGATAATAAGAACCATGAATCATAAACAATAACATTGAGACAAAACTAATTCATTGAATCCATTAACAAGTTGTGAAATCAACTTCTATCCCGTAGCCAATAATAAGATGTTTAGCTACTCATAGTTATGGAGTTCATCATCAAATTAATATTTGAATAAGAAAAGATGAACATAAAAAGGAATGAAAGCAAACCCTAGAAGTAGTTTCTCCTCCAAAGCTCCAATAGAATAATAATACATGATTTCCAAAAGTTGTAAACTTTTCTGTTTTGTAGCCTTTTCTCCTTCCAAAATTAGGTTAAGTCTTCAAAAGCCCATCACCAAGAAGTCTACCAAGCCCATAAATGTGTAAAACCCATCTAAAAATATATTCCAAAAGTGTAGTTGAAAGTCCCAAAAATCGGCCAGAAAATCCAACGAAAAGTGGCCGGAAAAGTAGCAGGAAAGGTCACAGGTGACCGACAAAGTCCGCCTGGTCAATGGGTCAAATCGGTTAGGTCAAACGAGTTAACTCGGGTCAAACAGACCGAGTCAACCAGGTCAGGGTCTTGATTGAATAAGTTAGTCTGGTGGATGAGCCAGATCTGAATCAGGTGTGAGTCAGCTCATAGTCAGCCTTTTGGCCTAGCTGAGTGTATTAGTTGTTAGGCCAAGGCAGTTTGCACATGCCTGAGCTAATGTTGCACCATTGTTTCTTAAATTCCAAACCTGCTAGCAGCTTCAGTAATCTCAATACTTCTGTAGCTTCACCACCAAAACCATTAAACTTTAGCTCCAATTTCAGTGCTACCATCTCTTTAAACTCATTTACAGCTTCGCCATCTACTTAGCCTAACTCGCACAGCCATTGCACATTCACAAACCCATTCTGTAGTGTTTTACCAATTCATTGCAGCATGAATGGCTTATGCCAACACCACAAAACCGATTGCAGTTCAATTCATCCATTCCTGCCATTCATCAGCAACTCGAGCTCAACTACAGCGCCACTCCAAGCCACAACAGTATCAACAACATCTATGCATCATACAACTAAACCACCATCTCAACTTCAACACCACAACCATCAGCATCAACCTCATAACTGCAATTCTAGCCATTCCATCTTTCTAGTGCATCACAGCCATATTTCTTCCATTAGTAACCACTGCCAGTTAAACACATTCCATTCCATGTATCTCAGCACTAACTGCATATCCTTTCACTCCATTTGAATCTCTTTTAGCCAGGACTCAACCATATCCAACATTCACTGCCATTCTCATCACATTGTAGTTTTCCACCATCTCATCTCAGCTACTCCATCTCCTTGACCCGCTGCATTACTGCATCCCTGCATTCATTCCATCTCCTTGAGAAGCACCTCTTGAACAACAACAACTCCACTACCTAGCTCTTTCAGCTAATTCCGCAACCACCAACATCACCAACAGCTACTTGAGCATCACCTCCTCGCATTACTCCTCGATCACTCTTATTTCATTACCACTGTCTCAGCTGCATTTCTCCTCCAACACATGACAACACCAGGTGCACTCATAGACTCAGTCCTACACCTTCAGTCATTCACTATAACCTTTACCTCTAGCCATTTCAGCTTCAACTCCACCTGCAACACCCCATTCACTGAACTGAAATCTCAGTTCAACCACCATCTAAATCAACATGAGCTTAACCATTTCATAATTCAGAAACCCAATTTGATCACCATCTCCTTTACAACATCAGATCTTCTCAATTCCAATGAATCGAACCCATTTCTTCTCACTTCTTAACATCCACAGGATCAACACCTTCTACTATTTCATTAGAGAACTTAAATTCCTCCATCTCCAGCATACACATCACCATTCTCACCACTGCATCATACTCGAATTCAATCAGTGCCAGCACATTCGAATCCCTGCAATTCCCATCTCAAATTCACTCGGAAACATCATCTCCTTGTTACTCTTCAGATACCCACCCTCAATTCCTAATTCGACTACCACCATCTTCAG
The DNA here is from genome assembly GCF_003573695.1 of Papaver somniferum. Lineage (NCBI taxonomy): Eukaryota > Viridiplantae > Streptophyta > Magnoliopsida > Ranunculales > Papaveraceae > Papaver > Papaver somniferum. Next base: position 192,965,026 of record NC_039366.1, on the reverse strand, counting down.
ATTCTTCAATTCTCCCAGAAATCTCAAATTGGGGACAAACCCTAAATTTCAGATTCAACTCATGAAGTAGAACCCATGTAATTCTTAAACATACCCATATCAGATTCATACCCTTTCTAGATCTTAAATAAACAGCTTCATCTCCTCAATTTCCATGCTCAAATTCCTCTCAATTTCCAGCTTCATACCCTTCCTCATCTTAGAGCAAGTCTTATGGTGGAATCCATCCATCTTCCATGCCACCTCAGCATTTGGAATTGTAGATGGAAGTGCAAGTGCAGCAGTGGAGTAATAGAAACGCTATAAAGAATAGCGTTGGATGCTAATATGAATATCGCCAGAAAAACGTTATTCTGAATAGCGCTTGACCATGTCAACGGTCAAAGCGCTAATTAGAATAACGCTAAACGCCATTCACAATAGCGCTAATCGCTGATAAGAATAGCGTTTTTTTTTTTGAGTTATCTTACAGGAAGAAACTCGATCTCTCTTCATTCTGTTTTCTTCTACCTCTTTTCAGTTTTAACTCGAGCTCGTGCAATTCTCGAAGGGAAGAACTTGGTGCTGTGAACCATTGATTCATAGGATTTTTATGCTTGGAATTGATAAGGATACATGGTGTTGTGAACCATTGATGGAGTGAGGTAGGGGATTATCTTTCATCGATTTTACTTTGAGCTGATTTTTCCCTAATATTATTCTTGATAGCTATGGAAAAATAGAGTCTTGATTTGGTATTTCCTTTAATTTAGAATGTTGGGTTGTTAGTTAAGAGCATCAACTTTATGTTATGAGACACTGATTTGTGAAATTTGAAAGTAGGGTGCTTCATTAAATTTGGGGGGTTTCCATACAAATCATTTTCTTCTGCAAAAATATGAATTATCCCTGTTAGTTTATGACTTACCAGCAACCTGATGAGCACGCAAGTGCGACACATTTTCACCCATAAATACATTAGCTGGGACTCATTTTTATCACTAATTAACTTGTTTGTATGTATTTTTAGAGAAATAAGCCCTTGCGGCGAAATGGGCTCGAAAATAGTGTTTTACACCCCGGGATAGAATGTTAAAGGCGCCCCAGAAATGCACCGTAGGCACCCCAGAAATGCACCGGAGGCGTCCCAGAAATATGTCGGAGAAGTCCCAGAAAAAGTGTTAAAGGCACCCAAGAAAATGTGTTAAAGGCATCCTCATTTTGGATAAGGGCGCCCCCAGGCACCCAGAGGATTAAGGCACCCGCGTTTTGAATTCAGCGCACCTCACCTTCTCACGGTTTGAAAATAGAATTTTGGCGGGAAAATTTGTTTCACTTCCGGCAGAATTTCCAATCGATTTTTGAAGGTGTTATAGGGAGATTCAATGGCTGATTTTTTGTAATAAGTTGTGATATGGCCTATCAAACACTTTGAGGTATTTTGTATCGATCAAATTTGGCTAGATAACTCGGTTTAATCCAAACAGGGTTCATAAGCTTTTCACGGGTTTGGTTGAGTTTTGGGGAATTTAAACGTGTAATGCACGTTCCTTGAAGACTTAATCAACATTATGGGACGTGAAGAAGATATTAAAGGAAGGTTTGACAGCTTAGAACGCGTGAAAGATCAAAAAATGGAAATTATTCTTTTTCATGCATGGGAGTAAATGAGAATTATTTAGTGTAATTGACGCGTGATTTTGGAGGATTTTGGTGTATAAATAGAGTCACAAGGTTCCATAGAGGGTTTTTCGATAGATTGGGGTCTAGAGGAGATCTCAGGAGGCGTGAATCAAGAGTTTTCAGAACTCTGTTGCTGCTGTCACTGCTGCTCCTGAAGAACTGGGAAACGGCCACGGTTTCTTCAACTGGTGGTAACAGTTTCTTCAACTAGTTTGCAACGTTTATCTTAATTGTAACAGTTTTTTCATCGTCGTCTGCAACATTTATCTTCGTTGTAACAGTTTCTTCATCCTCGTCTGCAACATTTATGTTCAGATTTGTAACGATTATCTTCATCATCATAGTTGAGAATTGAAACCGTCGGTTTGTAACGCTTATGCGCTGTTGCATATTTCCTGTTTCATTATTTTCTCTTCTTGTATACACTTTTTGAGCCATGAATACATATTTTGAGTGTGTTTTAGACGTGATGAGTTAAACCCAAACACTGGGACGACGGAGAAAGTTGTGTTTCATCCATGTGGTAATTTAAATTAATTCTTTTATACTTATTTGCATAGAATTTAATTGTTTTATGAATTCTATTAATTATTTGTTATTTTGTCTGATGTTGCATGCTGGGTTTTAATTACTTTTGATGCGTCATTCTTACAACTTACAACTAATGTTTTATGAATTCTATTATTGGCAAAGAATTAGAGTCGCAACTTCTTTTGTTTGAGCCATTATTTCCTTGAATTAAATTCTGAACCACTTGAATATGAAAAACAGCGGAATCTTTAGTCCCAGTATCTCGCACCAGTGTTAATAATATTTTTGTATAAAAATTTATTTATTATTATTTTAAAAAACTTTAATCTGTACAAGTCCGAGTGAACGACAACCCTTTTACTACTACGAAAAATATTGATTACAACCCTAAGGACATATTCCTTTAAAACTTGTATTAGACATAAACAAAGTAAGCATCTTTATCTAATTTGAGAATTAGGGGTTTAATTTTGAAATCAGGGTTCATTGTGAATTATTTTGTGCTCCTGCATATTAGGCATAAACAAAGTATTTGCTTTGTGCTCCTGCATATTTTTGTATCTGTTGATTTACTCATTCATAGGAAAGCAAACCAAGAGAAAAGGACAGGATTTGTAACTTGCTTGACAGTGATATTGTTCTTCATTGTGATTGTTGTCGAGTTAAACCGGCACCTTCTATCAGTGGAATAGTGTGGTTAACCCTCATGATTCCACATGTGTAATCATGTAGTGAAAACACATATCCTCTGGGTTACACAATGATCATGTTATAATTTTTTGTGTGGGGACATTTGAGATGATAATATATATATATATATCAGTAATGTATGGACTACCATCTAGGAATTTTAGCAGGGTTTTCTTATAGGTAATCAACTAAATGTATACATCTGGATACGTCATAATTCTCAAAAAAATGTAACCCTTTAAAAAAAAATGCTAAAATTACCATGAATGGGTGTGGGGGAGTATTTGTATGTGTTTTTGGGACGGAAAACAGCTAATGGCGTGTGATCTGGTATTTGAATTTTGTTCTATGAATTTGCGAGGTTTTACTCATTTTGAAATATCTAGCATGGTTGGTGGAAGGCATGAACAAAATTTTGAAATAAAAACTTTGATGCTCATTCCTTGGAATGAAAACAATTCACAGTTGGACCACTAGAGATGGAAAAGATGTTGTGCCACTCAACGTAACCAGCCATTATTACTGAATCAGTAGACTGTGGACATGGCTTTTGCTATGGAGGAATAGAACTAGCTGTTCATGCCATAAACCCATCACCACCACCAAAAGCATCTCCAGTTAAGAATCATGGTGCTCCATCAGATTGATTCTGGTCGCGAATTCGACTGTGGCATTGCCTAATCATTTTTAGTTTATTAAATTTGTTCATTGAAAGTTAATCAATTGGATGTGAGCATCGTGTTACAAAAAAGTGAGCAAGAGAAAATCAAATTGTTGTGGTTCTGAAACCAGAACAGCTTTGTGGTGTTCAAAATTATTACTGCCATTTTTTAGTTTCTCCAGATTTTATGTAATTTTGAAAATTCATCCTTGTTACGTTTTCTTAAACAAATGATAATATCTTTCACTACTTTATAGATGTTGCCTGCATGTTATGTTGCATTTTGACTAAATAGTGAATCTGTTGACTGCTTATGTAGTTCTTATTACTTGGTTATGTATTGGGTCTAACTCCAAGTGTGGTTGATTCTTGATGAACAGGTACCTTATTCAAAATCATTTACAAACTAGGGATACTTCAATTTCTCAATTTGATTGAGAATCCAAAGAGAGTTTAGTTGATTTGTAAATTCCTTGTAATTTGAATTTTTGCATGATTTGATATTGTTTACATAATATTGTTTTATGAATGACTAATTTGACATGAAACTTAGGGTAACATAGTTTCAATAGATTAGAGATCATGAACAAACCCTTTGACATGAAACTACCATGAATTAACATGTTTTAGTATACATTATGTAAACAATTTGAGTGCATTGTGTGACTATATTATTTTTATTTGATGATTTTATATAGATTATGGATTTGGATGTGCATATGATGTTGAGTTCAAAGGATTGGGAAGAGAAACATGTTGCTACAAGTATAAACCCACTTGATAAAAACCATGATATTTAGTTTAGAAGTAATTTGGAGAACCATGAGGATTTGTATGATCGTGTGGTGCTTCATGATAGAGATAGGGAAGTTCTTCTAAATTCCGGACTTGCTAGATTTTTTGAAATTAGAATTAAGAAAGGTGATCAACAACTATATTATGCAATCATAAGAGGTGGTGGTATACCACCAACTCATTTCATTTCCCAAATTTTGAAATAGGTTTCACCCCTTTAGATTTTGTTCACTTATCCGGAATTCCTATTGGAAATGGTCGTGAAAAATTGAAACACGCATCTACAACTAGATGGAATCTTAGAGAAAATCAAGACCTAGAGGAGACCTACTTTGGACCTACGTATGGTATCAACACTATAGCAAGAAGGCAGGTGATTTTCCTATTAGTTGCCTCACAAAATATATTAAGGAGAATGCAATTAATGATGAAAATTGAGAGATTGTGACTCGATACTTCTTATTATGGGTGATTTCAAAAGTTTTAATGGCACGTACCACTACAAGAGCAAGCAAAGGTTGGATCGTTTCCTTGCGTGATTTGAATGCAATTCATAATTATGATTGGGGTTCGACTTGTTTTAGTCACTTGTATAGTAGCATGAATGCGGTTGTTAGAGGTGGAAAAAACATGGGTGGAATGTCGATGCTTTTAGAATATTGGTTTTACATATATTTTCGTACTTTGACGCCTTTTCTCAACGAAGATGCACCTCTTGATGTATGGCCCGCAATTATGATATTTAAGCGTGAAAGTCTAGTGAAGCTTCAAAGGGATAGCGCTAAACACTCCCTTACTACACTCGCCAACAAATTGAGCTGAGGACAATTGTTGGAACAGTATGGCGACCATGGTCTACTAGTGTGTTTAGAGATCATCCTGATATAGTGTATGCTCGTGAACTCTCAAAGAAAAGAGTGGCTCTTTATAATCCGGAAAGCGAAAATAGTATCATGTATCTTGGTGAACGGTTTTTAAGGCAAACAAGGGGATTTATAACAATTCCAAGAAGTCCACGTGAAAATTTGGAAGACTTTGTTAACCCCCAAGATCCTATTGATGTGGTGGAAAGACGAGACTATAAATTTTATGATGAGAGCAAGTATGTGTGGTGGTGGAAGAGACAATCTATTGGATTTTTGCATAGCCGCTGATAGCACAGATGATTATGTTCGTATGGGAGCGCCGACCTTCTATGTGTATGTGAAGAGGTTTACTAGGGTAATTGTTCGGCACTTTGGTCCAAGGTATATGCGACTTCCTACAAGAGAAGACACAGAAAGATTATTGGCGGAAAATGCGGCTAGAGGATTCCCTGGGAGTGTTGATTGTATGCATTTTCAGTGGAAGAATTGTCCAACATCATGGGAAGGTACGTTTCGTGGACATGAAAAAAAACCTACCATAATCTTAGAAGTCGTGGCGTCATATGATTGGTGGTTTTTTCATGGTTTCTTTGGAACGCCAGGGTTGAACAACGACTTGAATGTCTTGGCTCAATCTCCACTTTTTGATAAGATGGTTAATGGTTTAGCAGCTCCTTGTAATTACAACATCAATCGCCACAACTACGAAATGGGTTACTGCTTGGCGGATAATATATATCCCCGATTGTCTTGCATCGTGCAGTTATTCAAAAGTCTCCTTCCAAATCAGCATGCTAATACGTTGTTCAATATATATCAACAAGCGAAGAGAAAGGATGTTGAAAGGGATTTTGTAACTATCCAAAACAAGTTCCAAATAACAAAAAATCCGGCAATGTACTGGGATAGGGAGTATATAAACTTTATTATCAAGGCTTGTATGATTTTGCACAACATAGTCATTGAGAATGAAAAACGTAACTTAGAATGGGGTAAAGTCGTGAACGAACCAATTCCATATGTTATAGGAATACCGAGGTCATACAACGAGTTGAGAAATGATGAAGCATATCTCCTACTCCGCAATGATCTTGTTCAACACATTTGGACACGACATGGACTAGGTCTCAGAGATGGTGAAATGCTATCGGAATCTCCTCCTCCGCCACCAAATAATCTTGACGGATTGGATGGTGAATACGATCCAACTGATATTTACCCACCAGAACAGCTTTAGTCGTTTTTTATTTCTCGTAAGATTTCGTGTTTTTTTTTCTAGTAAGATTTTGTTTTTGTTTTTCTCGTAAGATTTCGTTTTTTTTTTTTACATTTGGTTGCAATACTATGATTTCTAAATTTTAAAACTATGAAATATTATGATTTCCATTGGATTTTTATGGGTATGGTTTTGATTGTTTTTAAAAAAATCTAAGTATGGAAATTGAAAAACTTACTCAGGTTCTGGATACTTTGAAGAAAAAACGCTATTAAGACTAGCGCTGAACGCTAGTGAGAATAGCGTTCAGCGCCATTAAGATTAGCGCTGAAAGCTAATGAGAATTGCGCTCATGTCTGAGCCATTGATTTTCAACGGCTCCTACTAATCAACGGATGACATAAAAGCGCTAATAAGATTAGCACTCAGCGCTATTCTTATTAGCGTTTCAACGGGGAATTCGAATTACTCCCTATAAATTGTCTTCTTCATCAGCTCAAACCAAAACCATCCACTCTCTAAAAAAATTTAGTTCATCTTCTTAAAAATTTCATTGCATACCTTCTTTCAATTCAAACTTTTTTTCACCATGTAAAAATACACTACAGCCGAAGATGTTGCAATTACCAAATCTTGGATAAGCATTACACATGATGGTGTTGCCGGAATTGATCAAAAATCAAATCAGTTTTGGGAGAGGGTATTCAATACTTATGTAAGCAGTTTTGGGAACAAGAATGATAGGACTGTTCATAAATTGCAAAATAGATTTGGTTCACTGAAGAAAGATGTCAAAGTTTTTGTTGGTATTTTAAGAAATATGCATAGAAATAACGGAAGCGAATGCGGAATTGAGGATATCGTACGTGTTATTAAGATTTCTTATAAATTATATGTATATCATTCTATTTAATATATTGTCAAATTTCTAACTTGGGTTTTGGTTTGTTGTTTGTTTTTTGTAGGAGAGAAATGCTAGATTAGAATATCGTAGGACTAATGGGGGAAAACCTTTTAAACATGAAGAGGTGTACCGACTTTTAAAAGACCATGTTCTCGGTTTCAACCCCGAAGAAATTGATCCAACCCAAAATCAAGAATCGGAATCGGAAACTCCTAGTGTTGATGTCTCAACAAGTAATGTTCCCCAAGGAGCGACCCAAGATGATATGAAGAGGATGGGCTTCGTCGACCACCGGGGAAAAGGGCTCAACAAAGGGAAGCTTCGGAGATATCGGCTATCAACGACGAAACCGACCGTATATTGAATTATTTTAGTGAATAAAATGCAAAGAATATGGCTAGATTGGACACTCAAGAAGGATATTTACTAACTATTGCAGAGACAAACAAGAAATCCGTGGATCTGGCCTTGGAGAAACATGAACTCGATTTATTGGATGTCGAGGTTGAGACCTTGCCGCAATGGAAGCAACAATTTATTTTGGATAAGCAAAATAGGATTTTGGAAAAACATGGTTATCCTCCTAGAACACTTGGTGGGGATTTAAGTTATCCTAATGTTCGTCATTTTTAATTTGAAGTAGTGGAATCATGTTTATGGGGAATTATGTATTTTCAATTTATGTTTTTTATTTTAATTTGAAGTAGTAGAATCAATGTAATTGAATTATGAATCAATCAAGTTTTAATCTCATTTTCTTTCTTTTAATTTTAATTTGAATTCATTATATCTTTCTTTCTATTTGATTTTTCAATGATGAAATGAATCCAAGAAGAGGAAAAAATGAGAGAGTAGGGAAAAAAACTAAGTATAGAATTTGGAAAGATGAGTGGTTCTGTAAGTTTTTGGACAAAAGAGCTATTAAGAATAGCGTCGAACGCTATTCTGAATAGCGCTCCTCAAAGCCATTTGAATTGGCGTTGAACGCTATTCTGAATAGCGCTTGACTTACGCTAATCGCAACAGCGCTCAGCGCTATTAAGAATAGCGCTTTTCGTCTTCTAGTGTGCTATTCAGAATAGCATTTTGTGCTATTCAGAATAGCATTTTGCGCTATTCTGATTAGCGTTTAAATGGATTCAAGGTGACGTTCCACGAAACCATGGAACCTGCTTGGATTTTTCATGGAAAACATCAATTTGGAAACCACTAGACTTGACATTCCATGGTATTTCCACACTTGGAATTGCTTGGATTCCACCATAAGACTTGCTCTTAGTCTCTCTGTAAGACACGAAATGGACAAAAGAAATGATAATGGGAATCAATCCCCTTTTCTTTCCGGCCTAATTAGGTAGTACACATGGGACAGGACATGTGCCATCCAAGTGGGTGCCCAATACTTGTATCTTGTACTCCGGTGGCCCTAAGTGATCTCATGGGTGTCTTTAATACTTTCTTGTATTTGAGATGCTAATTGTCAATCTCAGGGACCGCCAAGCGTAACTTCTCTTTTCATCCATAACTTCTTCGTACAACGTCGGATTGAGTTCATTCTTTCGTCATTGGCTTTGTCTTTTTGTGCTCTTCAACATGATGAGGATAAATCATGGATTTGTACGAGTTCTACTTTCTTTTTTATCAAATGACTCCAAAACACCTATGAAACTCAAAACCACGCGTAAAATACATAATTCGCAAGAAAACATAATAAAGAAAGCATAAAATATAGATATAATAAAGGTGTTTATGACACCTATCGTGAGGGCAGATTAGTCTTCTGTAATTTTTGGAACACCCCTTAAGAATATAAGGTAGATGTTCCTGTCAAATAATAGTCCCCACCATTTTGGAGTAGTCCCCAAAAAATGGCTCGTAAAGACGTACCACCGCCCCAGAATCATGTCCTTTCTTGAGCACTTGATGCTGGTCCAGCACTCCAGCCTTCATGGGAGTGTTATTTCCTAGAAAGATTGTCCAGGGGTTCTCGTAGCGTACTGCCCAGTTCTTTAATTGACTCTACTTCTAGTATCATCAACATTCAATGGTTTGTAAAACGTTTCTGAAATGTGTAATTAAATTGGGGGAGTTTAACATAAGGCTCCAGCTAAAACATTATGAAATTCTGATCCACACTTATAAACAACTAGCCTAAATATGCTCAACTCAGCTCAAGTGTTGTCTTGTCTTGTCTTGCTAGGGAGAGTTCCCCTGGCTCTTAGGGCAAGTAAGAGTGTAGGGCACATTTTTATGTGTTTCACCAGTATATCATTAATGTCTTGAACTGCCACTTATCATGTGTAAGTCTACCTCAATTCGTTCAATATTACAGTTATTGATGTTAGTTACAGGTACCTAGCCTGATCAAAGCTCGGTCGTCTGAGGCAATGCGATGCCAGCCCGAGTTTAACCTTTAATGCAATTTTTACTAGTTCCTACCCAGATAAAATGATAGAGCTAGGAAGAACGAAAAGCAAAAGAAGTGAATCTCCTTTACACTTTGTCTTTTACTTTGTTAGATTGTTCAATTGCTTAACAAGCAAAACACACCGACAAATTCCTCAGCCTAACAAATTTATTGGGCACCTAACAACAGATCTTCATGAGGCTAAGATAGCTACTTGTCTACCTTTAATGTACCGCCCAAGTTCTCTCAGCCTCACCTATAAAAACAAACAGCCACACTAGTCTAGAACATATGATGATCAAATGACACAAATATCCGAGTCTAGAACATTGTACTAAACACTACCTACACACATCCACTGGTGAGTCCAGGGGCATTTCTAATACTTAACACTACAAAACACATCCATCAGTGAGTATAAGAGCATTCCTTAGATTGCAAGCAATATATTCATGACTCAAGAATTTCAATTCTAACCCCTTCCACTCACAAAAAATGGCAGCAAATGATGAAGACCTACTACAGCTCAGGCTTGTTACGAAGGAGCTTGAAGCTTGTCTCAAGAGGAACTGGCTGTTGCAGACAGAGAATGACCGACTAAAACAAGAGGTAACCCTTCTACAAACAGACGTCCATTATCTCAAAGAACAACACAAAGACAGAAGTTTGTCATTCTCGAATAACTTAGAGATCTCCACTGAAAGTATATCTCCAACCAAACACACAACTCAAATAAAAAGTCACCGAGGTATCGAGGTGAAGACTGGTGACAAGGAGAGACCACATCAACTGCCAAAGCCAACTCCTAAAGCTACTTGTTTGGATTTGCCACAGGAAGTAAACGAAAAGAAATTACCTGTCAGAACTGCTACAGTACCTCCTCCCCCACCACCACTTCCGTCGAAACTGCTGCTTGGATCCCCCAACGCAGTCAGGCGCGTACCGGCAGTTATGGAGATCTACCGAAGGCTAACAAGGAGGGAGACAAAAACTGACAACAAAATTACCAATTCGGGAACTCCTGTTGCAAATACCCGGGACATGATAGGTGAAATAGAGAACCGCTCAACATATCTCTTAGCTGTAAGTATGACGCACGAATCACACATTATAAAAAACTATCTTTCTGTTATTTATAGTTTACCACCAAAGTAAATATCAAACCTCCAATTAACAGATAAAGTCAGACGTCGAAGCACACGGGGACTTCATAAGGTTCTTAACGAAGGAGGTGGAGAATGCAGCCTACAAAGATATTTCTAATGTCGAGACATTTGTTAAATGGTTAGATGGTAAACTGTCATATCTAGTGGATGAAAGGGCTGTGCTGAAGCATTTTCCCCAGTGGCCTGAGTGGAAAGCAGATGCACTGCGCGAAGCTGCTTTCAACTACCGAGACCTGAAAAATCTAGAATCTGAGGTTTCATCGTTCAGGGACAACCCCAAACAACCAATACTCCTTTCCCTCAAGAAAATGCAGGAGATTCAAGACAGGTAAAGAATAATGATGATGCCAATAAGACTTCAATAGAATGAGTTCTAAATATTAAAAAAATATACTATAAATTTGGAGATAAAAACTGGCAGACTGACATGACAGTTATTTAATACTTGCAGATTAGAAAGGAGCGTCCATAATACACAACGAACGAGGGAAGGTACAAGCAAAAGATACAGAGATCTCCAAATTCCTTGGGAGTGGATGCTAGATGCAGGAGCAATCAGTCAGGTATAGTACTAGACTCTCCCACCAATCCTATAATTAAGTAGCAACAGTATCAATCATAAGTAACTTAAGAGTAACCCACACCACGAGAAAATGTGTTACCCCTTAGCTGCAAGGGGGTAAAAACAATCCCGACTGCCAACAACAACAATATACTGTAGTAGACTAATGATCATGTAAATGACCATATGGCGTTCATCACAGTTGAAATTAGGGTCGGTCGGACTGGCAAAGGAGTACATGAGACGAGTGGCTAGGGAATTGCAAACCAAGGACTTTACGCAAAAGGAAGATCTCATCCTTCAAGGCGTTCGTTTTGCTTTCAGAGTGCATCAGGTTGGCAACTTCGCAAGCCTTCTAACTCATTGTTTTACCTACATGTATCATTTATGTCCCCTAACTTACGATGAAAACTTTTCCAGTTTGTGGGTGGGTTCAATGCAGAAGCAATGCATGCTTTTAAAGAGCTACAAAAGGTCATTACAGGTTGCTATGGACAACAACAACACATAAGGACATGATATTAGCCAACCTCGGAATGACTCGTATAATCAAGTTGCTTATAATCAACTGCAGGGTTTAACAAAGATCATCAGATTTTAGTCAATTGGTGATTAGTTTTAGAACTCTTGACCACAGTTTCTCGTCAGTCCAAGGAAAATGCTTATGTATTGCAATCCTCAATACTGGCATACTCCTGACTGATAAATGGATATCATGATTAGAAGAGAGCCTGGAATCTACATGTCTTGTTAGACATAACAATTGAACACTTGTTTCAGAGTTACAGGAGGAATGAACAAACAGTTAGGAATAAAATTCTTAGTCAGGTTGTAGATAAAATCTTACATACTAGACTTAGGAAAAAAAGAAGATGGGATGCTCCCATTCTGATTAACTGAGATGGATGTTAACTCCTAATGGAGTATATACAGTCAAATCCCTTTGTGACGAGCTTCAAAATTGTGAGGCAGTTGATTATATATCTGCAAAACTTTGGAAATATTTTCGGAACATTAAAGTCCTGCAGAAAATAAAGATCTTTCTTTGGAAGTGTATTCCTAATGCATGTCAAACGTAAATTAGGACAATTTATTGATAATATAGATGCTTCTCGCATCTTTTGTAAGTCCGCTTCTGAATCTGCTAGACATCTTAAGATTGCTGCTCTAACTGGTTGCAGGAAAAGGAGAACAACTAAAGTTTTGGCCAAAACTGATTTGCATTTTCCAAAGAAAAACAAACAAATACTAGTAGTTTAAGCATTTATCCAGGGGTCCCTGAACTTCTGGAGTTTACCTCCATTGATGTTTCTCAATCTCCTTTCGTTCATTTTTCATTTTTCATTCATGCTATTGTTCTTTTTTGTTCATCTTCATTCATGCTATTGACAATGGTCGGGGAATAACTTGAAAATAAATGTTAGTTTTTCTTGGGTTTCTAATTCTTGCATTGCTGGATATGGACTAATTGTAAGAAACGCCACAGAAACAGCTCTCAAGGCTAGCTCTGCTCTGGATTCTTCACAGCTGCCAGCTGAGAAGAAGTGGAAGCTATCTATAGATTTTAAGACTTTTGGTAAGGAATTACAACTACAAGAAAACAATAGTCATAAAACATTGGACAAAAAAGGGTTCAGTAAACAACTCAGGAACAGAGGTTACAGAATACAGAAAAACAAACACAAGGGTTTCAGACTAAGGATTATTGACAAGTTAGTTGACACTTCTACACCAACTAGGCCGGACCTAATTGGTGTAAATTTATTCAGTACCCAGATCTAAAGAACCTAGACTTAATGGTCTTAGCTTTTCTGGACAACCCCACCCATTCAAAAAACAGCTTCAATTATGGGAAAAAAAAAACTCAGCTTTTTTCCTATCATTACTTTCATGGACATGACAGTATTGAGATGGACAGTGACAACAAGGAGATGAAAAATCACATCGTAGACTTGCACATAATTGAATAGCCCATATATTTCAGCACAAACTCCAGTTTCAGAAATATGACAGTTTTAGGGACCTGTTTACTTATTCAATTATTTGCCTAATCTAATAGGTGACACTCAAGAACGAGATAAGAAAACCAAGAGAAATATGGAAGCATTATGTACCTAAGAACCTACTCTTTTTAAATAGTTTGTGTACTCAACAATTCTGAGCTAAGAGCTGGATATCACCTCTACACACTAGTTAGATTTAAGATGCGTTTGTGACAATATGGTTATATACCTTTCTCTACTGCATATAAAAATAATGAGTAGACTAAATGAATCTAAAATCCTTCTAATTTCACCAGTTTCATATTTCCTCGATACAACTCTTTTGAGCAACACGAATGTTCTGAACGCGTCTAATAATATAAGTCCCAATCTAACAGGCTGTGCTAAAGCATTTTGAAGTCTAAAACTTCCATGGAAACCTCAACCAATCAAATAAACCTCTCAATCAAGAAAATGCAGCAGATTAAAGACAAATACAATGTACACATGTTCATTTCACTTTTGAATGTCCTCAGATTGCATAAATTAATAACTTTCTAATTCATACAATCTCATGTTATGAGAATAAATATGCAATCATCAACTAATCCAAAATCTAAATCAACCAAGAAGACCAAAATATATGGGAGAAAAATATAAAAAAAAAATAGAACAAAATCTAAAACGCTGAAATAATCTTGATAAAACAAAATCCATTCATATCTGAAAAACAACATTCAAGAGTAACAACTTATCTTTCCTAAGAAAGAGAGAAGAAAAAATGAGTCGTTATAAAACCCTAAAAACAGAAACAAAGGCTTTTTACTAACTATTCCTCCCAAGCCACTGATTTCGACCAAGACCTGTTTCCTCCTTCAATCACTACTTGGATCTTTGTCTCATCTTTCGTCGCTTCCTCTTCAATCTCCTCATCCTCTTCTTCTTCCACTACAAAAACAAAATCAAAAATAAGAATCAATACAGATGAATATATCAAATCTAGGGTTTCTGAGAGAGAAATCAATTCTAGGGGCATACCTTAGCCCTCATCGTGAAACAGAGAGTAAATTCGGCGACGATTTATTTTCAAAACCCTATCGATGGAGAAAGAATGAAAGAGATTGGGAAGAGTTATGTATTTATAGCTGTGCGGAATAAACCCTAAGTATGTATGCACCCAAACGTCTTGGGTTCGGAACTTACTGCCAACAACAAAAATATAGATGGCTCGCATGAATGGGCACCAAACTTTGGCCATTTTAACTTAGCTATGAACTAGGTTACCTATCCGAGCCATGGAAATAAACGATATTTAATCAATTCAATTGATTTAGACAAGTTTCCATTTATCAAATATTTTATCATTACTAACCAGACGTAAATAAATAGTTATGGTGTCGCTTGATCAAAAGTGCTCGAGCATCGTGTGATAAATAAAAGTTCATAAATCATCCATTGTAAAGGTGAATGTCAATATCTTATTTCGTCCTTGATTGGAGATTGAAGAAAACCTCAACAATCAATAAGAACGAGATCATGATACACGAACTATCGAGGTAAAAATAGTTGGGCTTGGCTTCACGAATCCCTGAGTGAAGTTTTTAAGTTGTAAAGCTAATTATGTTTCTCAGAGAAACCTAGGTTAAAATAGGACCACTCTAGCATGCTCAACTAGAACACAAAAGTGTCAGAGATTGAAATTCTCATTTGTTTGAGTCTCTTTATTTATAGATTTTCAAGAGTATAGGTAGCTTTGAATTCAAGCTAAGATAACTTGAGACTGAAATTCCAGCGAACACTTTCTCAGCTTAGATGGAATTCTTATTAGGAATTCATGTAAGCATGTGATAAGTATGTCTTGAAATTACAGAGAAGAATATACACTACGGTCCAGGGTACTGGAACCGTGTACAATGATAATTCATGGCAAAAATTTCATATGAATGCATAAGCATAATCATGTTCATTCAACACTTAAGACTTAAATCATGATTCACAAACACATAGTGATTTAGTGATCAAAGATGTCTTAGAAGTGTTCATGATAGTTGCAGCAATGTTAAATGTATTTTTGAAAATAGTGTATGAGCATTTTTGTAATTCGTCAAGTTCGTGAATTCAGCGAGTTAGGAGACGCGTACTGGGTCTGCACACCCTAAGATATTCACGAACTCAGTCACATGAGGTATGTGTATATCCCCCCTTTATACGAATTCAGAACCTCAAGGTACGTGTAATGGGTATGCATACCTACCTACGTTCCAGAACTCATATGTCTAGGGTACGCATACCTACCATGTGACCAGATATCAGTAGTTCTGAAACCATCTTTCATGATTTGAAACATTCCCAATCGCCATAGATATGAAATATCATTGCTTGGGAAAATTCCAAGTGATCAACTTGAAACAAAAATAGTTTTTATAAATAAATTGGTCTTAACTAAGATTGCCAAGGATTGATGAACATTATTGCTTGAATCATATTTCGAGATATTTAACAAGATATGCTTGACTCGAAACTTTTTCTTTGCAATATTAAATCTATTCAAAATCATACGACATAATCTCATAAAGATAAAATGTACTGTCATTAGTAAATAGGATGGTTTAGTCTTTTCATACCTCTTTGTCGATGAATTTCTCCATATGTCTTTGTTTGATCTTCAGTCTTTAATCGTTGAGGGTTATTCACTGATGTCTGATACTCAACTACCATAACGTAGACCGAGACTTGAGTTTAGTAGACTAGAAATCAAGATATAGCTTTGTGCATCTAACATTGACAACAAGCTTGAGATAACAAAACTTTCAAGTTAAACCAAGCAGTTCACTAACAATTTCAGAACTAATGGTCAGAGTTACTTCCTCTGTAAATATGGTGCATTGTCGGGATGTTAACCTATGTTTGATTGCAGCAAAAAAGTCTTCATTTATCATCGTATTTGACGTCGTATATTGGTCAGAAAAGTGGTCAAGCATGAGTTGTACACGACTCCTTATCATTAACTCGATGTTTTTTTGATCATAAAGTTGTTGTATGTTGTAACATCCACGATGTACAGTTTGTTTCACATGAAAAAATAGTGGTATTATGATCATCCGATTGCAACCAATGGATTTTAAATCGCTGCTACCAATAAGACGTGTGGCATTGAAGCATGATCAGACAATGTCTTCTGAGATATTTTTCTTGGAGTATATATAGTATGCTAAGTGTCTTTTGCTTCGAGTAGCACATTGATGTTGTGTTAATTTTATCTGGGTCGTCGTTTCTTGGTCATTATAAAAAAGGTGGCCAAAAGTTTCCTTGTTCAATATATAAGCATTTGGCTGATTGTTATGAGATTTAGTTGAAAATCCAATGAGGGTTCCATGTCATTGTATCAGATCCAATATGAGTCAACAACATGTTGTAGTTTCATATGAGAAAGTCATATGTGCTCAAATATATAATTGTTGGTCCCTTCCCAGTAAACTGTCTTTGTCTGGAAGCAGAATTAGAACATGATATGATAATATTTAAAATAACTGGGTAACCCCTGAATGTGGATTGGTAGATTAATTATTGTACGAGGTATGCCTTTTAACACGTTAAAAATAAAGTTTTAATAGTAACAAATAAATTAGTTTAGTAAAACTTGTTATATTAGGTTTAGGTGCTCCATTTTCTTCTTCGTATTGATAAGAGAACTTTATTAGGTAGAATAAATTCTTATAATGGAAGATATCTCTCGAATATTTTTAAGAGAAAATACAGAGGCTCTAACAACCACTCGCCATCACCATTCGCTGTGGCTTTCTTAGCGATAATATCAACAACACTATTAGCATTCTTTTTGATAAATTGTAAGACCAACTAACAAAATTTCTCAACAGAAAATGCACTATTGGACAAAATTATTTGTTTTCCGATTCCAACTAATGGAAATCAACTTTCCATTACGTTAACTATATTTTGTTTTCTCTGGATACAAACTAGTGATTTTTTTGCTCCATAACCCACTTAATAGCTTCCAATACTACAAGATCTTCACCCTTCTCCTCATATAACTTGCAGGTTACCCCTCCTTGGTATCTAAAAGACATTTTTTTATATATTTATAGTATAACTAAGTCCTTTCAGATTGTTGTTTTTTTGTTCATAATCTTCGCGAGACCAATGTGGTTGCAGATGCCTTATCTAAAAAGGAAGTTGATCATTTAGTTTCTGATGAGTGGATTGATCAACCACCCATTTATATTTTGTATGATCTGTATAACAATCTTTCGGGGATGGCTTTGCATCGTCTTGTTAAAGCCGTTTAATTCTTGTGTAAAGTTGTTACTTACAAAAGAGAAAAAAAAAATCTAGCCTTACCCTTTCCAAAATGCATTGTCAATAATCAATATTATTGATAAACTTCCAATTGCAAAGCTCATTTTAGACTATATATTTGTTTTTCTTCAAAAAGGATATTTAATATGTACACTTAAGATATTTAATATATTTCTAGGAAAAAGAAATTTAATATGTATATTTAAGACATTTAATATATTTGCTAGGAAAAGGACATTTAATATATATATTCGTTTTGGTATCAGAGCCATTTAAAAGGGGAGATAAAGTGTTAAATATTAGTCGCAGTGAGCTCGTAAACCTATAGGTTAAATAAAATCTCTTGAAAAAATTAGAGCATTGATTCATGTTGACCGTTTACAGCTTTATAAACCCTAATTATGGCTAGCTTTGTCAGATCGTTTTCAAAGAAAAATAGTTTGAAAAATAAAATAACCCTTAATTCAGAAGAGGTCATAATGCATGACATTGAAAAACAATTACAAAATTGGAATATTCCTAAAGTTCCAGTTAATGAAGTATATAAGAAAGGATCTTTTCAATTCAGAAGCGATTACGCAGTTAAAACTGTAGAAAAGACCATATCTATAATTGATTCGAATGACAATTTTGAGCTTTTCTCCCCTAGAATGATAGAAGATCATAAACAAAAAAGATTCAATTATCTTCATATAGGATTAATCCAAATAGCCGTAAAACCATTGACAAGGACATGATTAAATAATTTTGTACTCTTATGTGTCAGGGATTGTAGACACAATAAATTCACTGATTCATTATTAGGAATTATTGAGTCCACCTTATGTGAAGGTCCAATTTATTTTAATTGTTTCCCGAATTTTTCGGTGTCTCTGTCTGATCCAGGACTCCTTAAAACTCTAACTTTAAATGTTAGAACTCAGGGGTTTGATATGGTCGCAGGGTCGCAGAACTTAGCCGTTGTGTATAGAATATATTATAAGGTTATGAATACCTTATGTCCTAATGCTCAAGTTTATGACACAAAAGGTCAGACTACTCTTTTTCATACCAATATTGGTAAAGCCCATACAGTTATTCCCATAACCATAAAGTGGGATCAGGTTACCCTCCCTGAAAAGTGGACTTTACAGGTAGAAGTTCCAGCAAAGCCTTGCCAAAACAAAAATCTTCAACAAATAATTGAATATGAAGATGGAGATGTGGAAATACAGTTTACATCTTTTAGGAAAACTAGGCTTAAGATATCAGAAGGCGAGGGAAGTGCACCAAGGCCATCTGTAGCATCTTCTTCTTATACATATCATATTCATAATTTTATAAATGACCCAAATGATATTATTATAGAAGGAGTTAAACAAACCGTGCATCAGGTTAATAAACCTTATTATAAAGTAGAAACGCCAAAATCTACGGTTAGAAATATTCCTGAACAAGTAGAACCGACATTCTCCGATCTAGAATTTGAGATAAATGTGATCCAAAAACCATCATTGGATTTACAAGAACTTCGAAAAGAGTATCATAGTTTAGAAAATACAAATAAAAGGGCTTGGTTTGGATCCAACTTTAGTTCTAATAGAAGAACAAGAATATATAAAACTTATGCTCTATACTTAAGTCATAATAAAAATCCAAACCCATTTTTCACCTGGTTTGAAGATTTTACCAAAACTTACAATTTAAATAAATATAAGAGATCGCTTAATATGTTGGAAACCCAGTTTCAATCTTATACGACAAAAGATGGAAATGTTATTCAGTCAATCCATCCACCAGAAGTAGTCCTTGATATCAAAGGTGCTATAGCAGCCCCATACAAATTAGAACATAAGGGAACTGATTCAGTAGCTAACCATAAAGATATTGGTCAGTTAATACAACAAAATAACTACACCAATTTATATTTACATTCAATAGGAAAACAAACGACAAGAATTGAAGGCTTGTTAAACAAGGATAAAATCCAACATATACAACCTAATGAGCTTAAACTTAATCCGGCACCATCTAGTGGATTATTATTTAAACCAAACCCAATAATAGATCCAAATGTCTTCAGGTTGTCCAACCCAGATAATAGCTTTGTAGATGCACTAGTAGAAAAGCTAGGAAAATTAAGCTTATCTGCTTCAGGCCCATCTAAAGCATCCAAACAATCAAAAGAAGGAATAAATGTTCTGTCCAAAACGAAGAATACATGATATAGATATACAAGAACTGGAAGAAATTTTTCATTCATCAAATTCTGGTAATATTAACAACAATTCTGATGACATTAATAAAATATCTTTTGGAAAAAATAAATATACACCGACAGTTCCTACTAGAAATTATTACCCTGACCAACACCGGTAGATTTACAACTGGAAGAGGATTATAATTGGAATCAGACTTCGTTTGATGGAAGATCCATAGTTGAGTGGAACATAGATGGTATGAGAATACCAAATAGTAAATATCATAAGACAAATGTCGATGTATGCTTCTGCTTCTAGACTCATTAAAAACCCAGAAAAACAAATTGTTGAATCCATAGTTACTGGCTTTACTGGCCAACTTAAAGGATGGTGGGATTTCCATATGTCCGACCAGGCAAAATATAGCATTTATATGGCAAAGAAACCAATCAAGCTAGAAGATGGTACTGAATACTCTCAGGAAGATATTGTTAGTACCCTACTTTATACCATTGGCCTGCACTTTGTAGGAAGTAATAGCCAACAAATGGAAAGATCTAGGGAATTACTTATTAATCTTAAATGTCCTACCCTCTCCCATTATAGATGGTACAAGGATGTATTCTTCTCAAAATTTTTAGCAGAGAAGATTGTTCCTCTAATTCTGATTTTTGGAAAGAGAATTCGTCTCAGGATTACCCCCTCTGTTTGCTGAAAGGGTTAGAAATAGACTAAAATCAAAAAATATTCAACAACGTATTGAGTATGGCGAATATACTTTTGGCCAACTATCTTCCGAAATTGTATGTGAAGGTTTAGCTTTATGCTCAGACATAAAGCTACATAGACAAATACAAAATAATAAATTATCTAACAGGCAAGAATTAGGTGATTTTTGTGAGCAATTTGGATACACTAATACACCATCCGCGTTATTATCTAGGAAGAAAGGTACTCGACCACCTTCCCATAACAATCCTAAGACTACTAGGTATCCTAATAGGTATCCATTGAAATCTAAACGACCCAATTTTAGGAAAAACAACAATAAGACACAACAATTAAATAAAAAGACTAATAAGTCACTTCCGGTCTGTTACAAGTGTGGAAACATTGGGCATTATAGTAATAAGTGTCGTACAAAACAAAAAATAAATGAGCTTAATCTAGACGAAGGTCTCAAACGTCAATTAGAACAAGTCCTCTTAATGGACTCCGATCTATCTGAAGAGGATGAATCATCCTCCTCAGAAAATGATTCAGGGACAATTTCAGGATTGGAGGATGATGAATGTACAGATGGTTGTTCTTGTAAAAATTGTTTTCATAAACAAATATCTAGTCCAGGAATTAATGTCCTCACGAATGAAGAAAATTTTATATTAGAGTTAATTGATAAAATTGAAAATCAAGAATCAAAGCGAATAGCTTTAGAAAAATATATTGAATTAGCTAAAAGAGCACCAAAACAAGAGAAAATTGAAACTTCTTACAAACCTTATAGTTTTAAGGAAATAATGGCAAGAGTAGAAAATCATAACATTAAAAAAGAACCATCAGTCAATGATCTTAGGGCAGAAGTTAATCAGGTTAAAGAAGAATTAAGAAGTCTTAAGCAAAGAGTCCAGATATTGGAACTTCATAAACCAGTAGACTGTGAGTATGACTCACAAGAAGAAAACTCTTTTGATGAAATTTTACAAAACTACCAGGCTCATATTACTACACATATAGATAAACCAGAATCACCTACTAATAACCAGGATATTGAAAACATGCAATTCATTAATATAATAGATAAAGTAATCACTCAAAAGTGGTACACCTTAGTCACCCTAATCATAGGTAAAGAATACCGTTTTGAAACTATGACACTCATAGATTCGGGTGCAGATCTAAACTGCTTAAATGAAGGATTAGTTCCCACAAAGTATTTTAGCAAAACAACCCAAGTTTTTAATACTACAGATAGAAACAAATTGATAATTAATTACAAATTATCTGATGATGCGGTGTGTAATAATGGTATTTGTCTAGCGACACCATTTATCATGGTAAAGAATTTATCTCAATCCTGCATATTAGAGACTCCATTCTTGAATATGTTATACCCGTTAAGTATTAACAATACAGGCATTGAAGCCCTCATTCAGGGACATAAAATATTATTTGAATTTGTCTCTGAACCTAGGCAAAAATTTATTAACCAGGTTCAAGAAAAAATCAAGCACAAAGAAAAATTTGTGTTCTTCTTAAAAGAGGAGATTCAATATAAGCAAATAGAAGAGAACTAAATTGCCTAAAACTACAAAAACAAATCAATGATTTTAATGATCTTCTAGTGAAAGAAGTTTGTGCTGAAATCCCAAATGCATTCTGGGAAAGAAAACAACATATAGTAGAATTACCTTATGAACCAGATTTTTCTGAAAAAATGATTCCAACAAAAGCCAGACCAATTCAAATGAACAATAGATTATTAGAAATATGTAAATCTGAAATTCAAGATTTACTAGATAAAGGTTTGATTAGAAAAAGCAGCTGAATTAGAAAGAGGAGTTCCGAGATTAGTCATCAACTATAAGCCTTTGAATAAATCATTAAGATAGATTAGGTATCCAATTCCTAATAAAAAAGATCTTTTAGATAGATTACATAATGCTGTCATATTTTCAAAATTTGACTTAAAGTCAGGATATTGGCAAATTCAAATCGCAGAAAAAGACAAGTATAAAACTGCATTTACGGTTCCCTTTGGACATTATGAATGGAATGTTATTCCATTTGGTTTAAAAAATGCTCCATCAGAATTTCAACATATTATGAATAACATATTTAATTCTTATTCAACTTTTACAATTGTATACATTGATGATGTATTAATATATTCTGAATCAATTGAGCAACATTTTAAACACTTATCAATATTCCTCAAAATAGTAAAACAAGTCGGATTAGTGGTATCTGCAAAAAAGATGAAATATTTCAAACCCAAGTTAGATTCCTTGGTCACAATATTAATAAAGGTACTATAATACCTATAGAACGGGCTATATCCTTTGCTGATAAATTTCCTGATGAAATCAAGGATAAAAAACAATTACAAAGATTCTTATGAAGCTTAAATTATATAGCAGATTTTTATAAGGATTTTGCTAAGGATAGCAAACCTCTGTATGCAAGATTACGGAAAACCCCTGCTAATTGGAGCAGTGAGCTTACAACTGCTGTTATAAAAATCAAAGCTAAAGCTAAAGAATTTCCATGCCTAACTATAGCGAATCCAACAGCCTACAAAATAGTTGAGACTGATGCTTCAAATGTCGGATATGGAGGAATCCTTAAACAAAGGATTCATAATAAAGAGCAATTAGTAAGATATACCTCAGGTGTATGGAAATCGGCACAACAAAATTACTCAACCATTAAAAAAGAAATATTGGCAATAATTCATTGTGTTACTAAATTTGAAAGTGATTTGTTAAACCAGGAATTTCTTATTAGAGTGGATTGTCAGGCAGCTAAGGAAGTATTGGTAAAGGATGTTAAAAATTTAGCCTCTCGCCAAATTTTTGCAAGATGGCAAGCCATTTTATCAGCGTTTGATTTTAAAATTGAATATATAAAAGGTGAAACTAATTCTCTACCTGATTTCTTAACTCGTGAATTTTTGCAGGGGAAGCATGGACTGCCAGATAACTAGGGGAAAGGCTCCTCAATTTTCTTACCCATCTCCTAATAAAAGGAACAAAAGTAATCCTATTATGATTAAAGGAAACCCAAATAAGGGAAAACAATATTCTTCTTCAGAAGAAAAGTCGGCATTTATAATGTTCACATCAATACCGCTTTTAGCGGTAGAAACAGAACATGCTAATAGAGATCCTGCAGAAGTTGCAAGCATGTACTTAAAAGATCATATTTTACCACATTATGGTAAAACTAGAGAGTTTTATGAAACAATACTCATAGAGACTGGATCTATCCTTTTAACACATAACACGGCAAACAGTAATGGTAATGGTCCTCCTGCGTTCTCCAAGCTTGTTATTCTTAAGGTATTATCATACCGAGATTGGGGAATGAACCCTCATGGGTTAAAAAAATTCAATGATCACCCCCATATCAAACCAAGATCATATTCTTATACTGATTATATTAAAGCATGGACACATATTTTTTACTATCAAACTCAGAGATTCTCTCATTCCTGGTATATTGGTTTTAAACTCAATACAATCAAAAAGCTACCAAATTGGTTCAGAGGATGGCTAAGTAGCTGGGGTCCATGCCCGGATATTTTACCTGCATATATTGTAGATATGTTAAATAAGTTTATCAAGGCTAATAGCCAATCTTATGATATAAGAAGATTAATGCAGTGGTTCTTTATACTGTATGAAATCCCATGGATTCTAAGATGGAATTATTCGATTCCACAAGATAATGATCCTGATTGGAATTATATCCCTTATTTAGAAAGGCAATTATATATCAAATGGTGGGATAGATATAATGCAGCACATCTACAACCATCTACATTTAACATGCAGTTTGTTGCAGCTCAGCTTATGGTATCGGCATCAACCACCTCGATGCCGATAGAATTCTCAACCCACATACTCGCACTAAAGCATAGGCACGGGGACTTGTCAAAGGAAGAATTTAAGAAGCAGATTTTGGAGGCACTTGATAACGAAGATTTGGGTTCCCAACCGTCCTCGTCAAAAACCTTTGAGGAAGAAGAGATAAAATCGGAAAATACAGAAGACCTAAATGCAAATGGTGATGATTGCTTTGGAATGATTTAGGGTTTAAATGGTTCGAAGAAGATAGGAAAATTTTAATTATTTTCCGGCAAAAATAAAATAAAAAATGGTCAACTTTTCATCAACAGGAAGCATGATCGACTCCACTATTCATCAAGGACACGTATTTGCTTCAAAATAGTAAAAGTGAAAAGGTTTAATATTTTCCAAAAAAGAAAAAAAAGGTAAATCTTATCTAAGATTTCCACCTTGGATATGTCTTCCACTTGTCTACCACTTATAGGTTGTTGTAATTATAGATAGGATTCTCAAAAAAGAAAATCTTATATCTTTTGTTTCTTGCAAACTTTCCCCTATATAAATACCCGTTAAGGGAAAGGGAAAGGGAAAGGGCAAGTTTTTAGTTCTCAAGAGTCATTGTCTATAAGTTTGAGAGTGAAAGTTTCTGAGTGTTTCCTGCTTTGAGAGTGATAGTTTGTGAGTATTTTCATGTTCTAAGTGTGAGTTTGAAGTTGTTTGGTGTGCTATCTATTAAGGAATAAAAGACTACTTTGTAAGTATCTCTACCCGTTATCTATGTTTTAAGTTTCTTTTAATTATGAAGATTCCTTTTAATTTTCTATTAATCATTTTCTAAATTATCTTTCAATCACTATTTCGGTTTATTAGTTTTCATAATATATTCTGTTTATAAGTTTTATATATATATTCTGTTTCAATATATATATATATATATATATTATAGAAAGAAGTGTCATTTGTGTATCTTTGCAATTACAACCATCGATTTCGCCATCTGGCGACTCAGATCGATTCGTTATATGTTGTATATAGACATCTGTCCGATACCTAAAATTAGATACCTAAAGTTGAAGACGCAGCTATGTCTAAGATACCTAAAATTAGATACCTAAAATTGAAGACGCAGCTATGTTTAAGATACCTAAAATTAGATCGCTATGTTTAGGGAAGTAAGATTGCTATGTTTTATAACTTGAAGACGCTTCCTAATTGTGCTCTTTTTTTTCTTTTTCTGTCCATATGTATTTTGTTTTTATTAATTGTTCATATGTATTATTCCGTCCCGTATTGTTTTCAACCTTAAAAGTTGTATATTGATTAGTGCATCTGTTTAACAAAACAAATCAGAAATTTTTAGAATTGGTAAAAAAAAAAATAATTTGGTAAAGAATTAAGCCGTAGAAATTGGTGATGAAAGATGGTGTCGTGGTGCTGATGGGTGTTTGTTAAGGGTTTAATTTGAACTCAGAATCCAGGAAGAAGAGTTTGCTGCAAGTTGTTACCATCGTCAATGTTTATGTTAGAATGGTGAAGATTGGTGGATGGTTAAGACAATACTGGATTATGTTGGATCCATATTTTGCAGGGGAGGAGATATATAATGTCTCAGATATCAACAACAACGTCATATGTCAATCAACAACAGAATACAACTGTTTGAAAAAATTCTAAAACCACCTGTTAACCAAGCTTGCTGCCATAAAAGGACTTTCCTGTTGTCTCTAAATCAGAATCTTTACCGTGGTTCATGTGGGTAAGGCAGTAAGGGTGATGGGTTAGAAGATATTTTAGCTGCGGCTACCTTTCTAAGTCTTGCATAGCTGATTTTTCACTTTGTAGGCTAACCATGCACAATCACTTCACTGCAGTTACAAGGAAAAGCTATGCTCGAGAATAAGTGAACTGATAAATTAATGAATCTTGGATTGGCTATTAAATTTTATTTCTAAAGAAACAAATGTGAACAGAGGCGAAGGTAGATTTTGTTTTAACTTTTATTGGTTTTTTGCTGCTGCCAATGTCAACCTTCTCATGCTAAGAGGATAATATCAAGGTTTAACCATGATTTAGATAATTACAAATTCGAATCACGTCATGCTGTTACTGTACGAGGGTTGTACTTTACCGCACTTGATTTTATGGGTTTGATTTCTATTTCTCAAAGAGCTTTTTCATCTATAATTATCTTTTTTAGGTATACACAAACAATGCTTACCATATCACCAGAGAAAACAGGGAAACGATATTGTGTTTCTCAAGAAAGTGGAGAAGAGTTGGCAAGGAAGGACTGGAAGTGAAAAGGGCGGCCACAAGACTGTGTTCCTATGAATGAAAGTGAATGGAGTATAGATACCTGTGTAGATGCTTATGTCCTTCTGGAGTTATTATATTGATTGGGCAAGAAGTAATAATTGAAAAAGAAGATTTAAAGGGTAAGAGAGAGACGGAGGAATACACGAGATTCAAATAGCAGCTAATCATCATTACGAATGTGAAGATATATACTATGGTGACATTGAGTTCTTCGTGCATTTTTGTGGGTGTAATAATCAAAATAAAGAAAAAAAAGTTATTGATACTTAACTCCTTTATAATGGAAGTGATCTATTGACGAAACGAACGAGCTTCCCATATCTCCACAACAACAACAATGAAAAACTTTGGAAAAACAGAGTGAGTCACGTGTTCAACACGTTGCCCTTAAGACATTAGCGCCCGGCTACATTCAAGAGTGATGTTATAGCCATCAGAGGACGTATATCTCCAGGATAAAACACCCTACTAGACCTACTACTAGCATATGTAGTAGATGCTCAACTTGAGCTTTGCAACTCCGAAAAAACCGTTAAGGAAAATCGCACGCTATAAAATATTTTCCCTTAGGGGTCCCTCTAAAATATAGAGCAACCCCTTTCCCATAGATTTTACAAAAGTAGTGAATTTTTTTATATAATTGACAAATACAACTTAAAAAGATGAATTCCCCAATGTGGGACTAAAAAGCTTATATAGTCTCTTAAAACAACTAAAAAGTAGAAACTCCACGATGTGGGACTAATAAGTTTCATTCACAAAAAAAAAAAATTAATTTTATTTAGTTAAAAACCTTAAAATAATAATTAATAAATATCGTTCCAACAATCCCCCACATGAATGAAAACCTCAATAAAACATGAAAAACACAGATAAATCTTGGTAAGTCAACACCCAATCTCCACGATCCGGCCTGATCGAACAGACATACGGACCGTCTGTGTGTTGAAATCATACTAGTCATTTCAATGTCCTCTCCTTCACACAAAAATGTGTTGACCCCAGGGTCATACTATGGATTGCAAAAATCATATAGTATAGAGAGATTTCATCTCTAGTTCCTCACAAGTGAGACTAAAGGTTCCTTTCACGAAAGTGAAAAAAACATGAACTGGTGAACCCTTAGTGACCCTTAGGTCCTAAGTTCCAGTAATACCAAAACCATCAAAACGAAAATCACATAAAAAACGCAGGAAATACCATTTTTAGGCAGAGGTGTCCATGAGGTCTTGAACCTTTTCTTAGTGAGATATTGCCGGAATTACTAGCTAGAGACAGTGAACTATGTCTTGAACTGCTAGTGTTTGATGTAATTCGCGATAACAACCGCGGATGATATCTCCAAGGTTGCTGCCAAGCTCGTGCCGTTTTGTCCAATTTGGCCCTGGACATATCATGTTTCTCAGAATGCTCTAGAGAATCAAATCTCATATTCTCATAAGAAGCGGACCCACTTCCTCATTCAGATAGGTGAGTTTCCATAAAGAGTGTTACTGCTACACCCCACTTCAATCTTAAATTGAAACTATAGAACTCATTAAGACTTCTTAAAAGTCATCCTTCACATGCAGTCACACTATCACGTCTACACCATAGGGAAGGGACAGAGAATGAAATTCTCTGATAGTGTTTACCTTTACCCACCACAAATTAGTTGTCTCATTTAAAACCTTGATCTTGGGATCTCCAGTCAGCAAGGTTGAGTATCCTTCATGGCAAGTTTAATTTATGAGCTTAAATCCCCATCCCCCCTCGATGCATTTTTAACTATCTCTTTGTAAAAACCTTTCGTCAAAGGTTGTGCGATATTCTCCTTGGACTTTATCCAATCTATGGAAATAACGTCGATTGAAATTAGTTATTTTTAACTTCAGCTATTATAGCTTGGCTAACACAATGTATAAATATAGCTGGCACAGGCCTATGCCAAAGAGGAATGTCTTCTAAAAAGCCTCTTAGGCACTCAGCCCCCTCTCGTGTTTTATCTAACGCAATACCCTCAGATTCCATAATGAATTGAGCAATATAAGTATGTTTGGAAATCTTCCAAAAATAAACCCTCCTGCTAGAGTAAAAACATATCCACTCGTAGACTTAGACTCCTCTGAGTCAACTATCCAGTTTGCATCACAAAGTCCCTCAAGGATAACAAGATACCTTTCATAAATCAAACAAAAGGTAATAGAGAATTTTAGGTACCATAAGACTCTACTAAGTGCATCCAAATGCTCTTTCTCTGGACTACAAGTATATCTACTTAACTTACTCACAATATAATGTCTGGACTCTTACAGTTTATTAAATTCATAAGACATCATATAACTCTTGAGTATTCAAGTGAAGATACTCCAATACCCTTATTTTCTCGAGTCTACAAGAAGAATCGTATGGAGTACACGCAGGCTTACAATCAGGCTGATTGTATCTCATAAGCACAAATTCAACATAACGAGAATGACTAAGACTAATCCTCATCCCTAAGATTACATCAAAAGGGCATAAGTCATTCAAGTCAACGTTCTCATTCAGTGCATGATTTTAGGAATTAATCACATCTATGTTATATCAAGTATAAGCATATCATCAACATACAAGCATACAATCACACATGCATCCTTAATAAGTTACTTGTAAATACACTTGTAAGATTCATTAACTTAAATCCACTACACATTATCACATGATCAAATTTTCCATGTCATTGTTTACGTGCTTATTTGAAAACCATACAAAGATTCGTTCAATTTACAAACTTTGTCTTCATAACCTTTCACTACAAAGTCCTCAGGTTGTTCTATGTATATTTCTTTATCTAATTCACGGTTTTAGAAAAGCTATCTTAACATCCATATGATGTATCTCCAAGTTGTTTATGGCAGCGATATCAATTAGCATCTCAACAGAAGTAATTCTCGTCACAAGTGAATAAG
Source organism: Papaver somniferum (assembly GCF_003573695.1). NCBI lineage: Eukaryota > Viridiplantae > Streptophyta > Magnoliopsida > Ranunculales > Papaveraceae > Papaver > Papaver somniferum. Next base: position 192,935,273 of record NC_039366.1, on the reverse strand, counting down.
AATCAAGGAAATCTACACCTTCTTTTAGTTTATAGCCTTTAGCTACCAACTTAGCTTAATATTTTTCCAGAGTTCCATCTACCTATCGTTTTCTCTTAAAGACTCATTTACATCCCATGGTTTTACTCCCTAGACGTAAACTAGCAAGCTCCAAATTCTGATTCTGATGGACTGAGTCCATTTCACGAAATGAAGCTTCTTACCAGAATGGGGTTTCAGTAGATATTAAGGCTTCTTTACAAGTCTGGGGCTCAGACTAAGCTAGGCATGTTACGAAGTCGGTTTCATAAGAAGTCTCAAGTCTAATTATTTTATTTCTCTTAGGCTCAACATCAACTTCATCTTCCTTTAAAATAAGTTCCGACTATTTGAAAATAAATCTATGGGATCAACAACACATCTCTAATGAGGTGCAGGTTTAGAATAAACATGTTCAAAGAACTCAACATCCCTAGATTCCGTAATAATATTCACACCAAAGTCAGAAAAAATCATTAACACAACCAAAAATCTATTTGTAGAAGTATACTCAGCATACCCTATATGAAAACACAATCAACATTTTTGGTTTCAATCTAGTTCTTTTAGGAAGAGGAATTACAATCTTAGTCAAACACCCCCACACTTTGACGCATTCATAAGAAGGTCATCTACCTTTCCATAAATCATATGGAGTTTCATCTGATCCTTAAAAGGGCACTTTATTCAGGATATACTAGTTAAGAGGACTGCCTCCCTCCACAAGGCCGCAGGTAATCCTGAACTAATCAACATGGCAATTATCATCTCCTTAAGGATACGGTTGTTATGTTCATGGCTTCTAATTGGTTTCCAACTTCAAGTTCATACATCTTAAGTCTTGTAAGGCGTCATCCTTATCCCTAAGCAAGTATACAAGATAGTACCTCGTACAATCATCTACGTAAGTTATAAACCATCTTTTACCACAGTGGTTTTGGGTTGAACTCATGTCAACTAGGTCTAACTGAATTAATTCTAAAGGCTTAGAATTACTCTGAACATTTGTGATAAAAGATTTTATAGCAAATTTTGATTCTTCACAGATTTCAATTTTGTGTTCAAAAAACCAAACTAAATTTGGGTACGCAGCCTATGCTAGCAAGTTAATCATTGACTTATAAGTTTACGGTTCCAAGTCTACCACGTAAAACAATCAATCACACAAAGAAAGCGCAAGAATCAACTATGTTCACATCATCAGTTTTTCCGTTAAGCTTATATAGACCCAAAATCCTATAACTCTTGCTTAAAAAATCACTGCCTAGTTACAACAAGTTTTCCAGATTCAATTAAGATCTTAAATCTTTTTCCATCTACAACAGTTAATGATACAAGATTCTCGCATATGCTCGGAACATGAAAACTTCATTCAATGTGAGAATATTACAGATATGAGCTTCTGCTCGACCTTTTCCTTTTATGCAACCTCTATTGCAGATGAGTTACTCAACAAGAGTTTCTCGACATCCCCTATCCTCTGATAGGAGGTGAACAGGTTTCTATTTCAACAAACATTCTTGGTGGCTCCAGAGTCCACCTACTGGTCTCTCACATTGGTTATTAAAATAACTTCCGACATCATGCCACTAAACTCGTTCTAGTTTGTTTCAACTAAATTAGCATTAACTTTCTACTTATTAAGGTTTTTATGTTGTCTATAATTTACTGCCGCGTGGCCAGGAATTTTACAAACATAACAATCACCCTTAATTAAAGTAATGTCGGATTCAGTTTTACGAAACATACCTTTCTTCTGAAGATTACGCTTAGAACTGTTTGATGTTCTCGCCTTTGTCAGCTTTGGAAGACTTGTGTTCATCCACAGGCTCTTGGTATCCATGTCCCTTTCTAATTTCATGTCATAATCTCCGTTTATACTTTGACCACAGACACGACAATTTTCCAATCACCTAATACACCACATCTCACAAACCTTAGTTCCGAATCGGAAAATAAAATATGAATTTGAAGATAACATCTAGATCTACAAACTTCGTTTGAATCATCATATCAAAAAACTCATGGTTACCCCATAAAAACTACTTTAGTTAACAACAAATTTCTGCTCGTCAGAATTTTTCAGAGACATTTATCTGTTTTGTAAAATATCAAAAAAAATACTTTTACAACTCCAAAAAATTCCGAAATTTTATGTGGGTAACTATCAAGATGTCTACTACATTAGGTCAAAAGGGTTCATTGAAATTCCTTTTAGGTTAAGAGATAAATTCGAAACTCTACAACTGACCAAAAATTCGTTTTTTTTGTTTTTCACTTCACATTTAACATCAATGATTATTACAAATTTTAATGTCTTAAGATTGTTGGGTGCAATAATCAAAATAAAGAAAAAATCAAATAAGCAAAAATTATTGATACTTAGCTCCTTTAAAATGGAAGTGATCTATTGACGAAACAAACGAGCTTCCCATATCTCCACAACAACAGCAAGGCAAAACTTTGGAATAACAGAGTGAGTCACGTGTTCAACACGTTTCCCTTAAGATATTAGCGCCCGGCTACACTCAAGAGTGATGCTATAGCCATCAGAGGACGTATATCTCCAGGATAAAACATCCTACTACACCTACTACTAGCATATGTAGTAGATGCTCAACTTGAGCTTGACAACTCCGAAAAACCGTTAAGGAAAATCGCGAACGCTATAAAATATTTTCCCTTAGGGGTCCCTCTAAAATATAGAGCAACCCCTTTCCCATAGATTTTACAAAAGTAGTGAATTTGTTTATATAATTGACAAATACAACTTAAAAAGATGAATTCCCCGATGTGGGACTAAAAAGCTTATATAGTCTCTTAAAACAACTAAAAAGTAGAAACTCCACGGTGTGAGACTAATAAGTTTCATTCACAAAAAAAAAATAATTTCATCTTATTTAGTTAAAAACCTTAAAATAATAATTAATAAATATTGTTCCAACACATTTATGTGTTAATTTGCTACATAAAAATTGATCATAAACGTGTGTTGTATGCATGTGGAAGGTTAATAATTATGATTACAATAACCAAGAACTTCTCGCTGATCACTTAAGAGATTACTATCGTGTTTGCTACTTCGGATCAGGAGGCGTTGTCTGTTCACTTGAAGACGAATGTAGAGGATCCTACATCATTGATTTTCCTTTTATGAAATTATGAATGTTATCCGGCTTTTAGGTAAGCACATAGTGTGCCGAGTTTATTTATCATTTTTCAATATATATATTCTAATTTATTTGGTTATTAATACAATAATTATGGTTATCGTGATTTAATTGTATGCTTATTGTAGACAAAACACCAGCGTTTGCCCCGGCTAATTTGACAATAATTATGGTTATCGTGATTTAATACAATAATTATGGTTATCGTGATTTAATTGTATACTTATTGCAGACAGAATTCAAGAAAAATCGGCATATTTGTTTACTGAAAGAGACTGGGATTAATAGTTGGCGAGATTTCTATCCATCCACCAGTTCGTGACATATATTTGTGAGAGATACTTCTGTCAGTCCGTTCATAAGACGATCTTTTTCCGATCATTTGCTTTCGACGGTAGAAATAATATTCCGGCCCGACCTGAATAAACCCAAACATGGCTAGCCTTGGTTACGGATTTGATGACCTACGGACTTAACAAAGTCATTTAATGACAACGACCTTCGAACTTATACAGCCAATACACTGTAATATGCCTGCTGACGGATAATACCAAAAAAAAAAAAACTCTGTCCGGCCGTCCGTTGATTTTAGAGGCAGGGATTATATCACAGGATTTAGTGATGAAATACACCTCTATCCCTCCATCGGCTAGCATAATCCAAGTGTAACACTACCTTCAATCGACTACTGATGTATAAGGTGGATACAAATGTCACGTCCAATCTATCATCAATAACAATTGACAGATCATCACACATATACATCGACGAAACCTTCTTAGCTAAACCGCGTTGAGGACATAAACCCCGACTAACCCTAAGAATTATCTATCCCAAAAATGTTGAACCCATGTTGTAGGTGCAGTGCGATTATTGTTTGAGATATATAACTGTATGGGGCCGAGATTTTATTGTTTTGAACAGGGATTATTTTGCGGTCCAAAATAAAGCTAACCACTAAGCTTAAAAATGCTAGTTTTAATGTCAAACTTTAAATCCAAATAATTTTAGGGGTACTGTTAAAGCTGTAAGCCCCGTTAATTTGACACTTGACCAATAAAATCCAGGGCGCAGGCCTCGCCTAACTTATAATTTCAATTCCTAAAATTTCCTAAATTTCAATTTAATCAATGGCTAATTTTAATGTGAGGACCACATTTTGACCTTAGATTTTTAATACGGCCCCGATTAATTTGACCAGATTAAGAAAACACTCGGCCCTTTTTAAGGGCTACGGCCGGGGCTGTAGGCCCCGGCTAATTTGACTGGATAGACAAAACACCAGCATTTGTCCCGGCTAATTTGACCAGACCGACAAAACATCAGGGTCTACTTGGGGGCTATGGCCGGGGCTGTAGGCCCCGACTAATTCTAACGGACTAACAAAACAACGGGATATGCTAAAGCGGCTATTGGACCGAAAATACACCAGGGTCTGCTTAGGGGTTGCGGTCGGGGGATACAAACCTGCGGACCAAACAACCTATAAAAATCATAAAAGATTGAACCCCGACCGTAGGCCCTGACCAACAAAATAATAAGGCATGTTTAAGAGGCCACGACCGGGGATGTAGGCCCCGGCTAATTTGACCCGTCCAATAAAACACTAGGGTTTCAGTCCAGACTAACTTATAGGCTCGATGTTTGACTGTTATAATCTAATCAGTATTGTGAATGACCAAAATTTTATGGGAGAAAACTGACTAGCTGACCAAACAAATATATACATTTATTACAATGTCTTTTTCCTAGTATGTATATATATATATATATATATATATATATATATATATATATATATATATTTGTTTTTTTTTTGAGAAAAAACAAATATATACATTTAATAATATGTCTTTTTCCTAGCAAACAATAATCAGATAACAATCATCTATAATGGTACTATTGAACCAACATAAATTGTTGTATTTATTCTTTAAGTGATTCATAACTTCCTTTGCATCACTGTAGAGGTTGATGGAGCTTAAAATATTGCTTCTCGCCCATTTAATAGCTTATAGCACAGCTAGACACTCCGCCTCTTCTGCATTCTTTGTTACTCCTTTGATCGTTTTGCACCCCTTGAAGCTACCTGCATTGTAGTCATATAAATTTCAATTATTATATTATTAGTATCTTAAATGAAGGATCACACTAAATTAAAGTACAATCACTTGGTAAAGTATGGGTAAGCAATGGACATGAAATACTAGTGGTATGGGTATTCACAAGTCTGCCAGAAGGATTACCTAACTAGATATTATTTGAGGCCAAAGAAGTTAAAGTGTCATTAACAAGTTTAGTGGCTAATTTTGCTGTAGCAATATGTTGAGTAATTTTGTGTTGGAAGACTTTAAAGTGTTTATCCCTTCAAATACTCCATGCTGTGGTGAGATCTCTATTTGGCTATTTACATCCTAGCTATTAAGTAGCCATTTCTGTATCCATTCTTTAATGGTGGGATTAGTTCATGCATCTTGCAAAGTAATAAACTCATTTGGAATGGCAGACCAGACAAATTTAGTGAATTGGCAACATAAAAGAAGATGTTCAGTCGATTCAACAACATTACAGCAACACATGTTGCATAAAACATTATTGTTGGTCGCATACTGGGATAACCTGGCGTTAGTTGCCAGAATATTACTTACATATTTACAGAGAAAAATTTGTACTTTGGGCAGAATGTTAGCTTTCCTTAAAGCTTTAAAAATAGAAACATGACTAGGGTTTTTTGATCCATTAGAATCCCCACTAGAAAATTTCCTATATGAAGATTTTACTGAGAAAGTTACATTATGATAGGAAGACTATATTAATCTATCTTCGCAAGAAAATTGTATTCTAATCTGGGTAATCCAATTAATATTTTCTCTAGTAAAAAAAAATCAAAAAGCATGGATATATTTTATTGTTTGGTATCTTGGTCTATGAAATCAGTAACAACTAGATTGGGATAAGGATATTGGATGCAAATTGGAGATGAAACATTAGGTATATATCCATTTATCCTCAAAAGCACTGATATTAATACCATTTTTCACTTCCCAACGAGAGTTTTGTTTCATTATTTCTAAACCTCTACATATGTCTTTCCACACCCAAGAAGAGTTCTTTTCTTTTTTTTTTTCTTTTTTTTCTGTAAAGGATTTTGTTACTAAAATACTTGCATTTCAATATTTTAAACCATAACTCATCAAAACCATGAATTAATTACCTCCAAGAAATTTTAGATAATAAAACTAGATTAAACTTTCTTAAATCACGAAAACCTAAACCCCCTATATGCTTATGAGTACAGACCTTTTGCTATTGTTTCGTATAAATCCCCCTTGATTCTTTTCCCCACCATAAGTCTCACTGGTACTTTTTCATTTGATAGATAATGCTATCGGGAATCACAAAGGAATTCATATGATAACAGAGGACGAATTTAAGATATTTTGGACCATGACTGACCTACTTGCTTGAGTAAAGTGTCTGCCTTTCTATTTTTCTACCATATTATCATGATGTTCTGCAAGATAAGCAAAATATTCGACTTTGTTATTTTCTTAACATTGATGGTTCTAATCAGGGAGACCCATTTCTCTGGATAAACTTTTTTGCTGAAAAAGCATCCAGATTTTTCAAAATTTATCATTTGTTCAGAGTCAAAGCTGAAAACATTGATTGCCTCAACCGTATTTTGACTTTCGTAGTGCGTAGACGTAGTGAACAACAACAGTCATCCGCGAATAAAAGATGAGATACACTGGGTACCTCATTAGTGACTCTAGCACCATGGATACGATGCCTACTCTCATACATTAAGTATATCTGGAGAATGACTCAATACACATGATAAAAAGGTATGAAGACAAGGGATCTCCTTGTCTCAGTCCCCTAACTGGTCTATATGCATTGCAAGGGGATCCACTCAGAAGTATTGATATGCTGGTCATACCTACAAATTGTAAAATCAAATCACACCAATGACTAGAAAAACCAAAGCACTTTAGAACATCAATTAAAAAAGACCACTATAATCTATCAAAGGCCTTAAACATGTCTAGATTAAGACTCGTGATACCACTTTTAGCTTTTGTCCTTTTCATTGTATGGACCATTTCATGGGAAATGATAATATTGTCATGAATATTCCAACTTGGCGTATAAGCTGCCTGAATATGAGATTCTGCTAAGAAATGGCTTCATCCTATTAACTACCAACTTAGATATGATTTTATAACTAGTATTACATAAAGAAATTGGTCTGGAGTTAACAGGGGAAAAGGGTTATTTTTCTTAGGTATCAGAGGCAAAAAAGTATAATTCATTTCTTTTAATATATGCTTCTTTTCAAAGAAATCTTTAGTAGTATCCCAAACATCATGTTCAAGAATCTCTAAGTTTTCTTTGTAAAAGCTCGGAGAGAAGCCATCTGGTCCTGGGGAAGTCCAAGATTTCATTTGTTTAACTGTCTCTCTAATTTCATCAAGAGATATTTTGTAAAAGGGTCGTATGTTTAACACCTAATTAGGGCATGGGTCGTAAAAGATGCACTTGATGCAATTGGATCTTAGATCGACGAAAGACTAGTTCGAATGTCTATTTTTTTTTGCTAAAATGCCCTTCAATAAATGAGAAATATCATTATATCCGACCACTTCTTTAACAGATAACCAAGTTCGCCCGGCACGAGTTATCTTCTTAAAATTTTATAAATGTGTTTTTCTTTGTTGTCGTTCCTTCAATTGGCATTGATGATATCACACTGAATGTTATAGAAGCTATGCTTGATTTTCTAGCATGAATTGGGATTTTTAATTGAAAACATATAGTCGATAGATGTGTTAAAGCATTGCTCGGTTGAACCCATTAAGCGTTGGTATGTCAAGTTTGGTTGTCATATTATAGTGAATCAAAACTCATGTTAAGAGTCGCTTGATTATGTACTAGAGTCAACTTCGTATAGGTTGGCTTGAAAGTATTACGATATGAGACATTAAAAGTATTGCAAAGTCTTGAAGATGTGAAGAAGCAAGGTGCTACACGACAACAATCATCCTTCCGCTTGAGGTTAGTGATATTTGACTTGAACCGTTTCATTCCCTAACGTATCTTTCAAGTCGTGCATATTGAAAAACATAACTGCGAAGCATATTTGAACTCTAGACAGACATAGTATTAAGGAATACAATACGAGGTTTATTTCTTAACCATTAAACTTTGTAGATAAGACATCGTCATAATCATTTGAATGCTATTGTGATTATGTATGGGTATGAGGTGAGGATTTCATCCTAGGGAACAATGTTTACGTGTGTTCTAAGGAAGTAAGTTTATAAACTTGTTTGCGGACCGAAAAGGAAATTTCCAGGTGTTATTGGTTTTGTTATTCATCGCATATCTTATGAACTACCAATATGTGTGATAGAGTATAACCGCTCACAAATTGTTGTGTTCTTGGTAAAACTATTCACAAAGACCTGACTTATGTATTGGTATAACTTTTATTAGTAAAACAAATGATCTTAAGTAATCACCTGTGGTATGATCGGGTTTGTGTGTCTGACCAATTTTGGAAGCGGGAAACCGATCCTAGTAAGAGGTGCAGTACATCACAAGGGAAATCGATCCTTGTATGGGGGTGCAACAAGGTTTATAGCACAAAGATGAACCGATCCTATGAACATGTGCAACACGTTTTTAGGCAAAGGGGAACCGATCCTATGGACATGTGCAACACATATAAGTTAGATACCATATGTATGTGGGGAACCGATCCTAGTACCTAGTCAACCGAATTTTAGAAAGCTAGTGTGCCTATGCACAATACTCATATGGAGGTAGAACTAAAACTTTTTCGGTAGAACCGTTAAACCTATGATTGTCATGGAATGTTGGTTTGATCAATCACATAGTTCTTGGAAGTCAGATGAACCAATTCTAAACTTGTTTGGAAGTGTGGCAAATCGGTTTCAAGGTTGTAAGTGTGAAAGAGAACTTACAAAGTAAATATGTCGACAAAATTTGAACACGTGATGTGAATGTTTATTTCTTTAATTGTTCAAAGATACTCCTTAACGACTAAGGGAAGGGAATCCCAGGATCGAAACATAAGTAAGTTAAAAATATTTTAATTAAGGTTATTAATTTCATTTTGTAGGGAAGTTCCAGACTTAGTAATGTGCTTTTACTAATTAGATTTTCCGAGAGATTTCGATCGTTATTTTTCGACAGAGCATTTCCAGGAATTATGAAATCCGGCTTTAATGAATATCTTGAGAATATTTTCGGTTTTGGAAATTCCTTGGCGTCTAAACTTCCTTGTCTATAAATACTTGAAGTTTGCCTTTCTAGCAAACCAATCCTTCGTAACAACAGACTTCCTCTTTTGTTGTTGTTACTGGTGTAGCCGCCTATTCGGAGAGGAGAGTAACCTAATTAGGTGAAATCTCTTACGACCGTTCAGTTTAAAGTATTATTTGGGATTGAGAAGCTCTAGCGTGTACCGTTGGTGGGAAAATAGATAATTGCGGTTTCTCTTTTGTTTTCGATTGATTTGATTGACTAATGGTGGTTGAAATATGATTGCACCTGGTTTGTTTATTCTTGAGAATCTTCTCTTCTGATATAAGATTCACTCAAACTAGTTCAGAGTTTCGACAGGGATCTTTAGACTGTTATTAATACTAAAGACGATCGTGTGATAATCCATTGTTAACAGACTCCGTTATGTGCGTGATTGATCACAAGAGATTCAAGTGATTGTGTGCAGGTTTTTATTGAAGATTTAAGAAGATTTGAAGACAAAGAAGATATTGAAGATATGACTTGGGTTTTATAATCTTTGGTGTTCACAATACTTGTTTCGGTAAAAGAGGATCCAATTAATAACCGGTTTATCCTTGTGGTAGATTGGATTGATTAATTGAGTAGATCGGAATCAACACGGTTCTTCGGATTAAAGGTGTTGTTGGCTTAATCTTAAACGATTACTTCGGTAATTGAACATAAGATAGATCTAAGGACCTGAAGAAGGAGTTTATGTTAAGATAAACAGAAGAGTCTTTGTCCGACTCAAATCACTTGGTTGAATAAAGTTGATACCAAAAAGATTTTTTGTTCCTATATTGTTTGGAATACGAACCAAAGGAATTGTTCCAAGTACGTGACTTATTTATAAGTTGAAGGCATGGGAATACAGACGGAACTAAGTGAACTATAGGTTTAGTTACTTGGTCTCAACTATACGAAGTTAGGTGTACTTTTGTGTAGAGGCTTAATCCTGAGAGTATTCAATTCTGGACTAGGTCCCGGGTTTTTTTTGCATTTGCGGTTTCCTCGTTAACAAAATCTTGTTGTGCCATTTACTTTTAATTTTCGCATTATAATTGTTTATTATAATTAAAGTAAATTACACAAACGTTAATTCCTATTTACTTGATAAGCAATCTATTGTGTTTGGTTAAGTCCGAACCTTTGTATCAAGTAAACATACTTCCGGTGTTGTATTGTCTTGATCTCGTATCCATAGACGATCACCATAAGTGTGAACGGATTAGTTGTATTGTCTCGACTCAGTCCATATACAATCACTTTCGGAGAAAGGACTTATAGGTAGGAAAAGTTTAAGCTTGAGGTATATTTGGGTACCCTCGCCTTTTCAATTGGTATTAGAGCAAGCAAACACGAAAAGATCTAACAATCTGTGTTTGGTGCGATCCAACCTATAAGAATAAAATCAAGTTCTCATGAATCGACTTCAATTAACGTAACACCAAGATTTGTCGGAACAAACTATCTATGGTGGAAATATGCTACGAGATCTTTTCTTCAATCACGAGATTTTAATACTTGGCTATTAGTCGTCGATGGTAATACTCTTCCAAAGAAAGAAAATTCAGAAACTGAGTTTAAACGCTTAACAGAGTTTTCGAATGAAGAAAAGGCACTTGAAAAGAAAAATTCAGATGGTTTGAATGTTATTATTCATATTGTAAGTCGTGACTTACAACATCATATGTCTACATGTCAAACTTCGAAAGAAGCTTGGGATAATCTTCAGATCGTATTCGAAAGAAATTCGTCAGAAAAAGAATCTAGACTTCAAACCCTCACTTCCGAGTGGGAAAACCTTTGAATGTATGACAACGACACCTTTGAGGAGTTTCATATTAAACTCTCTGAGATAATTAATGCTTCTTTCTCGTTAGGAAAGACTATTTCTGAAAAGGATATAATATGCAAGATTCTCAGATCGTTGCCATCTAGATACGATTCTAAGAAACATGCAATCATTGAAGCTAATGATATTTCGTCTCTAACATGAAGCTCCTTAGTTGGAAAACTGAAGATACTTGATCAAGAAAATTTGTCTAAACAAAAGGACAATCTGGGATATAAAGCCATAAAAAGAGTTTCAACTCAATACTCGGAAGATTCCGATGATCAGAAAGATCTTTTTACTGAAGATGAAAGTGAACTAAACCATCAATTGTCTCTTATTACTCAACGATTTAAAAAACTGTTGAGACATCGAAAAAGAGGAGCACATGTGTCAAAAAGGAAAAGTGTTCCTCCACATAAATGTGAAGACACCTGGGATGATGATGATGATATTCCTCAATGTTACAAGTGCAAAGGCTTTGGCCATATCTCTCCAGATTGTCCAACCAAGGACACACACAGTGGAAAAAAATTCTTATACTGCCACTCTTGATTATTGTCCTAATGAGAATAATCAAGTTGATGAGATAGATCATGTTGCAACCATTGCATAAATCTATGATTCTGAAATCCTTTCAAACATAGATACTCATGAAGAGTTCACTCCTTTGATTTTCGAAAAAAACATTTCCGTGTAAAGATAAAAGAACTCACCTTCTTAAATCTGACATTGCTGAAATAAAATCATCGCTTGATCAACTCAAACAGAGTTTTCTGAATGATAAAGAGAAATTTAACAAGTGTCTGAAGAAAATCGAGGTTACTCAATGCTCTGAAAGAGTACAAGTATCTAAACTCATCTCGGATATTCGTACTTGTCAAGATGAGATTAGGGTGTTAAAAGCATAAAATCAGAAATTAAGAGAGAGACTCAATTGCTTTGAAAATTCATCACCTGGGTTGAATGATTCAAGAAACAAGAAGGTAAGAATAAAGAGATCTGAGGGATCTAATTCCAGAAAACGTAATATTTCTGGTGTTTGCTTTTTGTGCAAACAAAGTGGGCATTTTCAAAGGGAATGTATGAATACTAAACAGAGAGAGACTGTATAAAACCAGAAAATCAAGATCTAATCTTAGATCGAAAATCTCTTCGAAACAAGAGAATAAGCTCTTTGAGCATCATGATCCCACAACGAGATTAGAAAGTGAATCTAAGTGCTCAAACATTTTGTTGAAATCTTCAAAATAAGAAAATTCAACAACCAAATTATGATAGTCTAACCGATTATCATGAATCCTTACGTGTTATCCTTGATAATATACATTAAGGATATAAATGTAAATATTTACTTTTAAATATTTCTAAAAATTGATTCTTCGGTTATGAAAAATATTCTTAAATATCTTTGAAGAAAAGTTCTAAAACTTATAAGAGGTAAAATATCTTGCCTCACTTTCATAGAGTTCAGACAAAATGTCCACCTCTAGTTGCAGTTCTCGAAAAACGGAAAAAGTCTGGACAATATTATTTCCAAACAAGAAACTTCGTCTTGAGTCTTCTGATGGAGATTGTGATTCATCTCCAGATCTTCAGCATGATGTTCCTAATGAAGAGATCTCTTCTCTCAATGATAATTATCTCAAGAATCTCTCACTAAAGTTGGATCTAATTTAATGTGAAATAAGGAACATGGAAAAGGATTTAAGAAAGGAAGTTAAAGAAATCAATGACAATGTTGTGAGCCTTGAATCTAGGCTTGTGATTATAGAAGATGATTGGAATCCGGTGAAATCTGCTGATCCGGTTTCAGCGTTGGATGAATACTCTAAAAAGTCAATTTCAGAGTTTCACAAATGAGAAGACAATAGACATCAATTTTTGATTTCTTTCATTGATTGTATTGGTCTATTATGAATAAAACTATTATGAATAAAATTGTTTGTTTGGTAATTTTTCTTGTGATAGTTTTTAGTTTACATAACCTATGCTTAATTGCTTTTATCTTATTGCTATGTATGTTTATGTGATGTTTGATTTCGGTTATACTACCTTAATATTCGATCTCATATATTGTAAACCCTTATGGTTTGGGTGACTTTTTGATTTAGCAGGATTAAGTTCTAGCCCAAGTTGGTAGGCTTTATCAAAGGATCACGAGGGGTTCTGATAGAAACAATATGTGAAAAAGTCACAATATGTTGAATCGATTTTGGTTTAGCATAAAAACATATGTGTTTCGACGGTTTTCAACTTTTGCTTGCAATTGTTAAAATCGGTTTTCAACCTTTCTCTGGTAAAGGTTGAGGTGTGTTGTTATTCTTCTGTTTATGCATAAGGATAAAAACGTGGTGATATTTCGATATCAATTCTCCCTGGACGAAGATGCAATTATATTGGAGAAGTGGATGCGAAAATTGAGGTAACAATCCTGTTAATTAATTCTTTTCCTGTTTAAGAAAAGCCTGAGTTTATATTATATATATGTTTGTTTTTCTTAACAAAATTTCGGTTCAATTGATGTTTATTCCATGATGTGTGTGAATGTGTGTTTCAATTGGTTCCGGTTTAGAAAAACTATTGTTATCTTACTTTATTGTGTGGTATCAATTGTTTAGACTTACAAAATTTCGGTAAAATTGATGTGTGTGTGATTCAATTGGTTTCGGTTAAGAAAAACTATTGTTTTCTTGCTTTTGTATGGTATCAATTGTTTAGGCTTACAAAATTACGGTGCAATTGCGATGCTTTTAATGTCTATGTTGTTTCAATTGCTTCCGGTTGAGGTGAATAATTATGCAAGTTGATTTATTTTGGTTTGTATGAATTATTTATGGATTAACGAAATAATTTGTGTACGGGATGAGTTGTTTAGTCCAATTCGATTCCGGATAAGAGAAACTAAGTTAATTCTGATCTTAGTTAGACTTATCTAAGTGAGGTTTCGGTTATTCAAGTCTAAAATGCCTTAACAAGTAAATGCTAGTTAACTAACCTAGTACTTTTCTTGTTTAAAATTGAAAGGTCTAAGTTAATGGATAATTAGAACCTGATGAGAAAAATTGAGTTTATCTTTATTTTGGTCTTATCGAATTAAGCGGTTGTTTTTGAACAATCGGTTTAGCAAAGGGACTAAGATTCTTAGTTGTTTTTGGTTTGCTAAACTAAATTGGAAAAATTGTTTCGGACAATTGTTTCCTTGGTAACATATCAAAATAATACTACTTGTAGTTTCGGTTTTGATATTAGTTATCAGAACATGATGTATGGAACCCTCGTGCCTAACATGATGTTGTCCTTTATTTTTTCGTTTCTTTGTCATTTTTGTGACAAAAGGGGGACAAATATATGGAGTAAACACGTGATGTTGGCATTGATTTTATATTGATTGGCATCGCTAGGGAAAAGAACATTGGTACTTGAATGTTTATCTAACGAAAGAGTGAAAGCACAAACTAAAGGGGAGTAACATGTCATAAGATTTGGTATAACAAAGACGTGCATGCGGATTGAATATCTACCTATCTTCCTTAGGGGGAGTAATAACTTTGTTATTATAATGTCAACAACGACATTTTCAAGGATTGAATGTAAGCAGTTTTATTGTGCTGTTGAATCGGGAATCAAGCGGACGTGTAATGAATTTTTGTAATTTTTTTATCCATATGATGTAAGAGTTTTGTCACTAAAATTGTAAGAGTTGTGTTCTTAGAGCATTGCTCGGTTGAACCCACCAAGCGTTGGTATGTCAAGTTTGTTTGTTATATTTTAGTGAATCAAAACTCATGTTAAGAGTCGCTTGATTATGTACTAGAGTCAACTTCGTATAGGTTAGCTTGAAAGTATTAGGATATGAGACATTACAAGTATTGCGAAGTCTTGAAGATGTGAAGAAGCAAGGAGCTACAACGTCAAAAATCATCCTTCCACTTGAGGTTAGTGATATTTGACTTGAACTGTTTCATTCCCTAACGTATCTTTCAAGTCGTGCATATTGAAAACATAACTGCGAAGCAAATTTGAACTCTAGATAGACATAGTATTAATAAATACAATACGAGGTTTATTGCTTAACCATTAAACTTTATAGATAAGACATCGTCATAATCATTTGAATGCTATTGTGATTATGTATGGGTATGAGGTGAGGATTTCATCCTAGGGAACAATGTTTACGTGTGTTCTAAGGAAGTAAGTTTATAAACTTGTTTGTGGACCGAAAAGGAAATTTCCAGGTGTTATTGGTTTTGTTATTCATCGCATATCTTATGAACTACCAATATGTGTGATAGAGTATAACCGCTCACAAATTGTTGTGTTCTTGGTAAAACTATTCACAAAGACCTGACTTATGTATTGGTATAACTTTTATTAGTAAAAAAAATGATCTTAAGTAATCACCTGTGGTATGATCGGGTTTGTGTGTCTGACCAATTTTGGAAGAGGGAAACCGATCCTAGTAAGAGGTGTAGTACATCACAAGGGAAATCGATCCTTGTATGGGGGTGCAACAAGGTTTATAGCACAAAGATGAACCGATCCTATGAACATGTGCAACACGTTTTTAGGCAAAGGGGAACCGATCCTATGGACATGTGCAACACATATAAGTTAGATACCATATGTATGTGGGGAACCGATCCTAGTACCTAATCAACCGAATTTTAGAAAGATGGTGTGCCTATGCACAATACTCACATGGAGGTAGAACTAAATTTTTTTTCGGTAGAACCGTTAAACCTATGATTGTCATTGAATGTTGGTTTGATCAATCACATAGTTCTTGGAAGTCAGATGAACCAATTCTAAACTTGTTTGGAATTGTGGCAAATCGGTTTCAAGGTTGTAAGTGTGAAAGAGAACTTACAAAGTAAATATGTCGACAAATTTTGAACACGTGATGTGAATGTTTATTTCTTTAATTGTTCAAAGATACTCCTTAATGACTAAGGGAAGAGAATCACAGGATCGAAACATGAGTAAGTTAAAAATCTTTTAATTAAGGTTATTAATTTCATTTTGTAGGGAAGTTCCAGAATTAGTAATGTGCATTTACTAATTAGATTTTCCGAGAGATTTCGATCGTCATTTTTGGATAGAGCATTTCCAGGTATTATGAAAGCCGAATCTGTGCTTTAATGAATATCTTGATAATATTTTCGGTTTTGGAAATTCCTTGGCGTCCAAACTTCCTTGTCTATAAATACTTTAAGTTTTCCTTTCTAGCAAACTAATCCTTCGTGACAACAGACTTCCTCTTTTGTTGTTGTTACCGGTGTCACCGCCTATTCGGAGAGGAGAGTAACCTAATTAGGCGAAATCTCTTACGACCGCTAAGTTTAAAGTCTTCTTTGGGATTGAGAAGCTCTAGCGTGTACCGTTGGTGGGAAACTAGATAATTGCGGTTTCTCTTTTGTTTTCGATTGATTTGATTGACTAACGGTGGTTGAAATCTGATTGCACCTGGTTTATTTATTCTTGAGAATCTTCTCTTATGATATAAGATTCACTCAAACTAGTTCAGAGTTTCGACAGGGATCTTTAGACTGTTGTTAGTTCTAAAGACGATCTTGTGATAATCCATTGTTAACAGACTCCATTATTTGCATGATTGATCACAAGAGATTCAAGTGATTGTGTGCAGGTTTTTATTGAATATTTAAGAAGATTTGAAGACAAAGAAGATATTGAAGATCTGACTTTGGTTTTATAATATTTGGTGTGCACAATACTTGTTTCGGTAAAAGAGGATCCAATTAATAATCGGTTTATCCTTGTGGTAGATTGGATTGATTAATTGAGTATATAGGCATCAACACGGTTCTTCGGATTAAACGTTTTGTTGGCTTAATCTTAAACGATTACTTCGGTAATTGAACATAAGATAGATCTAAGAACCCGACGAAGGAGCTTATGTTAAGATAAACAGAAGAGCCTTTGTCCGACTCATATCACTTAGTTGAATAGATTTGATACCAAACAGATTTGTTGTTCCTTTATTGTTTGGAATATGAACCAAAGGAATTGTTCCAAGTACGTGACTTATTTATAATTTGGAGGCGTGGGAATACAGATGGAACTAAGTGAACTACAGGGTTAGTTACTTGTTCTCAACTATACGAAGTTAGGTGTAATTTTGTGTAACGGCTTAATCCTGAGAGTACTCAATTCTGGACTAGGTCACGGTTTTTTTTTTGCATTTGCGGTTTTCTCGTTAACAAAATCTTGCCGTGTTATTTACTTTTAATTTTCACATTATAATTGTTTATTATAATTAAAGTAAATTACACAAACGTTAATTCCTATTTACTTGATAAGCAATCCTATTGTGTTTGGTTAAGTCCGAACCTATGTATTAAGTAAACATACCTCGTTGTTGTATTGTCTCGGTCTCGTATCCATAGACGATCACACGAAGTGTGAACGGATTAGTTGTATTGTCTCGACTCAGTCCATATACAATCACTTTCGGAGAAAGGAATTATAGGTAGGAAAAGTTTTAGCTTGAGGTATATTTGGGTACCCTCGCCTTTTCAAAATAGGTTTTATTAAAAAGCTTTGCTTGATTACCATATTGAAATTGGATGATTTTACAATAATGGGTTTCTTACATAACTTGATTCTATGTTTTGCATGTGTGTTTGCTTATAAGGAATTAGTATCCTTATTTTTGAAGTGAAGAATGATGATGGCGGTGCAAGCTGTTACGCTTTGTGTGTATATTTTTGTAAACATATGTTGGATGTGACCAACTATACATGAGATTCGTTGTGACCAGCAATAAATTCTTGCTCAATGCCTCAAGGGGAACATGCTTTTGGTGATAATCTTTGAACTGATAATAAATAAAGAAGAAATTATGTACTGTTAAGTTGGGTGAGAAGAGAGAAGAATAGAGAAAGAAGATGGAGGGCTTCTTTAACACAAATGTTGAATTGATGATATGGTTATATGATGAATGGAAAGAAAAATCAAGATGATCTCAGTACACACAGTACCGAAAAAAATATGAAAAAGAGGATGATAGAATTAATTAATGTTTAAACTATAGTCAAACATTCAACACAAACTAATAACGGTCAAGGTGTTTCGAAAACTTAATTAATGATGGCATTGTCTTTTAACGGCCTCTGGTTAGTCAACGACCCTGTTGCATCAAGTGCATCTTCTACGACCCAGACCCTAATTATGTGATAAACTTAAGACCCTTTTACAGAATAACTTTTTCATCAAGATAAATAGGCTTAACAGCCTTGCATTATCCTCATCACTGATACAATGGGTAATGCTATTCAGAAATCCTCTATTCCGACAAGGATTGGTGGTTGTACCTATATTACTGAAGTGATTAACCGATAGATCTTCGAGCTGTTGTCTGTCATCAGACCATTAGCCATAACTCCGTTGTAAGTATTTTATGTGATTAAAGTGTCTTTTCCTGTTCATAGAAGTATGATAAAAACTTGTGTTACTATCATAACATTTTATGTATTCAGTTCTAAAATTTTGCGCATATGAATCCTCCTGCACTATCTGCCAGTGCTCATGTTCAACTTTTTTGATGGCATCCATATTCTGAGTATATTGAGGTTAATTACTCAGATTATGGAGTTGTTCATTTAATTGTCGAACCTTGTGATCCATATTACCAAAATGTGAAATATTTCACAGTTTAAGTTCATATTTCACATTTCTTAAAGCAACTAGTCATTTTAAAATAACTTGATCCTATACCATTAGTAATATAAGTATTCTTAGTTAGATATTTACCTGTTAGGTCCCTACTCCAACATTTAAAGTATATATAGGGTTTGAAACTATTTTGAGACTGAGAATTAGTCACTAAAAGAATTGGAATATGATCTGATCCTGTAGAAGCAATATGAAATACTTTCCCATTATCATAATGATTGAACCACAAAAAATTTCCCGTAACCCTATCAAGTCTATCTCTAATGATGTTATCATTGGATTGTATGTTAGAGCATATATAAGGTGTACCAGAGAAACCCAACTCATGTAAGTCAGAGCTAGTAATAAACTCTTAAATGAAAGGAAATTCAAAGATGCTAGGTCTAGTATTGGTTGATCTCTCATGGGTATGCATTGTTATATTAAAGTAACCCATGAGGATCCAAGGCTTATTAACCCTATTACCAATATCCTCAATGTAATCCCACTCATTATCTCATTATACTATGTAGAACCATTGATAAAAGTGACTAGGAATTTTTGTCTACTAGCATCATAAGAAATTAAAACATTTATCATTTAATCATTGTTTTGTACCAAGTCACATTGGAAACCACTCTTCCATAAGAGTGTTATACCTCCAGAGAGGTCAACAGAAGAATGACACCAAGAATTTGGATATTTGATGCATGTCGTTAATGCAACAAATTAACAAAGATATTTCCCACTAATCTGGTAATATAGCGATAGTAAGAGATCGTTCGCACAGATAGCTGTGTAATTGATAGGTTATTTGATCATCAAAATAAAGTAAATAACAAAAGGGGGTTTTGGTTGTAAGATAAATAAAAATACAATAAAGAAAAGAGATGATCAAGGAATCCTTTGATGTTACCAAGCGTTAACAGGGTTAGAATACTTATCTATTGTTCGTAAGAACCATTCATCACCAACCGTAGAATAACAGCTAGATCGGTGTTATCCCCAAAACTCCTTCAATCACTGGATATAGAAGTTCTCGACTACCAGATTCTATCCAACGAACCACCAAGTAGTAGATCACTCAAGGTGTAATCCAATCGAATGCCTTAAGCTTTGTGAATTTAGGTTGATCCCAGTAGTTAAACTCTTAGATCAAGGTTTACTTTCTGGTGTTTTCTTCACACAAGATTGCTCCACATAATCCCTCTGTAAGGTCTCGCGATTTCTACTTGTGTAGAGAGTTAATCGACGATTGCTTATCTCATAACTTCCACTAGCAAGAGAACAATCAATATACTGATCTAGTAGGCCTCCCAAATCAATATAAGAATCACTCATAAACCCTAGATATGGTAAAGACAAACGATGATGATAAAAACTCTCAATAGATTTGTATTATTAATAAAGCTTCATGCTTAGAACATTGAATTCATCCTTAATCAACAAAGGATTTAGATACTCATGATTACACAATTACCCGGTTTCCCCCTAAAGGGGTAAACCCTAAAATATTAATGAAGAACAAAAGTATAATATGATATTAGATGATTTTCTCCATGACCTAATACCTTTTTATAGGTTTACATTGCTTGATCTCCAAGTATTTAGTTAGGTTTAGGAACCCGACCCGAAATAACGTGCCCTTAGGTCTTGCAAGGTATTAATACACGTTTCCCATTTGCTAAGTGCGCGAACCCAGTCCGAAAACTTCAAAATCCAGCAGAAATGTTCGGAATTAAGTCTGTGAATCCCGTCCGAAAACCCAGTTCGCGGACTGCACTATCTTCGATTTTCAATCAAAACTGTTTTGGCCACAACTTCTTCATCCGAACTCGGAACGACCTCATTATTTTTCCATTATTTTTATATTTAAATTATATTCAAGATGGTGATGATAAATACTCAATTTGAATGAGTTAAGATCGGTATTTGTCCCTTCTCTTGATTTTGAGCGTTTTGCTCCTTTTCGTCGCTTTTCTTCCACTTCTTTTGGACTTTGACACTAGGATACTTGGAATACTTATCTCCATAGATATTTTAAGCAATTTTTAGCTTCTTTTTGTATGATTCACCTATTAGAGGCAAATAGGAGAAAACAAGAGTAATAATACGAATAGATGCAAGAATAATAGCTTAAACAAGTATGGAATGTACACCAAATCTCCTAAGGTACTGATGCATTTTGGACTCATGATTTTTAGTTTCACAGAGAAAAATTTCATCCAGATTTTGAGCTCTATTTAGGTTCCACATCATAGACTGGTTCTGGTATTAGGGTTGCCGAACCCCTGGCAACTCCACGACATAATTCTCATTGTAGTAATATGAGAACAAGCTAAATAAAACTTTGATGTAATCCGTAACTAGTCTTATAAGAGTGATGAAACCCACTGTGACTGACCAAACTGATAGCTTCAGTAAAACAATCAAAATAATCAGATGCAAATGTAGAATTCAGCTGGTTTGTATACAAATTGGGGTCTCCAAACAATAGAGACGAATTATATGATCAATCACACTAATTAAACAAGTAAAATTAAAGCTAATAAGATTTCTATGATTATTGACTAAAAGGTTGAAACCCTAAAATTAAGATTTTCACACAATAAGGCAAAAGATTCAAAAGACAAATTGGGTAAAATAAACAGATCGGGATAAATGAAAAACTTAAAGCATAAATGGGTTATGAGGGGAACCTGATTTGCTGTACTTGTGCTTGAGTCAGTAGCAGGGAAATGGCACATCATTTCATTTGGATCTCTAACTCCATTCTCAACATCCTCCATTTTCAAATCATAACCTCCATGGCTAGTACCCTCGATCTCATATTGACCGCCTATACCATTGATAATCAGTTGTAAAAGCTCTATGAAATTTGGGTTAGGGTTTTGAGATTTCATTTGATAAGACATAATTATCTTCTACACACGAGTCTCTACTTCTTTTATATTTTCTCGAGCTGGCCTCATCTTTTTCTGGCTCATCAAGCCAATTCCCATATGAGTTATCAAGCCCATTAACATATTCAGGTGCAGTCTCACTGTTAAGCATTTTTTCAACCATATGAGCATGCTTGGCATAATATTATTGAAATTTAGATTTTGTCATGCCAAAGATGAAAATATTCCATGCACATTCTTCACATAACTCCTCGTTATGATTTATTACGAAACCGTTGAGGAAGATTTTCCTAGGTTGCTTCTCAAATGATATTTGATCCACACTTTTAAGCTTATTCATAAGGTATCATAGGGAAGTAGATATACGAAACTTATTTCGACGCAATCTTGAAAGAGGCTTCAATGGTTAACTGTCCATTTAACATTCTGAATCCCCTTGCACTGAACTTGATTAAATTAACGGCCTTTTCTTGCATTTTCCATCCAATTTGAAGAATGACAGTAAATATAAACCATGAGAAAATTTCTGGAAAACATCAACTCTACTGCATTACACTCTTGCAGCATTATATGAAAGTGGAACTTATGAAGGAGAACTCATACCTCGGAGACATTAATGATTTGTATGAAATCTCCCAAAGTAATAAAATCCCGCAATCCAAGTTTCGTTCTCTTTGAGCCGAGAATTGAAATAGTGCTATAGATAAGCTTCCAACTTCCATCCACCTTCAAAATTTGCATAAAAAGATTAACCACAAACTCAATTTCTACAAATAAGCCGACATAGTAATAATGAACACCATTTGTTTGCATCTGCATCCATTTCTTCCTCAGAGATTAAATACCCTCTTGCACGGTTCATTTGGTTTATACACAGGTTTGACTTTTGCAGTCTCCTAGTAAGTGCAACCATTTGAAGTCTAAAACATTGAGACATTCTTTAAAAAAAGAAGGCACTATTTTTTTCCAGAGAGGAACGCGTGTTTGAGGAAGGTTTAGGCTTAGGATCTACAAAGTACTATATAGAGATTTCTAGAATTAGGGTTTGACTGGAGGTTTCCTAGTTTATAGAGAAAGTTTTCAAGTTTTTAAAAAATTGTTGAGATTTTCAAGTAATGCAGTTTATGAGAATATGCAAAACTATAGGGGTTTAATTTAGGGGTAGGTAAAATTCAAATTTTTGAAGAAGCAAGAATTGCACCCTAGAAGATATGTTTTCTTTTCCAAAAATGTCCTTGATTCTATAGGTTCTAAACTGAAAAGGATCTTGATTATGTAGTTGATATTGGAAGAGAGGTTGATTGATCTTTGTAATGGCAGTGAAACACGCAGGTTTGTGGATCATCCCTTGAGAGATCCTATTTAATGATATGAGTGATAGAAGGCCGTTAATGGAGTTGAACATGTTCATAATTCTAAATATGCGAAACATTACTGTTCCAAATGAGTAAAAGAGGATCAAAGTGCACCAATATTCCCTTAAAGACCACAACCGGGACACTATTTGATTCAACAAAGTACTGCTAGTCACAAGGATTAATTTTCCGTGAAAACAATGGAAATACAAGGATAATTTTTAAAAAAAAAACATCAGCAGATAAAAGCTTTTCGAACTATCGAAATGAAATCACGTATAATCATAAAACATTCATAACTAAATTAAATAAAATCAAAAAACACACATGAATCAGGGAGATTAAAATAAAATATCAAGAATTTTGTTCACCGGTTCAGCCAACTAAATCGACTCATATTCGCACGATCCTCAGATCCCTTCCAAAAATTCCAAAGTAAAACAAAATTCAAAATAAAAATAAAATGTACAATATATATCTTTTTATATACTATACACTTATCAATTAAGTGTCGCACATAGAAATAAAATGAAACACAGTAAATCAGAGGCCAGTCTAACATAAGACTCAACAAAGATTCAAGCACTAACTTATCGACATCATTACCAATTTAAAAAGACTAGAAAATGAGAGGAAATGTCACTGTGCTCTCGTTTCAATAAATTTCTTCTTTTCATACAATATACATAGATCGACTATATATATACTTGAGATGGGAATGGATAAGCGTTATCCAGATCAGGCTAGGGGATAACTATCACTGTATATAGGACACATATGAGCACATTTTTCAACACATGGTGATTAAGCGGTCCCACATCAAAATGTTTCAACGGGTGAATCAGCCACCTTGAACAATCTTTACACAACACTCCCCTTGGATGATCCACCATTTTAATTTGTCATTTCGTCAACCTTCCAATAAAAATCTGGTAGGCTAAAAACTTGTTAGTACTGGTAGATTTAAAAACGGTGTTGATTGCCATAAATTTTCACCCTCCGTCAAAGTTGAGTCAGGAAAACCTCTTGGGATAAAACCTGAACACTTGAAACTCGTAAATAGACGGTGCTGCTTATTTTCTTTGGTAAAACCTTGACAGGAAAAACCATGTGCGGTAAAAACCTGAACCAGATAATAAAGACGCTATCCCATTATCGTATCTCGAGAAACTCTATGGATATTCATCTCTTTAGATGATGATCATCGTTCTAAGATTTTTATCTCATCAAAAACATCGTCAGGAAAAATCCGGAGGGAAAAAACCTGTACGTAGGAAAACATGAGTATCCAGAACAATGATAGATCCGCAGATGTTGCCTCGTTAAAACCTTGCCCGGAAAAACCCATAGGGACAAAAACCAGGACGAAGGAAAAAGAGTACAACATGAAGAACTGCGGACAGTAGTGGACTCGCATGCCTCATTAAAACCTTGGCAAGGAAAACCCAGTGGGACAAAACCTTGACTAAGGAAGAAGAGTACACGACGTAATGTCCAATATCCATAGTCTTATGTGGATTTATTCCCCCTGATGAGTAGCCTTCTCAGTTGATCATTGTGACAAACTGCATAGAGATCACAAACCATCTTGTAATGTCTTCAACGACTTCCTTTAGTTGAGAAACTCGGTCTGATCTTCTTCAGTATAATTTCTAATGATCATCTGGTTGTATCAGCTCCTCCACTAGATTTGTCTGAATAATCATAATCGATCGGAGGATGAACAAGTATCCTCTACTACTAGACTATTAACTAGGAAAATGTTTAGCTGCTTTATCAAACCTGCCAAAAATAAAAACTTAAACAACCTGATTAGCTTTTCTTTGTGGGAGACATCTAGCAATCTTTTATGCGAAAGATCAAGCGTAATGGTACCACGAAGATGAAGGGGTTTTCTTCGGACCAATGTCTCGATATTGGTGCTGGATAGAACCATACTTACATGTTTACTACAGACCCAACATCAGGTACCTATAACATATCTCAGTTAATGTACCATTAGTTTACACATCTTTTGTGTAATACAAACCACAGAGTGATACATCTCCTTGGTTGAGATGTAAGATGATCAATCTTAAAAATAAGAGATCGAATGATTATCTTATCCATTTAAACATGTATAAACCTTTATGATTGACGAAATTAAAGGACTTCTAGCTAGCCCTTGTTTTACCGAGATTTTTCCATCTCGAACTCCTGCTTTAAGCATTTTTATGCTTTGGAGAATTCTTCAGGAGTTCCAATCAAATAGATGTTGTATATTTCAAATCTAGTAAATGCAAAGTTTATGAGCATATAAAATGGTTCACATATCCCTGGGTAATATAAGCATTCACTTAGACGATTGATCACTTTCGTCCTTATTGAGTAAATGCTATGACATGGTAATTCTACTGAAAAAACTTCAGGAATTTACATGCAATTTTCTGTATCTAGTCTTTCATACAGATCTGCAGTAACCACATCAACTATATGCACATCGAGTCCTTACAAACTGCCAGACAAATACCATAAAGGTAGTTGCATCCATAATATGTTACAAAGAAATCCATCTCAGGTTCCTGTAAAAGACTTTGTGCCATTTGTTGACTTTACTTTTCTCACTATGCACATACACCCTCCTGTAGCCACTAGGGGTTACATTATCGGATGTCGGAACTGCAAACACCCATTTGTGGCCAAGAGTAGATCACATTATCGAGTGTTCGGGCTGAAATACCAAATTTATGCATTTTTGCGAGAAACTGTTATTCTGCTTTGATCTCTCCTGGTTTAACCAATCATACCTTTGATGACATTCCCATAGAGAGTGGTTTAAACCAACAACACCTACGGTAGTATCAGTGGATACTTTGACTATATCATCAATAATCATTAGATTACAATAGCAAATTTCTCTATTGCATGCATGCCTTATGGAAATCCTCTCATTTTGAGGTTTCACGGCCTTTGCAGAGACATTCTATTATTAGGAGAACTATACTAAGAGAAATTAGATCTTCCACTGATAGTCTCTTTGAGAGCACTATCTTTCAATGATTGTGACTGGCTCTTCCTTTTAAGAGGTGTAGAATATTTCAAGTCAACTAGTCATCCACGCTCAAGGTGTGTTCTAAGTGACACACTTGCTACTACGTTTACAGCTTCTCAAGGAAGCAATTTGATTTGCAATCTATGAAGATGTCAAATCTTCGGCATGTCTTTCAGTGATGAAAACATCAAGATGAGATACATCCTGGTTTATCTTTGTGCAAACCGGGATACTTCATGCCGTTTGTAAGGCGAAAACCTTTCCTCCTCCAAACGGTGGTAAGACTTTCTCATCAAATTTGCAAATCTTGTAATAGAGTAGTAACAACAGTGGAATATAACACGTCTCAAACAGAAAAACATGACAATGGTTACATGAGTAATAAGTTCAAAGTGCACAAGAACATCAAATGTGCTCACCATCAATGCCCAAAGCATTACTAGGATGATACAACATCAACGGATGACAAACAAGAGTTTCATTTAAAATCCATATGAGTATAAATACACAGTTACCACCAGGTGAGATGTCGAGTCATTTATGACTACCAGACCATACTTCCATCAACCTGGTTAGTGTCTGCGGAAACTCACTTTCAAGGGGTGACGTTGTGTAACAATCGACCTCAATTAGTTTTCTCACTACGCTTTCACATAAGCATCAAATTTGTGACTGATGTTAAGACTAAGTTTCAAGAGTGTACACAAGGGAGAAAACACTTCAATATGAACTAAGGTCCATGTCTGCCAATCATATAAACTTTATCGATAATTACTTTGCAAAGAGGGGACATCTACCCACACCGATTTCAGTAGCTATTCTGAATATTATCGACAACCAGTTAATAACGATCTCACATCATTCTCTCGAGTAAGAGGATACGTAATCCATTGGTACCAAATCTGAACATGTGTATTTCCTTCTCCTTGAGATATCAACGCAAATTATGTGGATACGCTCCTCGTCAGGAGTTATCAAATCATCACTCAAAGAGAATATGGACGTTATCTAATTAGATTGGAATATCTCATATAAAAGATTTTCGTCTATGCTGATAAGCATATTCTCAGACGAAACAATCGATGCGATTCCATGGAATATGCCTTGCATGGACTTTCTTACGCAGAATCAAGCAAGCACACTCTTGCTAAATCTAGCAACAGAGTAGTCTCGAACACCCCAGGCATTTCTCGGTGTGAAATTTTGATGAGACACAATTGTATTTAACCAATATCGTCGACGATTATCCCCCTGATCCTCAGGCGGGAATGCATTATCAACAGAACATTCAGTTCTGCATGACTCAACCTATCAAGGGAGCAACTGGGTGCAGAAAACAATAATAACACGCAACCCAGGAGAGGTAACTGATCATGTTTTCTCTCTTGTTTACTGTCCAGCTGGGATAATTTTAAGAATTTAAATTTCTATGTAAAATTAACAGTAAACTGTAAGCGAATTCTGTGACCATAGACATTATCTCAATATCAGTTTCAGTCCTGCCAAGACGACCGATAGAGATCAACAAAAATGAACGACATTTCAAATGCGCGTATCTTATCTTTTATGCCACAACTATAGCAGAGCTCTTCCAGGCTCAAAGATGGTTATTCACCCAATCATTATGCTACCGTCCCGTATTATTCCACTTCTGGTGGTACACAACATATACAAAGTGCAAATTAAGCACTAGCTCCTTAAATCTCGTTGATGTATATAATTGGCGCATATGATGCACGCCGTAAAGCTAGCAGGAACATATAAGGTCGCAAAATATGCGACTCTCCTTATTGCTCCGCAATATTGTATACGGTGCATATATCTTCTCCAGAAAATTAAGTCGAACTATTTACCACAGAAATCAATGGTGAAACAAGGAAGAAAACATTCAAAAATGTAATATATACGGTTCTGATATAATACCGGCGAATCTCCAGCTTCGTCTATTAGAGTCGGCGAAATATTAATTTATCAAAGTTGAATTATGAACACATTCTTTTCATTAAAAGAAATTGTCTTGATATCAATTGCAAGTCATTTTAAAGACCACTGATAGAGACTGGCTAAGCATGTTAGCCCGGTTTTCATTTTCATTGCATTCCGACCTTTGGTGGAACGACTCTGAATTCCGGAGATTATTATGGCAAAGGAATATCAAAATTTTGCTATCCCTCTGGATGTAAAAATTCCTCGCTCTGCCGATATTAAAAACCGTTAACACCAAATTATTGGTGTACCAACAAAGGTAATTTTATTCTCTACGCTATCTAAAAAAGGATGCGGAAAAACCTTATGTTTGCTAGCTAAAGAGGAAAATAGCAAAACCGTTGCAAAACTCAAATATTTGACTAAATTCGGAATTCGAATAACATCACAAATATAAATCATTGCTGTTACGTACCGATTTTGGATCCTTTTCATATACCGTATAATTTCCTGTGCTCCAAAAGCACATACAAGAAACGACGAGATGTCTAACTTCCTTTTTGACAAGTCCCAATCAAAATAGGAAACAAAGTTAGACACTACGAAAATTTATGCATAAAACTACTCAACAATAGTAAAATGAAATATGCAAGAGTCGAAGAGAATTATTCTTTTCCATATCGCAGCCCCCATCGAATATCACCGAGCAATTCGTGCCGATAACGTTTCATATACTATGCACTTATCAGTTAAGTGTCGCACATAGAAATAAAATGAAACACAGTAAATCAGAGTCCAATCTAACATAAGACTCAACAAAGATTCATGTTAAGGATCGAGCAAGAGAGAGGAGAGCATAAACGCGCGGAAGCAATAGACTACATTGATAATAATTCGGTGTGTCAACTTTCATGGCTCAACAACCTATTTATATTGTTCACAAACTTGACGACCACTCAAGGTACTTTCCTAACTAAGATCAAACTCTAAACATAGACACTTTCCTAATATAACTCTCACAACTTAATGTGCATATCTCCTAAATATAGACTCTCATATATTATTTCCTAATACCCTCCCTCAAGATGGAGCATGTAGATCACGAATGCCCATCTTGGACCAAAGAAATTTAACTTCGGTTTTCTTTCTTTTCTTTTCTTTTTTTTTTTCAACGCTTTTGCGAAAAAAAAAATCTCCAGATCATAGTTTAAGGACGTTTCGGTCCTCTTCGTAGTTTAAGGACATTTCGGTCCTCTTCGTAGTTTAAGGACATTACGGTCCCATCTTCGTAGTTTAAGGACATTACGGTCCCATCTTTGTAGTTTAAGGAAATTTCGGTCCTCTTCGTAGTTTAAGGACATTTCGGTCCCAATGCAAGTTTAAGGACATTGCGGTCCCATCTTTGTAGTTTAAGGACATTGCGGTCCCATCTTTGTAGTTTAAGGACATTGCGGTCCCTTCTTCGGAAGAATACTTCTTGTACTCTTGTTTTCTTGGTTTCTTCGATAGAATACTTTGTGTATTCTCTCGACAACTCATAGGATTTCAACCTACTATTGTTGTTCTTTTCCTCATCACCTCTTGGTGATTGTTTTTTTTTTCTTCACAACATGAATGTTGTTTCTTCTTCTCTTGTTCCAGTCACGCTTTTGTTGCGAAACCTTCACACTTCTTTTTTTTTTTTTTTTTTTTTTTTTAAGATTCTCTCACAATCTTTCTCTTGTTATGCTTCTGCCACAAGCAATAACTAACACAAAGTCTGCCACACTTTGTTTAGTTTTCCAAGTTTCTCTCACAAACTCTTCAATCACCATGTTTGAGCTTAATATGATACCATCCTCCCTTAATTTCAAACATAACCACTCAACTTACCTTGTCATTCTAAGTTTCTAAATTCTAGTCAATTTAATCAAACCGTACCAGTCCTTTTTACTGAAATACCTTTGATCCGCCATCAAGCTGTACCAATCCTTCTTGACTGCAATACAAGCTTTGATCCTCCATCCTCATTGATTTCGAATTCTTGACTTAACCCTTTGAATCATCCACTCACACAAAGTTTCTTCATCTTTTAACAAACAGCTTTCTACAACGCCTTTGCATCGAAACTGTCACACTTATGCACTGTCATAACCCTTTTTTCACGCTTAGTGTCACGAACTGTGACACTTTCTTTTGCAACAAATCTTCAGTAACACTTGTATTGCTAGATGTGACATCCTTCTGTCACACTTGTCAGATGTTTCAGTTTCTGTCACACTTCTATCACAAACTGTGATGTATTCCCTTTTTTTTCTTTTTTTTTTTTTACGGACTTCTTCTGTAACCTCCTTCTTGCATCTTCTTACCAGAACCGCACGTCAACATCTCCATGAACATCAGCATCTCAGGCTCTCGCTCTACCAACCCATTACGTCTCTGAGTTTATCCTTGTCGTACACAATTACTATGTTTTTTTTTTAGTCATATGAACATCTCCATTTAAATCAACAACTTCCACCTTTCCTGAATAATACAACGAGCTCGAATCACTTATCTTCTGGTTTACATCCGTTATAAACTCGAGCTTTCTCTGTCCAATCAATTACAGACCACCATTATCACCAGCAAACCAACAGAGACATCCATCACCAACCCAAAGCTCAATTGGAACTCGAGAATAACTCCCATCGGAAATAACTATCATCATGATCAAACACCATCAATTATTCCTCCGTTCTTATTCTCTCCTGAGACTTCAATAGAATACATACTCTCGTCCGGTCTTGGAGCAGCAACATACGTCTTCTTTCCATAGAAACCAGCGTGATCACCACGATTTCTCGATCTCCAACTTCAGTCACCAATCATCATAACCCCATCGTTTTCTACCAACAATGCCTAATTCTTCTGTCATCTTTTCATGATTTTGAAACCGTCAGCAACAACCTATTACGGCAGCAGACTCCACGGCTTCCTTCTTGACTGGTATCTCGGCGAGTAATGTCTAAAACTGTTCAACTAGTGAACAAGATTTAGATATCTTCTATGACTTCACGTGATAACCCTAACAGCCATCGAACCTTTCGTGTAGCTATCTTTTTTTTTTTTTTTTTTTATTATTATTATTATTATTATTTTTTTAACTCCATCATCAACTTCCAGTAACGTCGCAATCTTCCCTTACGTTCATCAGCTTCACTTCACCTTTGTCGCAAACAAATACTCCTTCAAACCTTTGTATATGACAGCAGACAGCTTCACTTCACCTTTGTCGCAAACAATTTTTTTTTTTTTATGTTAATTATCATTAGAACTTTGCGCCGTTTTTTTTTTTTTTTTTTCTTAAACCTATGGAAAAGCTCCTCTAACTCGATCTTCTTCTCCCCTCTCTTCCTCTCACCTGGCTCTGATACCATGTTAAGGATCGAGCAAGAGAGAGGAGAACATAAACGCGCGGAAGCAATAGACTACATTGATAATAATTCGGTGTGTCAACTTTCATGGCTCAACAGCCTATTTATATTGTTCACAAACTTGACGACCACTCAAGGTACTTTCCTAACTAAGATCAAACTCTAAACATAGACATTTTCCTAATATAACTCTCACAACTTAATGTGCATATCTGCTAAATATAGACTCTCATATATTATTTCCTAATAATTCAACCACTAACTTATCGACATCATTACTAATTTAAGAAGACTAGAAAATGAGAGGAAATGGTACTGTGCTCTCGTTTCAATTAATTTATTCTTTTCATACAATATACATAGCTCGACTGTGTATATACTTGAAATGGGAATGGATAGGTGTTATCCAAATCAGACCCTAGTTAATAATTCGGGATACGGGAAATGTTCGGAACGGGATATGTAAGGTATTATACTAATTTGTAAAATTTAAATTCGGTCAAAAATCCGGTCAATGGTTCGTGATTTGGCAGTAATACTGAACGATATACGTACGTGTATAATTCGTTTTAGAGATATGAATTCGACGTACAAAATTCGGCATATATTAACATATTAAAAAATCATTTTTAATATAATCCCTCCTTAGATACAATAATTTAATAGCTGAAATGAACTATATATATGATATATGAATTACAATCAGGAAATAACATGTATATTGGAATCAAATTGGTGTATGTAAAATTTTAAAAGTCAAAAATATAATAAAGAATGATAATTTAGTGATGATGTGGCAAAGTATTATGCGGATCGTATGATTCGGTAATTCGTAAATACGTGTATAATTCATTTTGAGCTGAAAATTCGTGAATCTAAATCGAGGTTCCAATTATACGGCTGATACGTACGGATTCGGTCGATACGGTCAGATTCATTACTAGGAATCAGACTAGGGATGACTATCACTGTATATAGGACACATATGAGCACATTTATCAACACATGGTGATTAAGTGGGTCCCGTACCTAGTTAGCAATTCGGGATTCGGCAAACGTACGGAACGTCAAACGTACGAGTATTATACGGTTTTGTAAAATCCAGATTCGGTCCAAAATTCGGTCAACGGGACCTGATTCGTCAGTAATTCGGAACGGCATACGTACGTGTATAATTCGATTTATAAATGTGAGTTCGACTCTGAAAATTCGGTATCTATATATAACAAATAATTTGTATTTATAAGGTCATAGACCAATTTTTATGCATATGTGTGAGTTATTTAAAGAAAAAATAAACTTAATATGATGATATCAATAATATATACAACATTAGTTATCCAAGAGGACGTCGTATGGTGATTTAGATGCTTGGTTAGTGAGTTTGAGATCTCTCTCACCTTCACCTTCAAATCTCTTCAGTCGTTTTTGTTTCATAAAAATTACAACACGTCTAATATTCGGTCGTGTATGCTCGGAAGGCAGTAAAGCCCAAAAAGTGGAGTCTTTGAAAAGTAAAAGCTAAAGAATTTATGGCGAATTAAGCGGACGTATCATTCGGAATACGTAAAATTCGTGAACGGTTCGCGAATAATCCGGGAATGCCACATAATACGCGACTTGGGTTCGGAGTTGCAAACGTACGCGAATAAGACGGTAAAATTCGTAATACGGAAAAATTCGCGAATGATTCGCGAATCATTCGCGAACTTACTAACTAGGGTCCCGTATCAAAATGTAACAAAAGTGTCACATTTATCAACACATGGTGAACAATCTTTACACAACATATCTAACGAAATAAGTCTCTCCCACTAATTTTAATCCGACAAAAATATACGCCGCCCCCACTTTACCCATATCACCTCCTCCAGTACCGAGACGATATGCATACACCGTGGAATTGGTACTTTATTTTGTTTTTTCTACCCTTCCGTCATTTTTTTTTTTGAAGCATGACTCCCACTTCCTGAACAACCTTAAATAAAGAGCACCGAATCCATCATCAAAACACCACCCACTTTCCTCTTTTTGATTTTGAATATTACTGCTCCAATTCTTCTCGCTGTATAAGTTCATCATAGTCGAGTACTGCTCAAATCTTCTTGCTAAATTCATATGCAGATTGGTTTGGGTTTATTCGAATTTAGTATTAATTGAAATTCATCATTCGTTAGATTGTAACAGTATCTTTGTAGGAGGTTTCTCAGTTTTGTCGACTGATAATTTTGGTAGTTACTAAATTAGATGATACCGCATTCGATATATTGCAGGTACTTTTTTTTTATTTATAGCAATTTATATATTGCAGGTACTGTGTCTCTTCATTCACGCTTTTTATTTTCCAAATTTTAATTTAAAACAAACCTCATCTAGCATTGTGTTCATGTTTTGGTTAATTTCAGAGTGCAAACCCTACTCCATTAGAGCTTTCACTGGCTATGGCCAAGCTTATTAGCAATCCTGGCATGGGGTAGAAGCACAAAGGCATGTCAGTGAGTATTCTCTACTGAAATTTTCGGCCGACGTCTAAATCAGTATGTTATTGATGTTTCTTAAGGAAAAAGTGAGTGATAATGGTGACTGAACGATTGTGCATGATCACTTAGGAGGGAAAAGGAAAGTAATGGTCAAACCTGTTGCGCCAAAGCATGCGGAAGTGTTAGGTTTGCATTACTACGAGGTATCTCAATATCGCAAAGAACACAATCACATACACAAAAAGAACAAGCATTTAACGAGGTTTAATCCTCGGGAAGGAATAAGCAATTTTATATATCACCGTATAGGTTGGAATATACAAAGTCTTTAGACGAGAAGAAGAGAACTCTTACTTAGTTCTGGTGTGTTTTTTCTAGTTCTCTCTATGTCTATTTATACACATCAATAGGAGTGGACACATTCCTTAACAAGGAATACTTTCCTACAAGTATAGGGTTTCCTAATCTTAGCTCTAAGAACAAACCTCTTAAGCTTCTATACTTAGGACACAAGTACTTGGTTTCCTTAACCAACTAGATTTCATAATCTAGTCCTTGACCAACCTACCAACAATTCTCCACCTCGGATCATGCATTCATGCATGAGACGATCAATAGACAAAATCACCTCCATATTCCAACGTCGATTGAACCATCAATGGCTGCCTACGTATCCTCAATAGGAATCAAACCCAACCGTAGTTCTCTTAAATGGCCTTGCTAGAAGACCTCCACCAGGTTCATAAGAACCTTTACCCCAAATAGGGCCTTTCACCAAACTGGAAGGATGTGGATCAATTTCAAACAATGTCGAAACTTGATCCCAGATACTACTTTAGTCAACATATCAGCTGGATTGTCTTTGGTATTGATCTTCACAAGTAGAATGTCTTCTTCTTCAAGAATTTCTCTCACAAAGTGAAATCGTACGTCTATATGTTTGGTTCTAGCATGATGCACTTGATTCTTAGCCAAATAAATTGCACTTAGACTATCACAATGCACAGGCAGTTGGTCTTGCACAACTCCTAAGTCATCTAGCAAACCTTGTAACAATATAGCCTCCTTAAATGCCTCAGTCACTGCCATATACTCCGCCTCCGTAGTTGAAAGCGCCACAGTAGACTGCAAGATTGATCTCCAACTTACTGGTGCCCCTTCTACGGTAAATACATACCCTGTAGTTGAACGTCTTTTGTCCAAATTACCAGCATAGTCAGAATCCACATACCCAACACACAATTGATTGTTACTTCTATCCTTCACAAACTCCAAGCCATCATTAACCGTACCATAAATATACCTCAAAATACATTTCACAGCATGCCAATGTCCCTTACCAGGACAATGCATATAATGGCTGACCATACTAACTGCATGTGAAATGTCCGGCCTTGTACATACCATCGTATACATCAAGCTAGCAACAACTTCAGCATATGGGACTTGGGCCATATACTTTTGCTCTTGTTCAGTAGTGGGAGACATACGGGAATTCAACTTAAAATGAGCAGCAGGGGGAGTACTTACAGATTTAGTTCCTTCGTAGACACCAAACTTCTGTAACACTTTCTTCAAACATGCCTTTTGAGACAAACAAACTTTACCCTTCTCTTTGTCACGTTGAATCTCCATGCCAAGAATCTTCTTAGCTTCTCCCAGATCTTTCATCTCAAACTCAGATGACAACTTGTTCTTCAAATTATCAATCTCTTTCTTGTTATTCGATGCAATCATCATATCATCGACATACAAGAGCAAATATATGAAATACCCATCACGTATCTTCTTAAAGTATACACAATGGTCATAGTGACTTCTTGTGTATGTTTGGCCCATCATAAACTGGTCAAATCGCTTGTACCATTGTCTTGGAGACTGTTTTAGCCCGTACAACGATCTCTTAAGTTTACATACACAATCTTCTTTTCCAGCAACCTTGAACCCACTCGGCTGAGTCATATAGATCTCCTCTTCTAGATCCCCATGTAAGAACGCCGTCTTAACATCTAGCTGAACTAGGTATAAATCATATTGTGCTACCAAGGAAAAAAAAATACAGATTAATGAGTGTTTTACCACCGGAGAGAAAACCTCATTGTAGTCAATACCTTCTCTTTGGGCATAACCTTTTGCAACTAACCTTGCCTTGTAGCGAATTTGATTCACCGAAGATCCTTCTTTCTTAGCATATACCGACTTGCACCCTATGGCCTTCTTACCGTTCGAAAGCTTCATAAGAATCCATGTGCCATTCTTGTAAAGAGACTCCATCTCGTCCTGCATTGCACCTTCCCATTCTTTACACTCTGCACAACGTACAACTTCTAAATAGGAAGTAGGAGTACCATCTTCAACAACTGGTAATGCATAAGTAATTTAATCATTCATCCAACCAGGCTTCCTGGTTGATCTTCTTGGCTTGCTGGTTTCTATGGTTTCCGTGACCGTAGCTTCTGTATCTTCTACTGACTCTTGTTTCTCTTCCTCAAAAACGTCACTATCATTTGGAACTTCAGTAGATACTTCTCTTGCGGACCCAATGTCTTCAGAAGTATTCTCAACAGATTGAGACTTAACTGGAATTGGTGGAGTTGCATCAATCTCCACCTGCTGCAAACGCTCACTAGTACTTGTTCTTCTGTTCTCCACCTACCGAGAACCCCAAAACTTTACCATAGACATCTCATCAAATATGACATCTCCACTCATGACTATATTCTTCTCAATTGGATTCCAAATATTGAACCCTTTTACTCCATTCTTCATACCCACAAAGATTCCTTTCACGTCACGGCTATCAAGATTGTTTTGACTAACATGATACCACGCAGGACAACCAAAGATATGAATTGAGTCATAATCATAAGTTGGTTTACCGAACCATTTCTCCATAGGAGTTTTACCTTCTAATGAAGCTGATGGCAACCTATTAATGAGGAAGCACGCATACGTAACCGCCTCATCCCAAAACGCCTTACCTAATCCAGCATTAGATAACATACATCGTACCTTCTCTAGGAAAGTATGATTCATGCGTTCAGCTACCCCATTCTGTTGCGGTGTCTTCTTAACTGTGAAGTGCCTCTTTATCCCCTCATCATGACATACTTGCAAGAATGGATCACTCTTGTACTCTCCACCATTGTCCGAACGTAGTACTTTGATCTTTCTGCCAGTTTGAGTCTCAGTTGCCTTTTTCCACCTCACAAAGATTTCTAGGACTTCATCCTTATGCCTTATAGTGTATACCCATACGCGCCTAGAATAATCATCAATGAACGACACAAAACAATGTTTCCCTCCCAATGATGCATTCTTGGAAGGACCCCAAACATCTGAGTGAACATAGTCAAGAACTCCACTGGTATTGTGGATAGTTGTGCCAAAGCTTGTTCTTTTTTCTTGCCCTTAACACAATGTTCACAAAATGCTAACTTGCAGGCGATAGCACCTTTCAACAAGTCTTGTTGAATCAACCTATGCAACTACTTCTCACCTGGATGTGCAAGTCTCATGTGCCATAGCTTTGTCTTCTCGGTAGGTGCACTCTCGATGTGTTCAGAAATAGACACATCTTCTGTTGTTGTACTCCCAATCAAGTAGTACAAGTTATGATGACGTGTGCCCTTCATGATTACCATAGATCCAGAGATTACCTTTAGAACACCATTTTCAGCGACTATCTTATAGCCCTTAGATTCCAAAGTTCCGAGTGAAATCAGATTCTTCTTTATGGCAGGTACAAATCTTACCTCCTTCAGTTCTCTAACCATACCATCATGCATCTTGATACGAACACCACCAATCCCAATCACCCTGCAGGTATGATTGTTTCCCATACGTACTTCTCCATCAAGCTCTTCAAAACTTGAGAACCAGTCCCGATATGGACATATATGATACGTTGCTCCAGTATCTAATACCCATGTAGCATCTATAATAGTACAAGATGATGGTGTCACGGTTAGCGAGAAATCAGAAGCATCATCTGATTCTTCATTACCTTTAGCAATGTTCACCTCGGTATTACTATTATCTCCTTATCTTGCCTTACGCTTGGTACAATCCTAAGCCCAATGACCAAAGTCGTGGCACCAAGCACACTCATCTTTCTGCAGTCGCATTCTACTCTTAGAACGTCCTCTACCTTTACCATAACCACCATTTTTCTTTCTCCTGTCTGATGAACGACCTCTTGCAAGAAGCAAATCATTATTAGCTTCACTTGCAAGGTCTTCACGATCCATCTTCCTGAACCCCTCACTACGCAATGCTGTAGTGACCTCAGCGTATGTCATCTTATCCTTACCGTGCATTAAAGCTTTAATCACGGGTTCATACTTTTCAGGAAGAGAGTTTATCAAACACAAAGCTTGTTCCTCGTCGTTGATCTTATTATCGTAGTTAACCAACTTAGCAAAAAGTTTATTATATGAATATATGTGCTCGGTTAGGGTTGCACCTCTCTTCATGTTATAGCAATACAAATTCCTTTTAAGATGTATCCTATTGGCCACATTTTTCACAAGGTATTCCTTCTCTAGATTTTCCCAGAGATCCTTAGCTGAAGTCTCGTGCTGATAATTAACTCTTAATGCAGTTGCTAAACACCCTCGTATCGAAGCAAGACATAATTTATTCATCTTGTTCCACTGCTTATCAGACATCTCCACTGGCTGACCTTCTAGAGCTTCTTCTAGGTCAAGATGAACAAGAACATCCATTATGTCTGTTCTCTATAAATCAAAGTTATTGGCTCCTGTAAACTTTTCTACCTTGAGTTGTGATCTATGTGAATGAAGTATTTCTTCTTTTGGGAGACTTTAACGACATTGTATATCAAGAAGAAAAACAAGGTGGTAGATGGTTATCTTTGAGGAAAGCTCAAACATTTCAAGCGATGCTCAACAACTGTGGCATGTTAGATTTAGGCTTCATAGGAAACCCGTTCACGTGGTCCAACAATCAGCAAGGTAATGCGTTTATTTTGCAACGTCTGGACAGGGCATGTTCAAATCACTTTTGGAGAAACAAATATCCAGATGCGCGTGTTTTTGTGCAACCAAGATTTGTCTCGGACCACGCTCCGTTGGTTCTACAATTGGCTAATGCATCTACTCGACAAGCCAAGCTCTATAGATTTGAACACCACTGGATTTTACATCCACAATATCATTCAGTCGTAGAGGAGGCATGAAAGATAGAGGCCAACGGTTCATCTTGTTTTGTTTTGCATAAAAAATTATCAGAAACTAGGAAATGTCTGTCACGCTGGAATCGAGCAACCTTTGGTGAATTAACTCAACGCATCAAAGAGTCGGAGAAATACTTGGACAAGGTTCAGTATCTATGCTCCATTGCCTATGTCTCCCAACGATGTCTAGCTGTCGAACAAGCACAACAGGCGCTAATACAACATCAACGGCTTCTACAGCACCTGGAAATCTATTGGCGTCAAAGATCACGAATATGATGGCTTCAAATGGGAGATAGCAATACCAGTTTTTTCCACACAACGACGACGATCCATAAAGCTCGCAACACCATCAACCGTGTGCAAAATGATGATGGAATTTGGCAAACAAAACAAAAAGATATTGTTACCACTTTTGTATCCTATTTTGATAAGATATATCAAGTTAACCCACCTGAGGTGGACCTTTCTCTTTTTTCTTGTGTATCTTTCAGAATCTCATCGGAACAACAACAAGAACAGTTAACCTCCCCGGTAACTCTTGAGGAAATCAGATATGCTTTGGTTGGTATTTCGGATGAAAGTGCCCCAGGCCCGGATGGATTCACAAGTACATTCTAAAAACACTCATGGCAAACCGTGGGTTCAACCATATGTGATATGGTTTGGAAATTTTTTGAAAACAGAACCTTTGAGCACCAGATCAACCACACCAACATCACATTAATTCCCAAAACACAAAGCCCTTCAATACCATCTGAGTACCGACCAATCAGTTTGTGCAATGTTGCTTACAAGGTTGTTGCAAAGATAATCATCAATCGGATTCGACCCCTTCTAGATCAACTAATCAGTCTCATGCAAAGTGCTTTCATTCCCAATCGGTCAATTCAGGATAATATATCAATTGCAAAGGAAATTTTCCATCATATTCGCTCGACAAAACCTGGTAAAACACCAAAATTTGCTCTTAAGCTTGATGTGCACAAAGCCTACGACAAACTCAGCTGGAATTTCATTAAACAAGCATTGCTGGCATTGGGATTTCCAACTTGGTTGGTGGAGAGGATGTTATCTGTATATCGTCGGTCACCTATGCTGTTAAAATAAATGGAGATCTTCATGGGTTTATCAAGCCTAAATGTGGAATTCGTCAAGGGGATCCGCTATCACCGTACATTTTCATTTTGTGCTCAGAAATTCTCTCTACTGATCTCCTTCATCTTGAGTATACAGGTAATTACAAAGGAGTGAAAATAACACGATCGGCACCAGCAATCTCCCACTTAATGTACGCTGATGACCTTCTACTCACAAGCCAAGGCTCAACAGATCAGTGTTTCAACTTTCTACAGCTGCTGAACAAATATAGCACATCTGCTGCCCAACATTTCAACCTAAGAAAATCCTCCCTCATTCATCATCCACGTCTACCACCTGCTACCATTCAGAGGCTTCAGGAAATTTTCCCTATTCAATTCACGTCTCAACCGACATCCTATTTGGGGGTTCCTCTACCAGCAGGAAGACATTCTAGCTCCGCTTATAATACGGTCATTAACAAGGTAGCTCTCAAACTTCCAGGATGGAAGAGTCACACTCTTTCCCAGATGGGTAAGCTCACATTAATCAAATACTCTATATCACCCACTGCAAACCACACAATGCAAAATACCATGCTGCCAACTCATGTTCACAAGAAACTTGATCAAATCAACAGAAACTTCCTATGGGGTCATTCAACTTCAGAAGGAAATTTCATCCAATTAAGTGGAAAAAATTGCCAGACCATTAGAGGAGGGGGGTTTAGGGATTAGAGCAGCAGAACCAATGAAAAAGCTTTACTCTTGAAAAGAGCTTGGTCTATACACCAGCATCCTTCATCTTTATGGTCTCGACTCTACAAATCCAAATATCTGCAAGTCCGTAGCTTCCTTGATGCTCATCAGGTACGTATAACCAAACCGAGTCCAACTGGAACAGCTATAGAGAGGCTTAAGCCGATTCTTTTTCAAGGATTGAGTTACATCATTGGGAATGGTAGGTCAATTCCTCTATGGAACCACAGCTGGATTCTATACCACCCACCATTACATTCTCAGACTCAGTCCAACTTCTCAACTCTGGCGGACCTAATACAACCATTCACAAATCAATGGGATAAGCAGAAAATCGAATCTATATCCCCCTCATCTGCCATTACCAGTCAAATTATGAGTATACATCTCCCATTAGCGGCTGCCCAGATAAGCTGATATGGGGTCCAACTTCAACGGGAAAATTCACGGTGAAGTCGGCTTACTCGCTCATCACACACATTCCAGAAGCACAACAACCAGTCACCAATGACTCTCTAAGATTCAAGGATCCCCCAAAGATACGCTTGTTTATACGGAAAGGTATGATACAAGGTCTTCCGACGAAAGAACTTCTGTTCTCCAGGAAGATTACCACCAGCCCAATATGTCCCAGATGCAACATCCAAACAGAATTTACGGAACACCTATTTTTTCAATGCCAATTCTCAATACAAATCTGGTCTCACGTTGCAGCTATTTGTCCACCACTACGGCCGATTATCCCTTTTCTACACCAACAATTAGTTCAAGGAATTTTTAAGGCGGACAAAAACATGAAGGGGAACAATCAATTTCTTCTTTGTTTTACCTTATGGGGTATATGGCTTACAAGAAATAATAAAGTGTTTCAGCAGCAAAACAATCAACATCCGGCATATCAAATCATTAACATGTTCTGGGAGTTCCAATATGCAATATCCCACACAACTTCAAACGTCATAGGGCACTCACCAACAACAAATCTCATCAACAGTCACTCGTACCGAATAATCTACATCAAATGGAACCCACCTGATGCACCCTGGTTGAAATTAAACACGGACGGTGCGGCAAGAGGGATACCTGGTAAACCAGGAGTTTTGGGAGCAGGTTATGTTTTAAGAAACCATGGCGGAAAAAATATCATATCGGCAGCAATTTCCTTAGGAATAACTATGGCAATTGTAGCTGAATCAAAAGCCTATTACTTCGGTCTTAGATAAGAAATAAACATGCAAATATCTCACCTACATCTGGAAATGGATTCCACAACCTTAGTCAACTGGCTAAAAACACCCTTGGACGTGTCAAAGTATCCTTGGAACCTGTATCATCTTCTGCAAGACATTCATAAACTGTTGCATCAAATTCCTTATGTCCGCATATCACATACATATCGAGAATCTAACCAGGTAGCAGACGCATTGGCAAACAGAGGAGCGGACAAAGTGAACAATCATAATCAGACATCAACAACGGAGATATGGATTAATACGACACCTGTTTTTTTGAATCATTTTCTTGTTTTTGATAATGCCCAAGTCTTGACTGGGCGTGTAATTCGTAGTTCATAATAATATAATTAGATCTTTTTCAAAAAAAAAAAAAATGCCTGTTTAGATTATTACTTTTTTTGGAGTTTCAATTTAGATAGAGTATTCAAATGGATAAACATAGCCATTTTCTTTTCTCCCAAACCTAAAATTTTCAGAT
Source organism: Papaver somniferum (assembly GCF_003573695.1). Taxonomy (NCBI): domain Eukaryota; kingdom Viridiplantae; phylum Streptophyta; class Magnoliopsida; order Ranunculales; family Papaveraceae; genus Papaver; species Papaver somniferum. The sequence continues at coordinate 192,892,424 of NC_039366.1, read as the reverse complement.
GTACATCTTCTCAGGTGGATAGTTTTTGGGTTTACCGGCCCTATTAGGGACTAACTTAGGGTTATAATTTTACCAACTCCACATCAATAGGGTTTACAGGTAGAAGTTTTTAGTAACAAGTGTTTTTAGCTTTTACTGTTTTGTTATTACATCTCTCTAATAGCTGGCTTTACTCTTTTATGTGGATTTCCACACGTGTGTGGCTGGCAGGGTTTCTTGTCAGACTTCTGTATTTATTACAGTGTACGGAACCCTTGAGTGGTTATGAAGAATTCTGTTTATCTCTTTTCTAAGTGTCACTCTGGTATTAGACGCCAAATCGATCTAATTTCCACACTTCTGCTCAATTCAGTTATTCTTCTTCTTCACATTCTATATTCATCTTCATCACAAAATTCTAATTTCTTTACATCACAAATTTCAATTCTTTACTGGTTTTTGATCTTCATTATCTTCAGATCTATTTTTTCTTCTACAAATCTCAATCTGATATCTTCTTGAATCTTTTCTTGAATTTCTTTGATCTTATCAATGGAAAATCCCACAGCTCATTCGATTTCTAAAGTTCCTTTTAATCAACTAAATAGTATTGTTCAGTTACAACTGAAAGATGATAACTTTCTTGTATGGAAAGCTTTGATGCTACCTGTGATTCGTAAATTCAAGCTAATGAAATATCTTGATGGTTCTTCTGAGTGTCCACCGCAATTTACAACTTGAACCAATGCAAATAATGGAGTAGAAAATCCTTTGTATACAGATTGGATGGATGAAGATGCTACAATTATGATGTGGATTACATCTACAATTTCTGATATTGTTATTTCTTATTTTGCTACTTCTACATCTTCATATGAGCTTTGGAAAGGTATTTCTGATCGTTTTTCTCGAATTTCTTCTACTCATTCTATACAATTAAGAACAAAGCTTATGAATATCAAGAAAGGCAATTCTTCTATTGCTGCATACACAAGTGAGATCAAAACTATTACTGATCAATTAGCTGCTATAGGATCTGTCATATCTGATGATGAAATTGTAGTGGTTACTTTAGGTGGTTTGAATGCTGATTATAGTTCCTTTGCTACATCTGTGAGAATGAGAACTCCACTGTTGTATAGTCTTGA